>NC_077230.1:17976432-18296919 GCF_027887165.1 Monodelphis domestica | reverse complement strand
ATATTGTGCAAAAAATATTCATTATATTCATATAGCAGATTTAGTTGTTCTATAAAAGCTGGAGTGTAGGAGAGTTCCCCCCCCCATAATCCTCCATCATTGAATATTCCCATTTTTGTTATCTTGATCAATTTTCAGGGTGAAAGGACAAGCCTTAGATTTATTTTCATTTGTATTTCTTTAGGTAGTAATTAAGGCTATTTATAATTAGCAATTATTTAAAAAAACAATCATATCATTTGACATCTTATCTATTGAGAAATATATTTTGGCTCTATTTTCTTTGTATTCTTGTTAGTTCCAGAATAGTTCTGTGAACACAAATGGTATTTTATAAATTCTTGTTGTTTTAATTTAGCAAGTATTTATTAAAATATTTCTGAGATTAAAGGATAATGAGAAAGAAAATCTATTAGGGCCAAGAAGTAACTTTTAGTAAAAAGTTGTAAAAATAATATCTATGCTGAAATTGGATATTTTCTCCTTCCCTTTCTCTTTAAAAAGCAAATTGAATCTTATTCCAAGTCTATTCCTTCACCTTGGAAACTGGTAGAATTTGAAAGTCTTACCTTTGAGGTTCCAAAATTTATTCTTGCATGTACTTGGATTCTTTTGGGGCTCTATCTCTTAGTTACCCACACAGAACAAAATAAGTGTGAGAAACCAGACTCAAGTTGATAACTGTTGCAATCCAACTGTCTTCATCAAATGAGATATTTGTAAAAGGGGGAGAAGGAACTTAATAGAGCCTGATACATCATAGGGCACTGTTGAAATGCTTATTCTTTTCCCTCCCTTCTCCCCTTCATCCATTTCATGCTTGTAGCACTAAGCACCCTGAAAATGGAAATATAAATGAGGACACTATGTTGAGAATGCAAGGTATGAGTTTCGAGTAGAAAAGGTTGAGGTGTCTCTGACATCATGTGTGCAAGAAGAGCAAAGATATATGCCAGGGACTGGGCTAATATCAGCGTTAAATTTACACAATGCAAAAATTCTTAGCATATACTTATAGAAAGGAAAATTAAATTAATTACAAGAAGATATAAATGTCATGCCAAGAGATTTCTGGAAAGAAATCTGATAATACTGGCATGAGATTTCAATGTCCTTCTCTCAGTTTGGGATAAATCTAACAGAAAAAGAAACAAAAGGAAAATTATAGAATTCAACATATGTCCAGAGAAACTAGAGGCAATAATCTTTGGCTATCTTCTAAAGAATAGGCATATTTTGGAGCCCCATGTGGAACTTTATTTAAAAAAATAAAAAGAAAGAAATAGTAAATGCATCCTTACAGATCATAATACAAAAAATATTAATCACTATGGGGAGAACAAATAAAAGACATAGACTTAATGAAATCTTAACAATGAAATAATAAATGATAAAAACAACTAAGAATTATATGGAAGAAAATGACAATGATAAAAAAAAAGCATAGCAAAATTTCTGGGAGGCAACTAATACACAGCTCAGAGAAAAATTGTATCCCTACAAACATATGTGAACAAAATAAGGAGTTCAGAAAACAAGATAGTGGAGTACAGATAAACTTTTCCAACATTGTTCTCTAAAAATCTTTAAAATAGAGCCTCAAATTGAATTCTGTAGCGACAGAGACAATGAAGTTTATAGTGAGACATTTTTCTAGTCCAACACAACTTAAGAGATCTTCAGAAGAAGTCTATGGCATCAGGAATTGGGAGCTAGCCCAGAGTGTAGATACCAGTAGCATGCCTTGGAGGTGACTGTGACAGTGGCAGGAGCAACTTTGAGAGTTCTCAGTTCCGATCTTGGAAGGGGATCAAAAAACTTGATCAGGAAGAGATGACAGAGACTCTTTCCTGGCACCATGTTCAGGATCCTGATGCGCTGTGCACATGCAGCTCTGAGGAGTTTCTCCAAGGAGAAATAGAGCATTGATGCTCAAGTGAAACAGGGGTCCTAACCATAGTTCCAAGGCAGAAAGGAGACCATTGCAGGAAAGCAGGGCACAAAATGAAGAGTTTTTATGGCAGAGGGGCAGATGACGGAAATGGGATGGAATGTTTGAACCTTACTCTCATCAGAATTGCTTCAAAGAGGGAATAACATCCAGACTCAGTTAGGTATAGAATTTTATCTTCCTTAAATGAGAAGTAGGAAGAGAAGGGGATAAAAGAAAGAGTAGGGCTGATAGAAGGGAGGGCAAATTAAGGGAGACAGTGGTCAGAAGCAAAACAGATTTTTGAGAAAGAACACGGTGAAATGAGAGAGAAAAGGAGAAACATGGAGAAAAATACACAGTAATCACTATTGGGAATGTGAATGGGATGTGCTTAAACAGTGAAGCTAACATATCTATTAGGTAATGACTTCTAGATGCATGCACATAAATGAACTTATAGATCTATTTTATATAAATACTTTCATTGTATGCATGTATACACATATATTTCATTTATTTGTATGTGTCCAAGTTATTTGCTAATAGATATTTGCTAATAGAACTTATTTATTAGCCATCAAAAATAAGAACAAACTGTTAACAACTATTCCCAAGAGTTCTCTAAACAGAGAACTCCATAAAAACATTAAAAAAAAAAAGACAAGTATGTGCTGACTTGGTTTGGAAGTTCCTGGAAGATTCTATTGATAAATTTTGGGGTTTGTTTTTAATTTTTTCCATCCTCTGCAAACTATGTTGGTGACCAAACTATGGTTATCTTTGTGGTATTTTACCATCTCCCAGAGGCCTTTCCTTCTTGCTAATGCTTTCCTTTGAAATCAACTTCCATCTGCTCTATTCTTATCTTATAAGACCATAATGTTATTTATGTTTCCCCCATTAGAACACAAGATTTTGGGGAATAGGGACAATATTTTGCATTTCTTTGCATTCCCAATACTGACTATGGTATCCAATACATGGCAAATACCTAATAAATGTTTGATGACTGATTGGAGTTCTGACTTATTTTTATAATATTTTGATTATTGTGTGAATATGATGCCTCAGGAAATATTGTTTATTGTTTCCTGGAACAGGATACAGTTAATTCCACCCACACTTTAACATGCCTCTCAGAAGAGAACCAAATTGCCATATTTTAATTGAATCTTTTTGTGCTTTCTAGATTAATAATATACAATCAGGACATTAACATGAATGTGATTTAATTCCTCCTGCAATGTCAGTTTATTATTACGTAGGGCATGAAGATGACTTATTTAGAATATTGACCATTAAATTAGTGCTCATAGATATTTTAAGAGCCATTTAATTCTTGACACCAGCTATTCTACTGCCATAACAATGAAAACAGAGGGAGCTATACAGAACAGAGAACCATATTGCCTTTTTGTCCGTTTCCTGGTTTATGATGGCTAGGGAAAAAGAAAAACATCCCCTGGTGACCTATTTTCTACTGATGAGCCTTTTCTGTACTTGGCTACCCCGAGCCTTTGCAGGTCAAAAGTAGAGAGAACTTTTCCCAGAAAATCAACATCACTACACTGGGATGGCAGCCATGGGAGGGGACACATGCCAGGAGGAAATAGCAGAGGGAATACCCCTGATGATCCCTTAGTCCACAGACAGACTAGTTTCTTGAACATGCATCATTCTCAACATTTTGATCCCAGGCCCCAAGCCAATCAGAGATCAAGATTATATTTGAGTTTTAGAAAAAAGAACTGACATGACTTTATTACAAGACTGTTTCCTCATCCAGAGGGGAAAGCAGTCTAGACCACTGAAAACATGGTATTTTATGAATTGTCTACTAAGGAATGAGAATGAGGAGCAGGGCCTCAGGAAACTTAGCTCTGTGTCACAGCAAGCAAGTGGCTGGGGAGGAGATAATTAATGTCTGGTATTTTGATCAGTTGAACCTTGGCATACATGCATCCTGGAGGATGGGGCTCTACTGGTCAAATAAGTTTTCACTGACTCACAATCTTAAACAGAAGATATATGGTGTGTTCTCTGGACCATCTCCAAAGTCTTTCTTTCCAACTTGGAAGAACCCATCAGAGCTGATATTCCACTGATGTAGCGTTGGCAAATATCCATTCTCTTCTTTGCCATAATAATACATCACTGGGAGACTTTTGTGGAACACTAAGTACACAACAGGGACTTAACAGATATGTGTCCACTGGCTGATCAAGAAACCAAAGGTCGGACTTCCGGGTAAGCATGGCGGCAGTGTAGACGTGGGACACTTCCTCTCCTCAGACCTACCGATATAGACTACCTCAAAAGACCCCAAAATTTTTTTCATAAGAATGAAGGGAATCTACAGTAGGGTGCAGCATTGAAGGTACATAGGATTTGGGCATTTCCACACTATAAGGGGGTGAAAAAGCTCCCACCCAAACATGAGCTGATCTAACCTCTGCCACCCCACCTAAGGAAGCAAAGTCAGAGCCAGTGTGCCAGAATCACCAAGTGAACAAAGGGCACCTCTGGAGTGAGCAAGAGGCACCTCTAGGACATTGGGAGCTGACTAGGAACACCAAAGACCTACCCCTGAGAGCAGTTACACCCTAAACCCTGGCAGGGTGGCAGGGGAGCTCAAACCATGGAGGTTTAGAGCCAGCCCATACCAGAATCAGCAAGTGAGCGAGGGGGCACCTCTGGAGTGAGCAAGAGGCACCTCTAGGTCCTGGGAGCTGACTAATACCACCAAGGACCTACCCCTGAGAGCAGTTACACCCAAAATTCCAGAAGGCGGGGGAGCACAGACCAGAGACACACCAGGGAAGGTAACACAGCTGTGGAGATTCGAGAGCTTGCCTCAGGCAAAACCCTTGCTTCTTAACTCCACACACAGAGAACCTACCCAGCTCACTCAGATTTCTGACTAAAAAGGGAAGGTAAATGTTCCACAGTGATGGCTAATTGTGCATAGGAGCCCGAAACTCCTTCCAAAAAAAAAAGCAAAAAAAAAAAAGGCAGAGATCCTCGAAAATTTTTACAGAGGAAAAAAAACCTAGTCTATACAGGATATACAGGAGGAAATTCAAACAAAAACAAAACCTTCTAAAAAAAATGAAAATTATCCACAAGCTCTGGAAGAATTTAAATTGGAGCTTATCAAAAAGATGGAAGCCGGGACTTCCGGTCAAGATGGCGGCTTAGAGAAAGCTGAAGTTCAGATCTCCAGAAACCCTTCCCTACCAAACTCAAATTATATGCTCCTAGGGCACCAAAATTCAAAACAAACAATAGCATAGACCCCGGGAATTCTCCTCCTGGACCTGGATCAAAAGGTACGCCACCCCCCCAAAAGCCAGAATCCGAGATCACTCGGACCTAAGGGGTAGGCAGAAGGAAGGTCTCAGGACCCATCCCTCCCAACCCAGAGCACTGAGTCCGAGGCAGCAGAGGGAACCTCAGAGCCTCAGGGCCGGCTATTCTGAAGGCCTCTTCCTGAAAACAACCTGACTCAGTCGAGGGGGCACCCAACACAGATAGCAGGGAAACAGAGAGAGACGGGGGAGCCTGTAACCCCCTGGCTGGATCCTTCCATCCGAGTCTCACAGAAGGTCCCTGCCCCAGGCCATACTCAGTTCAACCCAGTGAAAGTTAATCCTATCAGGAGCCCTCAGAGCTCCGGGAAGTCGCGGCCCCTCCCCACTCAGAGTGCAGGCTCTTCTGGCCAGAAAAGGCATTAAAACACCCCTCGAAGAGTGCCGAGCCAGGCTCAGAACATGGAAGTGGGGCAGCGGAGAAGCATCGGGAGGGAACTGAGGATGGAAGTAACACAGAAACACCAGCAATTCCTGGCCTCCCTGGGAAGACACAACAGCTGAGGAGAACGGACAATTTGCCTAGGGCTAAAGGCTCTGAACACCAGACAGAGATAAGAAAAGCTAGACCTCCCCACTCAGATAGAGATGGCAAACTCCACAGAAGCACAAAAGCCTGAAAATTCCAAGAAAAACAAGAAGAAGGGGGAGACTTTGGACACATTTTATGGAGCAAAAATACAAAATACAGAGGAGATAGAAGAGGAAACACAAGCAAATGCCCCGAAACCTTCCAAAGGAAATGGAAACTCTCCACAAACCCATGAAGAATTTGAATCGGGAAGGATCAAAAAGATGAAAGCCTTCTGGGAGGAAAAATGCGAAATAATGCAAAAGAAATTCACATATCTACAAAACCAGTTTGACAAAAGTGAAAAGGAAAACCAGGCTTTAAAGGTCAGAATTAGGCAACTCGAAGACAATGAGCAAGAATTAATAAAGCAAAGCCAAAATACCAAGAAATTAGAAGAGAGCATAAAATATCTCACCGACAAGGTGACAGATCTGGAAAATAGAGAGAGAAGGGATAATTTAAGAATAATTGGACTCCCAGAAAAGCCAGAAATAAACACCAAACTCGACATCGTGATACAAGATATAATCAAAGAAAATTGCCCAGAGATTCTAGAACAAGGGGGAAATACAGCCACTGACAGAGCTCACAGAACACCTTCTACACTAAACCCCCAAAAAACAACTCCCAGGAATGTAATTGCCAAATTCCAAAGCTCTCAAACAAAGAAAAAATCCTACAGGAAGCCAGAAAAAGACAATTTAGATATAAAGGAATGCCAATCAGGGTCACATAAGACCTTGCAAGTTCTACTCTGAATGATCGTAAGGCATGGAACATGATCTTCAGAAAGGCAAGAGAGCTGGGCCTTCAACCAAGAATCAGCTACCCAGCAAAACTGACTATATACTTCCAAGGGAAAGTATGGGCATTCAACAAAATAGAAGATTTCCAAGTTTTTGCAAAGAAAAGATCAGAGCTCTGTAGAAAGTTCGATATTGAAAAACAAAGAGCATGGAATACCTGAAAAGGTAAATATGAAGGAAAGGGAAAAGGAGAAAAATGTTATCTTTTCATTTATTCAAACTCTCTTCTATAAGGACTACATTTATATCAATCTATGTATACTACCATGTGGGAAAATGTAATGTGTAAATAGGGGGAAAAGAAAGACCAAATAGAATAATCTTTCTCACACAAAGATTCACACAGGAGGGGAGGGGAAGAAAATTCCTATAAGAAGGAGAGGAAGAGTTTTTACTTAAACCTCACTCTCAGGGAAATCAACTCTGAGAGGGAAGAATATCCAGATCCATTGGGATATTGAATTCTATCTTACCCAACAAGGGTAGGGATAAGGGAAATCCAAAGGGGTTAGGGGGGAGGGAACACAAAAAAAGGGAGGGAAGAAGAGGGGGGAGGGGAGGGAACAAAAAGGGAGGGACTAGAAAGGGAAACATATCAGGGGAGGGGACAAGGGGGACTGATTTAAAGCAAATCACTGGACTAAAAGGTAGAGCTGAAGAAGAAAGGTTAGAATTAGGGAAGGGTATCAAAATGCCAGGGAGTCCACAAGTGACAGTCATAACTTTGAACGTGAATGGGATGAACTCACCCATAAAAAGCAGATGAATAGCAGAATGGATTAGAATCCAAAACCCTACCATATGTTGTCTTCAAGAAACACACATGAGGAGGATAGACACCCACAAGGTCAGAATTAAAGGATGGAGTAAGACCTTCTGGGCCTCAACTGACAGAAAGAAGGCAGGAGTGGCAATCATGATATCTGATAAAGCCAAAGCAAAAATAGACCTGATCAAAAGGGATAGGAAAGGTAATTATATTTTGTTAAAAGGGACTTTAGATAATGAGGAAATATCACTAATCAACATGTATGCACCAAATAATATAGCACCCAAATTTCTAATGGAGAAACTAGGAGAATTGAAGGAAGAAATAGACAGTAAAACCATATTAGTGGGAGACTTGAACCAACCATTATCAAATTTAGATAAATCAAATAAAAAAATAAATAAGAAAGAGGTAAAAGAAGTGAATGAAATCTTAGAAAAATTAGAATTACTAGACATGGAGAAAAATAAATAGGGATAAAAAGGAGTACACCTTCTTCTCAGCACCACATGGCACAATCACAAAGATTGACCATACATTAGGTCACAGAAACATGGCACACAAATGCAGAAAAGCAGAAATAATAAATGCAGCCTTTTCAGACCACAAGGCAATAAAAATAATGATCAGTAATGGCACATGGAAAACAAAATCAAAAGCTAATTGGAAGCTAAACAATATGATACTCCAAAATCCTTTAGTTAGAGAAGAAATCATAGAAACAATTAACAATTTCATCGAGGAAAATGACAATGGCGAGACATCCTTTCAAACCTTTTGGGATGCAGCCAAAGTGGTAATCAGAGGTAAATTCATATCCCTGAGTGCATATATTAACAAACTAGGGAGACCAGAGATCAATCAATTGGAAATGCAAATAAAAAAACTCAAAAGCGATCAAATTAAAACCCCCAGCAGAAAATCAAACTAGAAATCCTAAAAATTAAGGGAGAAATTAATAAAATCAAAAGTGATAGAACTATTGATTTAATAAATAAGACAAGAAGCTGGTAATTTGAAAAAACAAACAAAATAAAGTACTGGTCAATCGAATTAAAAAAAGGAAGGAAGAAAAGCAAATTAACAGCATCAAACATGAAAAGGGGGACATCACCTCTGATGAAGAGGAAATTAAGGCAATCATTAAAAATTACTTTGCCCAATTATATGGCAATAAATACACCAATTTAGGTTATATGGATGAATATATACAAAAATACAAACTGCCTAGACTAACACAAGAAGAAATAGATTTCTTAAATAATCCCATTTCAGAAAATGAAATCCAACAAGCCATCAAAGAACTTCCTAAGAAAAAATCCCCAGGGCCTGACGGATTCACCAGTGAATTCTATCAAACATTCAGAGAACAGTTAATCCCAATACTATATAAACTATTTGACATAATAAGCAAAGAGGAAATTCCACCAAACTCCTTTTATGACACAAACATGGTACTGATTCCAAAACCAGGCAGGTCAAAAACAGAGAAAGAAAACTATAGAACAATCTCCCTAATGAATATAGATGCAAAAATCTTAAATAGGATACTAGCAAAAAGACTCCAGCAAGTGATCAGAGGGGTCATCCACCATGATCAAGTAGGATTT
This sequence comes from Monodelphis domestica, assembly GCF_027887165.1. Taxonomy (NCBI): domain Eukaryota; kingdom Metazoa; phylum Chordata; class Mammalia; order Didelphimorphia; family Didelphidae; genus Monodelphis; species Monodelphis domestica. The sequence goes on along the minus strand of NC_077230.1, from coordinate 18,287,859 downwards.
ATACCAGGGATGCAGGGCTGGTTCAATATTAGGAAAACCATCCACATATTTGACCACATCAACAAGCAAACCAACAAGAATCACATGATTATCTCAATAGATGCAGAAAAGGCCTTTGATAAAATACAACACCCATTCCTATTAAAAAAACTAGAAAGCATAGGAATAGAAGGGTCGTTCCTAAAAATAATAAACAGTATATATCTAAAACCATCAGCTAATATCATCTGCAATGGGGATAAACTAGATGCATTCCCAATAAGATCAGGAGTGAAACAAGGATGCCCATTATCACCTCTACTATTTGACATTGTACTAGAATCACTAGCAGTAGCAATTAGAGAAGATAAAGGAATTGAAGGCATCAAAATAGGCAAGGAGGAGACCAAGTTATCACTCTTTGTGGATGACATGATGGTCTACTTAAAGAATCCTAGAGATTCAACCAAAAAGCTAATTGAAATAATCAACAACTTTAGTAAAGTTGCAGGATACAAAATAAACCCACATAAGTCATCAGCATTTCTATATATCTCCAACACAGCTCAGCAGCAAAAACTAGAAAGAGAAATCCCATTCAAAATCACCTTAGACAAAATAAAATACCTAGGAATCTACCTCCCAAGACAAACACAGGAACTATATGAACACAACTACAAAACACTCGCCACACAACTAAAACTAGACTTGAGCAAATGGAAAAACATTAACTGCTCATGGATAGGACGAGCCAATATAATAAAAATGACCATCCTACCCAAACTTATTTATCTATTTAGTGCCATACCCATTGAACTCCCCAAAAATTTCTTTACTGATTTAGAAAAAGCCATAACAAAGTTCATTTGGAGTAACAGAAGATCAAGGATATCCAGGGAAATAATGAAAAAAAACCACATATGATGGGGGCCTTGCAGTCCCAGACCTAAAACTATATTACAGAGCAGCAGTCATCAAAACAATTTGGTACTGGCTAAGAGACAGAAAGGAGGATCAGTGGAATAGACTTGGGGAAAGTGACCTCAGCAAGACAGTATATGATAAACCCAAAGATCCCAGCTTTTGGGACTAAAATCCACTATTCGATAAAAACTGCTGGGAAAATTGGAAGACATTAGGAATTGATCAACACCTCACACCGTATACCAAGATAAATTCAAAATGGGTGAATAACTTAAACATAAAGAAGGAAACCATAAGTAAATTGGGTAAACACAGAATAGTATACATGTCAGACCTTTGGGAGGGAAAAGAATTTAAAACCAAGCAAGACATAGAAAGAATCATAAATTTGTAAAATAAATAATTTTGACTACATCAAATTAAAAAGATTTTGTACAAACAAAACCAATGTAACTAAAATCAGAAGGGAAACAACAAATTGGGAAAAAATCTTCATTGAAACCTCTGACAAAGGTTTAATTACTCAAATTTATAAAGAGCTAAATCAATTGTACAAAAAATCAAGCCATTCCCCAATTGATAAATGGGCAAGGGACATGGATAGGCAGTTCTCAGATAAAGAAATCAAAACTATTAATAGGCACATGAAGAAGTGTTCTAAATCTCTTATAATCAGAGAGATGCAAATCAAAACAACTCTGAGGTATCACCTCACACCTAGCAGATTGGCTAACATGATAGCAAAGGAAAGTAATGAATGCTGGAGGGGATGTGGCAAAGTAGGGACATTAATTCATTGCTGGTGGAGTTGTGAACTGATCCAACCATTCTGGAGGGCAATTTGGAACTATGCACAAAGGGCGATAAAAGAATGTTTACCCTTTGATCCAGCCATAGCACTGCTGTGTCTGTACCCCAAAGAGATAATGGAGAAAAAGTCTTGTACAAAAATATTCATAGCTGTGCTCTTTGTGGTGGCCAAAAATTGTTAAACGAGGGGATGCCCATCAATTGGGGAATGGCTGAACAAACTGTGGTATATGTTGGTGATGGAGTACTATTGTGCTAAAAGGAATAATAAAGTGGAGGAATTCCATGGAGACTGGAATGACCTCCAGGAAGTGATGCAGAGCGAGAGGAGCAGAACCAGGAGAACATTGTACACAGAGACTTATACACTGTGGTACAATTGAAGGTAATGGACTCCCCCATTGGTGGTAATGCAGTGATCCTGAACAACTCAGAGGGTTACAGGAGAAAAAACACTATCCACATTCAGAGGAAACCCTGTGGGAGTAAAAACACCAAAGAAAAAACAACTGCTTGATTGCATGGGTCAAGGGGGATACGTTTGGGGATGTAGACTCTGAATGAACATTTTAGTGCAAATACCAACAATATGGAAATGGATTCTGATTAGACACATGTAATACCCAGTGGAATGTTGTGTCGACTATGGGAGGGGAGGGCGAAATAGAAAATGATTTTTGTAACCAGGGAATAATGTTCGAAATTGACCAAAAAAAAAAAGAAATCAAAGGTCGGGGATTCTTGAAAGTACTGACACCTAAATTTTCAGTATTCAATAAATAAATTTTCTTGGTGAAAAGCTATCAGCATTAGAATGCAAACCTAAACAATAGAGATTTTTTTTTTACAATATTGGATGAGAAAAAAATTATTCTGGTTGGGGATTAGGGAATGGTATCCCTGCGGTTACATTTATTTAATCTCCACTCCCTCTCAAAACAACTTTAAATTTATTAAATCCTTCATTATTGTGAAAGGGTATACCTCAAGAGCAACCCCAAAGAAAAACTTTGACTTAATCACAGGTAATTTATGGGTTAAGGAGGCATTTGATATTCCTATTGGGAAGAGATATGAGGTTTTCCACAATATTTTATCCAAGGCTCATTTATTTTTGCCTTCAGAATGAGTTACAGATATGATTTTTCCCTTTGCTTAAAGGCAAGGAGTAATTTCATCCATTTAATCTGGCTAGGCAGTTAGATGCTACAGTGGATAGAGGACTATGCCTGCAGTCAGGAAAACTTGTGTTCAAACCTGACATCGAACACTTACTGGCAGTGAACCCTTTCCCAAGTTATTTCACCTCTAATGAACGGGTAAAATGGGAATAACAATAGTATCTACCTTTGAAGGTTGTCCTGAGGAACAAATGAGATAATGTTAAGTGTTTAGCACAGCACATAGCACATAATAAATGCCTAACGCATACTTGTTCACTTCCTTTTACAGCTGAACACACGAAATCAAAACCCCAATCTTCTGACATAGCTGGTTACCTTGAAAGGATGAGAGAATGAATTACTTTCAGAGATCAATTTTATTTTAATAATAACATTCATTATTTGTCCTCATTTTTCTCCCTTTGGACCACTGAAAGATATTAGTGTTTCCTTTTATTGTATGGAACAACTTGTACCACAAAGACTTGGTACATTTTCATGAGCCCAAGACCATTGGGTGGTATTTCCATAGGAAAAAGATACTCTTGACCTCTTGAGTCTTTGTACAAGTTCAGCTTATGCTGTAGACCTATGTCTCGTGTCCCATTGAGGTTATCTAACTTACTTCTGCTTAGGCAGGATTTCTTAACAAAATTTTTTTAGCTATGGAACCCTTTGGCAGTTGAGGAAGCCTATGGACTCTTCTCAGTGTAAGGTTTTAAATGAATAAAATAAATTCATATGAATATAAAAGAATCCAATTGTATTGAAATAATTATCAAAGTATTTTTAAACCTGTTTTATGGACTCTAGTATCTTTGGTATTTCTTATGTCCCCACCTTCCTTTCGTATTTAGTGAAACATGTATATCAATTGGATCTGTGCTTCCTTATTTTTTGTATAGCTACAGAGAAATAAAGATTTTCTATCGCTGGACTTGTATTTGGCATATTTGATTATTTGGGGAATAAATCAGGAAGGCCAGGAGGATTGGCATGGTTTCTCCCTCCCTCCTTTTAGGCTTTATGTTCTGGGCAGAGCCAAGATGACGGCTTATTAGCAGCAAAAGCTTTTATGCTTTATGTGGTTTCACTCATTTTATCCATGGACAGGATGTTCCATGTAATTGGGAAGAAGTTGATATCAGCAATGGTGGTCAGTAGTGCCCTGATCCAAAGGGAACCACTTTGGAAATGATGGAAAATAGCACCAAATGAAGCACGTGACCAACACACCCCAAGAGAAAAATGCCAGTGAGATCATCTCCATCTATCTACCACCACCACCGGATCACAATCACAAAAGCACCTGATGGGAGGCATTTTTGGGGGGAGGGAGGTACCCAGTCTTTCCTTTTGCAGCCATATCCAGAACTATTTGAAGGTCAAGAATAAGAGGAGAAGTCAGGAGAGGGAAGAGTCTGGAGATGCTGGAATTAAACATGTCTTTCTTTAAAAAATAAACCCTCCCTCCATGTATGGCTCCCCAGGTGCAGTAAGTGGAAAAAAAAAACAACTTGGCTGTATCATCCTGCCTTTCCAAATAAACAGCAGCAGCTTCACATAGGCTAATTGCAAAACAGATTCAAGGCAGTCTATAGCTGGTGTCTGAAAGGAGGAGGTCATTTAGAATTCTGATCATTTACATTCATAAGAACAGTATTGCTGGCAAGAAAACTGCCCCCTGGGGTTATTTGTTATTTCATCATTACCAAAACAGATGGCCATGGCTACTGCACAGCATCAAAAGAGTATTTCTTGAACGATTGTGTGTGTGTGTGTGTGTGTGTGTGTGTGTGTGTGTAGAGAGAGACGTATGTGCAAGGATCTTGGGAGATATGGCATATTTTTAATTCAAAGGATTTAGTAGATAGAGACTTGAGGCCCCTTTAAGCTAAGGTTTTCATGCATACTCTGTATTTATTGCAGCAAAGCTGTTCTACAATTCAGTGATACATTAGCACCACCTAAAGGCTCCATCTCCATGAGTGCAGACTGATGCAATGCAGTCTTGCTGGAGTGATAGGAATTGACCAGCAATTGATATCTTGCTAGCCAGCTGTGCCCTCCCTTGCTATTAAAATTGAGGAGCAGATCCTCTTAAGTACTTGTGTAATGCTTTCCCCAAAGAAGCAGGCATTTCTTTCTTGTTTACTAGCTTCTTAGTCTCAGGAGTCCATTGTAAAATGGCTGTCCAAAGGTCTTTGTCCTCTAGAAGCTGCGTTGGATATTTCTTTGTATGGGCATCTTCCTCATTCTTGTGTAATAGATTACTTGAACATATGAGGACTGAAGTTTGTCTTATCATTGGGACAGAGATAGGCTGGCAAGAGATAACACTTCTGTTTATAAGTCAGAGGCAAGAAAATTTAGGAAAAAACAGAAAAGAAATCAGTTATATGGAAAGACAGTTATCAAAGTATTTTAAGCCAAAATTGTATGGACCCTGTTTAGCACCTCTTGATACTTCCTATGCTGCCATCTTCCTTTCTTATTTAGTGAAACGTAGTTATTAGCCAGGTTTGTGCTTCCCTATTTTTTATACAGCTACTGAGAAACAAGTTAAGTTTTTTCTATCCCTGGACTGGTATTTGGTCGTGTGTTTTGGTATATTGAAAAGAGTTTGATCCCCCCACATGATTTTCCAGAGGGAACATGGCCAGTAAGTGTCTAGATCAAATTTGAACTCAAGTCTTTCTGACTCCAAGTCTACCTCCTTCCTACAGGTCTCTAGTCAGGGATGAATTCTGACTTCCTCCCTTTTCTTATCATATGTGTTCCTTATTAAGACCAGGTTGTACAGAAAGCCAGCATTGAATAAAGAACCCTGGAAAACCTGGGTTTGGCGACATGCTATGATCCTGGACAAGTCCCTGGGCTTCCTCCAAGTACCTTGAGTGACTCTTTAAGACTCAGTTTCAGAAGAATTATGGAATCAGTATAGATAGAGAGAGTGTCTTTCTTTTAGTGTTCTTTATCACGGTAAAATCATAGGTCCCAAAAGTTAAAAAATATGGCTGTATGAGTCATACATGCAGCAATGTCTTGGTCCACAGTCAGCACCCCTTGGAAGTATGGCCACTCTATGACAGACAACAATGGAGAGCTTAGAGTCTTGAATCCTAATAAGGATTTTATGTTCCCCACAGGATTCAATTAAATTATATTGAAATGAGATTGAATTAAATTGGGTAGGTTAGAAAGGATTTGATTATCCTGGAGAATTAGAGGAGAGGGAGAGATTCCAATTGCTTTGAGTGGTATGATCATCCTTAGATCCCCATTCTTCCTTTCTTTCCTATTTTCTTATCTTAGAGACAAGATCTATTGATGCATCATCAATAAAATACATTATTAATAATTAATAAAACACACTAGGTAGTTCAGTGGATGGAGAACTTGGGTTCAAGTATGGCTTCAAATACTTCCCAAGGTGTGTGACTCTGGGTAAGTTACAAATCATATTACCTAGCCCTTACCCCTCTTCTGCCTGGAATTAATTCACAGTATTGATTTTAAGATAGAAGGTAATGGTTTTTAAAAACAACAACAATAACAATACACATTAACCTCTAAGGTACTCTCCCATCTTTGATTGGCTCCTGTTGATAGACTCAGGATAAATGAATGGAAAAAGCATTCATTGGATGCTTATTATGTGCCAAAAGGTGTACGTGGGATACTAAAAAAAATGTGCCTGCTCTCAATGAGTCAATAGGTATAGGAGGTTTGATGGAATTATGGGTAGAACCTTGGTGAGGTCTTTTAGTTTGGAAACTTGTATGGAACCATAAAGAAAAATATTGTCATCTTGTCTAGAAGAAATATCAGTATTGATTTGTTTATAGTTCCAGAGCTGAAAAGTGAGATAGCAGGATGGGAGAAGATGCAAGCTACCAAAGACAGGGAGGAGAAGGTGCTTGTGGAGTAGAATAATCATGGGTCTCTGTGTATTTTTCCTTCTAGGCACCTCTAACAACCAGAAGTGACTGATCCTTTTCTTCTCAAAATACTTTGCTTTTTTCAACTATGTCGGATGCTGCTAAAGTAACTGGCTGCATCTTTGGCCAAGATAAGAAGCCCGAATCTGACTTCAGCAGTAGAATCTCTGCATTTCCTTTGCAGGTGGGATTTGTGATTCTCTCTTTACTGGAACAAAAACAAAGCAGTTTGATTTGAGATTGACCATGTGTATAGGAGGGTTTACTCAGCAGGTGCTTCATATACCTCTGAGCTGAAGACAACGTTTCAGGGTAGATAACAAAAGAAAGGTCTTTCATCCACTTACCTGCAACAACAAAGACGCCTGCCTGGTCCATCTGTTATTTGGGAAATTCGCAAATAGGAAAAAGAGTGAAGGAGGAAGATGAAAATAAAGGAAAAGGTGGGGTGTTTGCAAATTTGAGGTGTAATAAAACAACTTTAAAAATAGTTTTCTCAAATAAATACTTGCTCTATTTGGAATTCAATTTGATAAAGCCTTGTCACAGCTCACCTCTTCTTAATCTGACAGAAATAATCTACGGCTCTTTGATGGTGCTTCAGTATAAATCATTAATATTGGAGGCAGCTAAATGGAACAATGGATAAAGCACTGGGCCTGAAGTCAGGAAGACTTGAGTTCAAATTGTCTGATTCTCGGTATGTCACTTAAGCTCTATTTACCTCTGTTTCCTCAACCATAAAATGAGGAAAATAACAATACCTACCTTGCAGGGGTATTGCAAATATCAGATGACATGTACTTAAAGTGTTTAGCAGAGTGCCTGGTGTATAGTAGGTGCTGTGTAAATGTTTATTCTTTTTCTCAAATAATTTTCAGGGACAGACAGGTGGCACAATGTATAAAATACCAGACTTGGAGTCAGGAAGATAGGCGTTCAAAGCTCGTCTCAGACACTAACTAGCTGGGTGACCCTGGCCAGGTCACTCAATCCTTTTTGCCTCCATTTCCTCCTGTGAAAAATGACCTGAAAAAGGAAATAGCAAACCAGTCCAGTATCTCAAGAGCCAAGAAACTATGGCTCAACCTACACATTAAAAGAATTCCAGGTGGTACACATGATCTGGACTGCTGTAAGAATATATTTAATATATGTACACCCATTATGTTTTCAGGCACAATGGGAAGAAAAATGCCGCACAATGTTTTTTTCCTCTGATCAAGACACTATCATTTATGCATAAACCTGGAAAGCTCCAATTGGAATTCAGCTTTTACAAGATGAACGCATGGCAAGAAGTATCAGTGGAGTAATGTATGTTTTAGACATCTAATTTCTCAAGAAGGAAATTATAAATGGCAAGCTGGGTCCATCTCGCTTAGTGAAAGAGCTGCAATTTAAATTGTTTAAAGTAGCAGTTACAATAAATACTGTTGCTAATTTTGTTTAAGATTTGAAGAGGTTTGGGTACCAACTACTACTAGTAACAAGAAGAGGATGTTCCACATTGTTTTGATACCTGCATTTATGAAAAGGAGGGAGAGAATAAGGGAAAGAGATGGATATATTTTTTAAAAAACATCTCCTGTGTGTTTCATGTCACAGACATGGTAAATATTTATTTAGAGTCTGTTCTGATAATCCATGAATTTAAGTTTAAGAGAAAAAAAGCAAAGAAATAAGTGTATGGATATGTGATTCTGAAATTAAAGTTAGTCATAATACATAAATAAAATGAGGAAAGTAAAAAAATAAGAAAAGAAACCATGGCTCACATGAAGTCAGACTGAACAACAAAATGGAGAGCCAATGGGAACAGTGGGAAAGCCAGTAATGAAACTAGAGATTTTGAATATAAGATCAGTGCTTTTCTTACTTGTACAATGTTTCCAAGCATATTATATGTTTAGAGCTGGAAGGAATCCTGGAGGTAATTCAGTTCACCACTCTCTTTTTACTGATGAGTAAACTGACACCCAGAAAGGTAAAACTATACCCAGAGTCACAAAGTTAGCTCTCAACAAAACTATCATTTGAACCCTATTCCCCTGACCCCAAATCCAAGTTTTATTTTTCCATATAACCTACTGCTGTTCATGTTTGTGTTTTCTTTCCTGTTCTTGAGGCAGGGGGTGGAGGGTGGACATGGAGAGTTCTGTCCAGATCTTGCATTTAAGAAGGGAACAAAGAGCAGGCAGCTCATAATTTTCCTATAGCTGAATAACTTCATCATGCCTAGGACCATGTACCCTTCCTCTCCCTTTCCTTCTTCCATGTCAGCTTCTTCTTCTTCTTCTTTTTTTGAATTGTCTTCCCCCATTAGATTGTGAGTTCCTTGAGGGAAGAGACCATCTTTTGACTTTTGACTAACCCCAGACCTTAAATTGCCCAGTTCCTGGCACATAGTAAGATCATAAAAACTGTTTGTTTATGATTATTTATCTGGGATCTTCTTCAAAAGGATCCCAATTAATACCTTAGAAAGGGCTAGGGTCCCATGCTCATTAATGCTTCATACAAATATTTTAAAAGTACCTTATGACTGATTCAACCCAAATCAACCTATCTGGTATTAGGATGTCTTCATCTAAGACATCCTGAAATCAGATAGTTTAATATGGAAGGTTCTTTCCTTCTCAAAGGAGCTTTTAATATTAATTTAATATTTTAATAATTCATAAAGTAGCAAAATCTTGCTTTTTCAAATTCTTCTTCTTCCCATGGTTTATTCCTGAATTTTTCATTTGAAACTTCTTTCCTGTCCTTCTCTCCTGTTCACACAGTCACAACTGCTAGCAGATCATACTGGGACCTGCCCAAGGGGGAAAGAATATTCATTTCACTGATTTACAACTGGAATTTTTTAGTTTAAAATAGGAATATTTCCTTTTTAATATTTTAACTCTGTATGTGATATCTCTATATAAAATACATCTCTGTATGTGTGATATAGTATACTTTGGAATTTAGTTGACAAGTCATTTATCAAGGAGGAGTTAGTGCTTTTACTAATCTTGTTGAATATGGCTACTTTTCATAATCCTGAGAAATACCACTGAATCCCCAAATGCCCTAGTGGTTCTTCAGGTATTTCTTGAACATACATCCTTGAATGGACAGGAATTGAGAGATAGGGTGATAAGTGATATACAGGTAGAATGACATCATTGATAGCATCCTGCAGTTGAAGTTGAGAAGCCTTGGTTCCAAATTCTGTCTTAGATACTATCAGTGGGATGACTGAGTCCCTTAACTTCTCTGAGATTCACTGTGCTCCCCTAAAACTGGAATACTAATAGTATCTATCTCAAAGAGTTGTTGTGAAGATCAAAGGAAATGTGTGTAAAGAGATTATTTGAAAAATCTTCAAATATTTTATAAATATAAACTTATCTTTTATTGTAATGATAGGAGTATTGCTGTCAAAGCCAGGAAACCAAGATTCCAGTCCTTGATCTGCCCCCTAATCTGTAGAGGGAGGACACTCACAAGCCTATTGTGAAGAAATCACTTTGAAAAAGCTTAAAGGGTTCAAGATTTATGCACTGTAGTAAACTGAAAGAACTTCACTACTATTCTTGAATATTCTAAGACGCCTTCCATTTTGAAAATTACCTTCAGTGGTTTTCATTCTTAGTGCCAAAGCAAACTTTTGTAAGCCTATCAACTCAGCCCCTCATTAAAAGAAAACAAAAGCACTCCCCCCCCCAATCTATTAATCGCAGAAATAACTAGTGTGTGTCCTAGCCCACCCATTTCTCCCTTTTCTCCAGAGATTCTTGGGCAGTATCTATGCTATTAATGGCATTGAATGTCATGGTGAATATCTGGATAGATCCTTAGGTGGGAAATGAAACACTTTCACAATAGAAAAGTGAAGAATATTTGAGTAATGGAGCTTGTAATGTTTCTAAGTGGACATCTGGAGTGAAGGGTGGCTCTAGGCTAGAGGATTATCTTTGAGGGAAGGTGAGGAGCTTGCTCTACCCAGGGTTTTCTGAGGGTGGGCTTGTACCTCTGTGTGCAGCTTGTGGGACTGTTTTGGGGGACCCCCCCTTCTTTTTCTGTTTCCCTTCCCCTGGCTGTCCCACCTAGTCAGTTATTCTTTCTGGGCTTCTTACCCTAGAGTTCACAGACCTACTAAGGAATCCATAGAGACTTCAAGGGCTCTGGGAATTTGAATGGGAAAGAAGACACCTTTATTTTCACCTTTACTTTAGTACCTTTGGTTTGGTTTGTAATCCTATGTATTTATTTTATACATTTCAAAACATTCCATGATGCAACGAAAGGTTAAGAACCTCTGCAGTCAGGTGAATTAGGCTGGTCTCTTAGGGAGATCTGGGTTTTCTGCAGTTTGAAAACAATAAAAGGCCTTTCCTAGCAGGGTGGGGTGGAGGGTGCTGAGAGGATGCTCCCTGTGGGGGTTTGAAGTCCTCTGGAAATGCCTTTGCCTATTTGTTGTTGATTTTGCAGGAGAAACAAATCGTGTTTTATTTTAACCTTGTATTCTTTTCAAGTGTGTTATTTTAATTATTAAATTAGTAAAGTATTTTAAAGTGGATTTTATGGTCCACCAAGGACTTATTGAATTTTAAACCTCAAACTTGAATGATGGGCTAAGTCTGTAATACTCTGAGTAAAGAATCCATTGTGGGATACAGTGTTATAGAGAAAGAACACCACATAGCTAGTCAGATGATCTGGGTTTGAATTCAGATTTAGCTAGTCACTGATTGCATGGCCTTGGGCAAATCACTTAGAGTTTCTTGGCCTCAGCTTCTTCATTAGTAAAATAAGTGATTTGGACGAGATTACGGAAAAACGTTCTTTCCAGTTATCCATCCTGGGAGAGTTTATTTTTCCTTAAAATGAAGGATTTCTGATTTAACAGATCTGATGACAGCTCCAATTGGCTGTAATAATTACCTCAAACATCAAAGCATCTGTTGGTCAAGTGTTTGAAAACTGAAATGGGAGCTGAGTTAGTCTACCAATATGGCACCCGGTAGGGCCCCTAAGTCTCATAAAGACGAGGGGAAGATTCGAGAACATACAAATAGAGCTGCTTAAGCCATAGAGCACATACATATTGGTTGATATCTGAAGTGGCATCTGTATACATGACTATAACTATTCCACATGCATCTGTGCAGGTTTTTGAAATTCTGCCCTTACACATAAATGGCTGATGACAGCCATAATTTATTTATGATTTCCTACAGATAAATGCACATATATATGCATATATATACACACATATGTATATACATATATATATTAAAATCATTATGTTTGCCCCAAGCCATTCCTAAATGAGCCAGGTAGTTGTCAAGGTCTACACGTTCCAGCTTCCCAAAAGAGAGCCTGAGTTTTCTTGTTAGTTATTTTTAATGCCAGCTAAACTTGGTCAAGCATGTCCACATACTCCGTGTTTGCAATAGACAAGTGACAACTTTTAGCAGCAGCAGCAGCAGCAGCAGCAGCAGTAATCGGAATCAAGATCAATGGAACATGGAGATGAAAACAACATGAGGAGACTCCACGGACAAGGCTTGGGTCTCCTTCTGGCCACTACCATTTCCTCCACGGCGTCTTCCGATGCATGGCAGCTCATGGTTTGCCTTCTTTCCCCCACTGGCACTCAGGGGTAGAAAACACAAAGAGCATTCAGAGCCAAGTGGAGAAAAGATGACTTTTTAGAACTACTGAAAGAACTTGGTCCAAGGGGAGGTAGAGTAGGGAAAAGAGGAGGAAACAAGGAAGATGCCCAAACCAATCCCCAGTGTTTTCCTCTTTATGAACAAACATGTAACGTCTGTTAGTAAAACCCGATAGGACAGGTCAGAAAGTAAGTGTTGCTTCTTGTCTGCCTCTAGCCATTTACTTTCTACTCCCAATGCCTCAACTGGGAGAAATTGTCCTGTTGGGTTATGGCGCCAGTTATCTTCTAGGGCTCAAGAACTCCACAGCTACATGCACGATGCCAGCCAGTCCTACATCGTGCCTGCAGTGGGCAAGTCTTAGGAACTGCACTCTTCACAGTGGCAGGAGAGGATGTACCGGTAGGTGGCTGTGAGCCTCATTCCCCCAGAGCAGCGAAGCCGCAGAGCCTTCAGTTTGGAGGTCTGGGGCCGGCAGCAGTGGCAGGTAGAGCGGAAGGGTTGCTTCAGGACTGTGCTGAAGGAGACGAGAGGCTCAGAACGGGAGGGCTGACTGCAATGCCCCTCGCACCTAGCCAACAGCACCATCTGAAAGGGAGAAAAGAAAATAGTCAGCTCATTTGGCCAAAATGCCCATCTTTTTGTCTATATGCGTGTGGTAATCAGGTCAAAAGGAAGAGCTGCAGAGTGGTTTTGAAACACCAACACATGTTAGCTATGTGACCCTGGACAAGTCACTTAAGAGTCTTTGCCTCACTTCCTCAACTGTCAAATGAGCTAGAGAAGGAAATGGCAAACCACTGTAGTATCGTTGCCAAGAAAACCCCAAACGGGGTCACAAAGAGTCAGATATAAATGAAAATGATGGGACAACAACACAATAATAAGACGGGCCACCTAAGAATTCATTTCCCCAAAGACACACTCTGTAGTGTTTCTAACCAGACAGAAGAAGAGAGAATTTGGACAAAAGTGGAAGTGTCTATCTCAGTATGACATTAAGGATCCCCACCTAAGGTAATTAAGTCCACTTCAAGTCAGTAACTGTTCTATTTGATTTGAACATTTTTTACTAATGCTTTTTGTTAAGACATTCGGTCCCTCTCCTTTGTTTTCTATTCTGAGAGCCATTCAAAGTAGGAGGGAGGGGAAAGAGTTCCACAAAACCAAACAACTCCTAATCTGACAGCAGAGGCAACATTTCATATTTATGGACTCCTCCCTCTACCATGAACAGAGAGTGGTGCCTTTCCACAGTTCTACTTCCAGGCTAGTCTTAGTTCTTACAACTGTACAGTGATCAGCTTTGTATTTTTGTTCCTATAGTTTATATTGTCATCATATATATTGCGTCCTGGTTCTGCTTACTTGATCTTGTGTCTTCATATAAATCTTCCCATGCTTCTCTGAAATTTCCATATTCATTGTTTCTTATACTATAATAAAATCCCACTACATTCATGCTCCCCAGTTTGTATAGCCATTCCCTAACCACCTAAGGGGTGCTCACTTTGTTTCCAATTCTTTCCTACCACAAAAAGTGCTGCCTCAAATACTTTGGTGTATGTGGAAGTGTTTCTTCAATGTCTTGTTTTTCTTCTTAAGGTCTAGCATTGGGAGCTTTAGGTTGAAGAGTATGAATGGAATTTTGTTATTCAATCCTCTCTACACTGTTCATTACTCCATTTGGGGTTTTCTTGGCAAAGATACTGGAGTGGTTTGCTATTTCCTTCTCCGCCTCATTTTATAGATGAAGAAACTGAGTTAAATGGGGTTAAAGAGACTTGTCCAGAGTCCCACAGCTCGTAAGTGTCTGAGGCCAGATTTGAACTTAGGAAGATGTCTTCCTGACTCTATACACTGAGCCAACGAGTTGCCCACATTGTTACCTTTTAAACTACTATTTTAAAAACAGAGAATAAGATTAGTCCTACAGAACTGGAAAAGGGATAACAACATACTCCTCTTAAAAATGGAGAGGTATCCTCTGGCAGATGGCATGTGTACTTGAACATGCCAGAGAGGGTGGCAATCCTGGCAGGAGCTCTCCAGGTGAAAGGACTTCAGAAACAATGGTAGACTGGACTGGCCGCCCATTGAAGTTCACCAACCAAGCAAATTGAAATAACTTATTTTCATACACCTCTCATTCCTGAAAAGTTCTCTCCCCTTTGCTTCCTGGAATCCCTATCTCCATTTAAGATTCAGGTCTACTCTAGTCATTTCCTGCTCCTGTCTTTTCTTCCATTCCTATCCTCTCCCACTTATATACTTTAAATATTCTTCTCTGTGAACACATTGTTCCCCTCCCCCAGAAGAATGTAAATTCCTTCTAAGCAGGGACCCTTTTCATTTTTGCCTTTGTGTACCCAGTACCAAGCACAATGTCTGGTCAAAGCCTTTAATGACCCCTTTCAACTGTCCTCCCCCTTTATATTTCATCTGCTCAACACTAGAACCAAAGTAATTGCAGAACATTAACACCATTATCTGGGCACAAAGAATCAAGCAATCGCTTAGCAACCACATAAAAAACCAGAAGATCCTAGTACCCAAACACAATGACTTTGTTGAAGAGCAAATAATGACAGACCCCTTTGGTTTATTTTTCCTATACAGGAGCATGTCATAATAACAGGAAAAATAAGATATGTAAACTATCTTCATTTAAACAAGGATTTTTACTCAGTTCTATCTTACAACTTAGGAAAGTACGATATTGGTTTTTCAGGCTTGGTCATTCTCCATTCTGCTGCTTCCACCTTAGTCAAGTCACTTTTTCCCAAGTATCCAATTTCTTTTCTGGAATATTTTGGGATAGGAACTTCTATTTCCTAAGCAACCTTAATGACAAACACTGACCTGCCTGTGACTTCTAGAGCAGAAAATCAATCATATCTGAGCAAAGTCCCCATACAACACCAAGCCTTACCAATGCTAAGCTGGTGGGATGTTGGGAGTTATCCTACCCAAACATCCAAGGAGGAACAGGGACAACTTTTTTGTAATAATATACCAAGCTCTGGGGGAAGCCTGTCAAAGAACTTTTATGGATTCTTTTCTCCTGTGATACTGACAGCAAAATTGTGTATCTTCCTTGCCCCTTTGTGCTTTCCTCTTGTCCTTCCCTTTCTAAATGCTGGACCAAATGAAGGACCAAATACATGCTCTGGGCATTCACCAACTCATCTGATTCTTCTGTGAAGCCCATTTAATAGTTCCCAATACATCTAGAGGTTGTCAATAGTTGTGCCAAAGATGGCAGACATGCACTGGTTATAGATACACACATTAATACTTATGAGAATCATGGGCTTCCATTACCCTCTCCTAGAGAGACTGGCATGGTTCTTCCTCCCCAAAACTTGCTCAGAAGAGTCAATGTTAGATTATGACCCCAGTTTCTATCATCTCTGATATGACAGAACAGAGGCGACTAAAGGCAATATTACATTTGGAAGACTGTCTTTTTAGTTTAATAAAAAGCTAGATTTATAGTCTTACACCTAAGGGATTATTTTATTTACTTAGAAAAACAGTTTATCATTTTTTATCTTTATATCACTTTCATTTCCAAATATATCCTTCCCCTCTCTCCTACTAAGGGAGCCATGCTGTATTATAATAAAGAATAAGAAAGAAAGAGGAAAAAATGGATTCATCAGATTTAACTAATATTCAACTGAGTGATGTCATATGCAATATTTTATACCCATAGACCTCTGTCTTTGCAAAGAGAAGAATGTGGATTTTGTTATCTCTCTTCTTCAGAATGACCTAGGGCATTATAATCAATGTTCAGTTTCAAGATTTTATTGCTAGTGGTTTGATTTACATTTGTAATAATGGATGGGGATTAGGGAATGTTTGCTCCCTGGTCCCTACTCTTATGTAGACAAAACTCACTCTTTCATAAATCTTCCCTTCAGGTATCTTTTGAATTGACTTTTCCCTTCGTCCCAGTTCTCCATTCTACTCTTGAGGTAGAGGAGGGATGAAGACTTTTAAACAGTCAGAGGAAAGTGGCAGGAGAAAAGGAGAAATGGAAGAATGTTGAAAGAATATGTCGTCTTCAGCTCCTTTTGAAAATTTTCTTAAGACTCAAGCTTGGCCTAGAATCATTGGTTTAGATTCAATATTTCCCCCATTTTTGGTGGAGGATGGAGGCAGGAGGATTTAATAACATTCAATTAAATTTCTTTGGAGCCCTCAGCTATTTTTTTCAGAATTTTTTCAGGGAAGGAAGAGCCTCCTTCTCTGTGTACAGATGTTCTTAATAAAATTTACTTTCCCTTAAAGATACTAGCTTCTCTTCAGAATATATATTGGAAATATAAATTTGTAAAGTAAACAGACCAAAGGCAGTTAGACAGCTCAAATAATAAGAGAGCCAGGCCTAGAGAGGAGAGGTCCTGGGTTCAAATTTGTCCTCAGACATTTCCTAGCTGGACAAATCACTTAACTCCAATGCCTTAGCCTTTACTGATCTTCTGCCTTGGATCTGATAGGATTGATTCTAAGACAGAAGATGAAGAAAGAAAGAAAGAAAGAAAGAAAGAAAGAAAGAAAGAAAGAAAGAAAGAAAGAAAGAAAGAAAGAAAGAAAGAAAGAAAGAAAGAAAGAAAGAAAGAAAGAAAGAAAGAAAGAAAGAAAGAAAGAAGAAAGAAAGAAAGAAAGAAAGAAAGAAAGAAAGAAAGAAAGAAAGAAAGAAAGAAAGAAAGAAAGAAAGAAAGGAAGGAAGGAAGGAAGGAAAGGAAGGAAGAAAGAAAGGAAGGAAGGAAGGAAGGAAGGAAGGAAGGAAGGAAGGAAGGAAGGAAGGAAGGAAGGAAGGAAGACAGACAGACAGACGGAAAGACAGACAGAAAGAAAGAAAGTGAACATACTATAGGATAAAAGAGATAGATGTAAGATAAAGGTAGGGAAGAGTCAACACTGAGGTTCTTGGCAAACCAGCCTTCTATTTGGGTTACTGCTATTTCCCCATTACTCAGCTTCAGTCTTTTCTATTGATCTCTAATCAGGTCACCGGGGGGTAGCAGCAGCAGCAACAGAAATGCACTGAATTCCTGTCCTCCTTCTTTAGACTACAACCATCCTTAAAATTGAAGCTGTTGGCTAAGAAGGTTCTGGCAGAGGTGCTTACCTGCCCTTGAGACTATAATTTCCCTGCCTTGCAACAGCCTAGACACCGGGCTTTTTATAAATCAGTAGCAAACCTGTAGTGTTTCCTTGTCTTTGTCTCTGTCTCTATCTCTGACTGTTTTCTCCTGCTATAGTGGTTCTCTCACAAAACTGTCTTTTGGACTTTCATAAAGGAAAGAAGCTTTGTTTTCACTATCATGATCTCTGAGGAGAAAAGCATTGGTTGACCTGCTGGTTACATGTTGTAGTAACCATTGTGTGTGTTTTTCTATGCATTTCTATGCAAAATATACATTCATATATATGTATAGATATGCTATATATGTACATATATATATATATATGTATGTATTTTCCTGGATCTGCTTACTATATTATTTTTCACTTCATAGTAGTCTTCCCTTGCTTCTTTGAGTTATTTCTGGTCCTCATTTCTCATAGTAAAGTCATTTGACATTGCATTTATGTACCACCACTTATTTGGTCATTATATTCATGTTCTAAAATTTTAGGACATATAGAACCATTCTTTCTATCTTTGACTTCCTTGAGGGATCTCTGGCTCAAAGTCACATCCTTAGCATAATTCCAAATTGTTTTCAATAATTGTTGGAAAAATTATTAGCCCCATTAATAGTATCAAGGGATGGCTAGTTTTCAATGATTTAGCAACATTTTGGGTATAAGAAAGGGAGAATATATTGGTCATTGTAACTTAACATGAAATTCAACAAGGACAAGTACATGGTAAAAACTAGGACAAACAAAAGAAAAATCAAGCCTAATTTGGCTTAGAAGTATAAAGGCAGAGACTGATCTGGTCATATATATATATATATATATATATATATATATAGTTTGTTCTTTCAGTCATGCCTGATTCTTTGTGATCCTGTGGGAGTTTTGTGGCAAAGATACTGAAGGAGTGGTTTGCCATTTCCTGCCCCAGATAAATTTTGTTAAAAGATTTGATGTGATTTTAATATATGTTAAAAAGGGGCAAGATGACTATGACAGAGGCAGAGTCAAGATGGAGGAATAGAGGCAGCAAACATTCAGACCTCTGACAACCCTCCCTTACCGATTACAAATTAAATGCTCCTAGGGGACTGAAAATCAAACCAAACAATAAGACAGAGCCAAGGAACCCTCCTGCTGGACTCAGCATACACCCCCAAAAGAAGGAATTCAAAAACACTCCTATTTAAGGGGAAGGAAGAAGGAAAATCCTGGGACCCCTCCCCCACCTAGAGCTCTAAGCCTCCTGAGGTACTTGACACCTCTGGGCAGGAAAAGGCACTGGATTGGAGGGAATACATTGTGGGCAAAGCTGTGCCAGGCTCAGAGAGTCCAACACAGGAAGTGGGGAAGCAGATAGAGAAGAAACACAGAGCCCAGAGTGGGCAGGCAGCAGTTGTAGCAGTGAAGACACTTCATATCCCCACCCTCCTTCCTGAGGTTTTGGCCTCAAGGCACATCCAGCAACCCAGCTGGATCTAATCCCATCAAAGCCTCCAGAGGACAAGGAAGCAAAAGCACCAAAACCCTACCCCTACAGACTGCTAGACTTAATCTCATCAAAGCTTCCAGAGGGCAGAGTAGCTCAAGCTCCAACACCCCTCCCCCAGACAATACTGAGAGATTTACTGAAAAAACTCCAAGGGTGAAGGTGGAAAGAACAGCCCAAAACAAAAAAAAAAATGAGAGGAGCAAAAGCTCAGGCAACAATGAGGAGTAAAAAAGAAGTAAATATGAGCAAACAACAGAAAAAGAAAAAAGAAATTACAATTGACAGCTTCTATACAGGCAATGAACAAATAGCAGAGAGATAAGAGAAGGATGAGGAAACTCCAAACAAAACAAAACAAAACAAACAAACAAAAAAAACAAAACCAGTGAATTGGATACAGGCTCTGGAAGAACTCCAAATATAATTCAAAACGCAATTAAGAGAGGCTGAAGACAACTGCAAGATAAGCCATCTGGAAACAGAAAACAATGTCTTGAAAGCCAAAATTAATCAGCTTCAAAATGAGGCAAAGGAGATGAAAGATGACCTCCAAAGAAAATCTGACCAGAAGAAGAAAGATGACCAAGAAGCCAGGGAGGAAATCTAGTCTTTAAGAACCAGAATACAAAAATTAGAAGCAAGTGACTTCACAAGACAGCAGGACACTATAAAACTAAACCAAAAGAATGAAAAAATTGAGCAAAGTATGAAGTATCTCATTCACAAAACAGAAGATTTAGAAAATCATTCTAGTAGAGACAATTTAAGAATCATTGGTCTACCAGAAGACCATGACAAAAGAAAAAGCCTGGACACCATACTACAGGAAATTATCCAAGAAAACTGCCCCAATATTTTGGAACAAGAGGGAAAAGTGGAGATTGAAAGAATCCACAGATCATCGCCTGTACTTAATCCTCAATGGACAACAGCCAGGAATGTTATGGCCAAATTCAAGAACTATCAGAAGAAGGAAAAAATATTACAGGATGCTAAGAAGTAAGAAGAAGTCATTCAGATACCATGGAACCACAGTGAGGATAACACGGGATCTGGCTGCATCTACACTGAAGAACTGAAAAGGCATGGAATATGATATTCCAGGAAGCAAGGGAAGTAGGTCTACAACCAAGAATCAACTACTCAGCAAAACTGACTATATTCTTACAGAGGAAAGTATGGTCATTTAACAAAATAGAAGAATTCCAAGCATTTGTAAAGAAAAGACCAGACCTGAACAGAAAAAAATTGATGCCCAAGCACAGAACTCAAGAGAATCATCAAAAGGTAATTAAAAAGATGGAAAAAAGAAAAACAAAACAAAATAAAACAAAAACTTTTTTTAAGAGACCCAATAAATTAAAATGCTATGTATCCCCATAAGTAAAGAGGTCATTGGTAACTCTTAAAAATTGTTATCATCACCTGGACAGTTAGAAGAATTATACTTAGAGGGAACAGTGACAAACTGTATAGGATGAAATACCAAGACAGACATAAATCTATCTATCTATCTATCTATCTATCTATCTATCTATCTATCTATCTACACACACAACTAGAGCTTAAAAAGAACTGAATACAAAAAGAAATGGGAAAAGAAACAAACAGGAGTAAATTTATATATCACAAAGAAGCTCATGGCAGGAGGGGGGAGAATATCAATACACCAGAAGGGTAAAGAGGATGGAGATAGGAAATATTCAACTCTTACATGCATTGAAATTGACTCAAAGAGGGAAGAACAATCCAATCCATTGGGGCATAGAATTGATTTGCACCCTAAAGGGAAGTAGAAGGGTAAAAAATGAACTGGTGGGGAGGGAAGCAGTAGAAGGGAGGGATAGGGTGGGAGGATATTTTTAAAAGACTATAAAGAAAATCAGGGGAGAATAAGAAGGGAGGGGGGTAGAAAGGGAAGTAAAATAAGGGTGGGAATTTGGGGGACTGATTAAAACCAGTGTAGAAGGTGGTGTATAAGGAAATAGTTAAAGAAGAAAAGGCAGGACTAGGAGTCCTAGGGGAGCTCAAGGATAAAATAGATAGAAAAACTATACCAATGGGAAACCTGAAGCTTCTTCCATTCTAACTAGATAAACCAAACCAAAAAATAAATAAGAAAGAGGTAAGAGAAGTGAATGAAATCTTAGAAAAATTAGAATTAGTAGATATGTGGAGAAAAATAAATAGGAACAAGAAGGAATACACCTTCTTTTCAGCAGCACATGGTACATTCACAAAGATTGACCATGCATTAGGGCATAAAAACTTTGCAAACAAGTACAAAAGAGCAGAAGTGATAAATGCAAACTTCTCAGATCACAATTCAATGAAAATAATAATTTGTAAGGGTACCTGGAGAGGCAAATCCAAAATTAATTGAAAATTAAAGTGATTCTCCAAAGTTGGTTAGTTAGAGAACAAATCATAGAAACAATTAATAATTTCATTGAAGAAAATGACAATGTTGAAACATCCTTTCAAAATCTATGGGATGCATCCAAAGAAGTACTCAAGGGAAAATTTATAATCTTGAGCTCATATATTAACAAATTAGATAGGGAAGATGTCAATGAATTGGGCATGCAGATTAAAAAACTAGAAAGTGAACAAATTAAAAATTCTCAGATGAAGACTAAATTAGAGATCACAAAAATCAAAGGAGCAATAATAAAATGGAAAGTCAAAGAACTATTGATTTAATAAATGAGACTACAAGCTGGAATTTTGAAAAAAACAAAATAAAATAATCAAAGTACTGGTCAATCTAATTAAAAAAGGAAAGAAGAAAACCAAATTGATAGTATCCAAGATGAAAAAGGTGATCTCACCTCTAATGAAGAGGAAATTAAGGCAATCATTAAAAATTTTTATGCCCAATTACATGGCAATAAATATGGCAATCTAGGTGATATGGATGAATATTTACAAAAATATAAATTGTATAGACTAACAGAAGAAATAGATTACCTAAACAACCCCATATCAGAAAAAGACATTGAACAAGCCATCAAAGAACTCCATAAGAAAATATCCCCAGGTCCAGATGGATTCACAAATGAATTCTATCCAACATTCAAAGAACAAGTAATACCAATATTATGCAAACTATTTGACAGAATAAGCCAAGAAGGAGTTATACCAAATTCTTTTTAGGACACAAACATGGTACTGATTCCAAAGCCAGGCAGGTCAAAAACAGAGGAAAAAAAAAAACTATAGACCAATCCCCTTAATGAACATAGATGCAAAAATCTTAAATATAATACTTATAAAAAGACTCCAGCAAGTGAACAAGAGGGTTATTCATTGTGATCTGGTGTGATTTATACCAGGAATGAAAGGATGGTTCAATATGAGGAAAACCATCCACATAATTGACTATATCAACAAGCAAACCAACAAATATCACATGATTAGCTCAATAGATGCAGAAAAAGCCTTTGACAAAATACAACACTCATTCCTATTGAAAACACTAGAAAGCACAGGAAAAGAAGGGTCTTTCCTAAAAATAATAAACAGTATATATCTAAAATCATCAGTCAACACTATCTGCAATGGTGATAAATTCGATGCATTCCCAGTAATATTAGGAGTGAAACAAGGATGCCCATATCACTGTTATTATTTAAATTTGTATTAGAAACACTAGCAGTAGCAATTAGAGAAGAAAAAGAACTTGAAGGTATTAAAATTGGCAATGAGGAGACCAAGTTATCACTCTTTGTGGATGATATGATGGTCTACCTAAAGAATCCTACAGAATCAACTAAAAAGCTAGTGGAAATAATCAAGAACTTTAGCAAAGTTGCAGGATACAAAATAAACCCACATAACTCATGAGCATTTCTATATATCTCCAACCCATCTCAGCAGCAAGAATGAGGAAGAGAAATTCCATTTAAATCACCCTAGACAATATAAAATACTTAGAAATCTCTGCCAAGACAAACACAGAAACTATATGAACACAACTACAAAATACTTTCCACACAATTAAAACTAGATCTAAGCAATTGGAAAAACATAGAGTGCTCATGGGTAGGACAAGCTCACATAATAAAAATGGCCATGATACCCAAACTTATGTATTTATTTAGTGCCACACCCAACGAACTACCAAAAAAACTTTTTACTGAATTAGAAAAAAAAACAAAACATAACAATGTTCATTTGGAAGAACAAAAGATCAAGGATATCCATGATAATAATGAAAAAAAAATGCAAAGGAAAGTGGCCTTGCAGTACCAGATCTCAAACTATAATATAAAGTAGTGGTCATCAGAACAATATGGTACTGGCTAAGAGACAGAAAGGAGGATCAGTGGAATAGACTTGGAGTAAGTGACATCAGCAAGACAGTCTATGACAAGCCCAAAGATCCCAGCTTTTGGGACAAAAATCCACTATTTGATAAAAACTGCTGGGAAAATTGGAAGACAGTATGGGAGAAATTAGGTATGGATGAACACCTCATACCCTACACCAAGATAAACTCAGAATGGATGAATGACTTTAACATAAAGAAAGAAACTATAAGTAAATTAGGTGAACACAGAATAGTATACATGTCAGACCTTTGGGAAAAGAAAGATTTTAAAACCAAGCAAAGTCACAAAATATAAAATAAATAATTTTGATTGCATCAAATTAAAAAGTTTTTGCACAAACAAAACCAATGTAACCAAAATTAGAAGGAAAGTAACAAATCGGGAAACAATCTTCATAACAAAAACCTCTGACAAAGGTCTAATTACTCAAATTTAAATAAAGTTAAATCAATTGTACAAAAAATCAAGCCATTCTCCAATTGATAAATGGGCAAGGGACATGGATAGGTGATTTTCAGTCAAAGAAATCAAAACTATTAACAAGCACATGAAAAAGTGTTCTAAATCTCTTATAATCAGAGAGATGCAAATCAAAACAACTCTGAGGTATCACCTCATACCCAGAAGATTGGCTAACATGACAGCAATGGAAAATAATGAATGCTGGAGGGGATGTGGCAAAGTCAGGACATTAATGTGTTGCCAGTGGAGTTGTGAATTGATCCAACCATTCTGGAGGGAAATATGGATCTATGTCCAAAGGGCACTAAAAGACTGTCTGCTTTTTGATCCAGCCATAGCACTGCTGGGTTTGTACCCAAAAGAAATCATGAAGAAAAAGACATGTACAAGAATTTCCTTAGCTGCACTCTTTTTGTTGGCAAAAAGTTGGAAAATGAGGGGATGTCCTTCAATTGAGGAATGGCTGAACAAATTGTGGTATATGTTGGTGATGGAATACTACTGTGCTAAAAGGAATAATAAAGTGGAGGAATTCCATGGAGACTGGAACAACCTCCAGGAAGTGATGTAGAGCGAAAGGAGCAGAACCAGGAGAACATTGTATACAGAGACTGACACACTGTGGTACAATAGAATGTAATGGACTTCTCCATTAGTGGCATTGCAGTGATCCTGAACAACTTGGGGGGATCTATGAGAAAGAACACTATCCACATTCAGTAGAGAATCAATAAGAACAACAGAATACATTTTATAAAGTGTTTAAGGATTTGCAAAGCACTTTACATGTTATGGAGTCCAATAACCTGCCCAGATTATCTAGCATGTGAGGAACCTTTCTTCTGTATTTTCCTACATAGACTCTCATACTTATATACTGACCAGGTAGGGGGCTGAAGGCCATTAATTTGTCTTCCATTGACTACAAATTTGGTGGGTATCTTCAATAACTGTCAGAGTAGGAGAGTCCCCTTCTCACCACATCTGGAGTGTGAAGAACATACACAATTCAATGAACACCACAAACTGAGCTAGGGGAGGGGCAGATCCTTCCCTTCTGCCTTTACCCTGGCTCTGAGAAATGGGTTAGGGGTTTCTTTTCTGTTTAATTTTTCCTATTTGATTTTAGATATAAGCGGCAACTTGGTCCTGAAGAGGGTCTTGCCCTTAGAACTTAGGATTGTGCTCTATAGACACTGAACTAAGCCACAGACCTATTCTCCTTCCCTTCCCTAGAGCCTACGGTTGGAAAGGGGGAGAATTGAGCTCTAGGTGTTGTGGAAAGTTTGTATTTGTTTTCATTATACCTCTAAAATAAACATTCTTTTGTAGAAACTATTCTGTAGTTAAATGGAACTGCAGTACAGGACACAAACCCCTATATTTGGGGCAAACGCCATTAGTGAGGATTGGTGCCATTACCTAGACTTGCCAGTACCAGGAAATGGCACCTGAGAACTCTGGGGAGGAGGGAAATTTAATCTAGCTACCTAATTCAAAATGGAATATATTCATGTGTATGTTTTATGAATATTTATGTTTGTGTACAGATATATGTATATGTGGGTACGGGTGCCATCTTTGGTCATGCTCTCTGCATGTATTTTCCTTTATTTGTGAGATAGTGTACCCCACACGTGCATGGAAGGATTTTTTAAATTGTAATTTTAGGTATGCTATTTAACCAAATGTCTTGTTTTGAGTTAATGTGTCTGATAGCTGGCTGCTAAAAGTAGATTCATTGGTGGAGGCTTTTGAGCTATAGTGGATGTTGACCTATTGGATATTTCAAACCTATGGCAGCTTTTCTGGGGCCTCCATAGGACAAAGAGTTTCCCAGGTATGATTCAGTTCCTAATGGAGACCTGCTATTTTCAAGATAAATAAAGCATAGTCTTCCCTCAATGATCTCATCAAAATAATTTAGGCATAAGAAAAAGTTTAACTAGTTTGGCTGTCTGCCTCAATGAGGGTGATGGGGAAAAGTAACAAATAAATTCTCCAGTGACATACTCAGGCCAGCCATTTCTGAATCATTACAGTTATAAAAATGCCTTTCTATCTTATTGTCAATTTGTTTTAGTTAGATTTTCCTAACAAGGAATGTGGCCCTGCAAAATTTTAAATTTTGTTATGCCAAGCACTGTTTTTGAGTTTTTCAAATACAAATAAAAGTCAGAGAGCTTTTCTTAGAGTGGAAAATGTGTCCTTTCCCACAGCCATATAACCCAATAACAGGGACCAAAGTGACTTAGATCAAAATCTGGCCTCACTAAAAATAAAAATAAACGTCATCTTATTGGGCTAAAATCATTTGGGAGGCTTAAATGCTAATCACAGAAGAAAGTGATAAGCAATTAAAAATATGAATGCTTAACAGAAACCAGTTCAACCTTGCTTTTAGTGGTTGTTATCCCTATATTATAATTATAGTGGTAATTTCTAAAATATTTTCCATATTTATTGCAGGATGTTTATGTGGTTGACTATGGCTAAAAATGAACATTTTCAAGGCCAGTCAGAATCACTCTTAAATTTATGATTGGAAAAATGGAGATACAACCATTTAAGTTTAGTAGCAGAGATCCTGAAACAAAATCAAGGTCGCAGGTTCTAAGGGCCAAGTTTTAATCACTGTGCCTTTTTCTTCCTCACCATTTCTTCCTTTTGTACAGCAAATGTCAACTTCCCAGGTGCCAAGGCTTTCTTGATTAAGGCCTTCCCTTGCACAAACTTTTCCATGAGATTGAGTAAAGGAAGACATATAATAGACTAAGTCTCCAAAAGAAGTGTGACAATTAAGAATTCTGACTTCTGGGTGAGAATATCAATTTATTGATAAATCGAGCATTAACCAATAAATTAATTAATTGGCCAGAGATCTTTCTCAGTGATCAAAGACACTGAAGTGCCTTTGCTTAGATCCATAAATAGATAATTTGAAGAGTCTGTTACTCCCTTGGACATCTAAGACATCTCTAATTGGTGAATAGTCAATGAGGATGTGGTCCATCAAGACTCTCAACTCCTCCCCATCCCCTGGTGATGACAGGTTAGTCACAGATAGGTCTCGAGTTCCCCAATTATCCCAAAGAGCAATCCAGTTCTGCCCAGTTAAAATTGACTCTTGTAACAATTTGCAGTGAGAGGTTGGAAGGCTCATTGGAGCTATGGGTGAGTACTAGCATAGACTAGTTCTATTTACAGAGTAAGGCAAATCTCACAGTCTTTCCCATAAGCTCACTCTCCTTTCTATTTTATAGTGGGAGGAATTCTTTGGATGGGCCATAAAGGAATGAATACAGAGGCTGAGGGACTAATTAGAGTCTCTAATCCAAAAGCCCAATATAGAAATATTAAAATATAGATAATTAATATTTAAATAAATATATATAGAAATATTTAAAACAGATTCACTCGGGAGATGATATAATCTGTAATCACATCAATATAGAAGCTTGAAGTGGCAAAGCATTTCCTTTCCCCTGATCTGTGAGGAAGAGAAATACAAATATGGTTACTGCTGCTCTAAAACATGGGACTCAAAGAACTTGGGATGAGCTCTTGATCATGGAGTTATTAACTGTCAGTCAAGTCTTGAAGCCAGGTTTCTGGGTTCCACATAATATGGTTTCCATTACACCATGTTGCCTTTGTAATGTTCATAACAGTTCTCAGTGCCTAGTATAATGTTTTGCAGTTAGTAAGCTGTCGAGTGCACGAGTGAATAGATGAAGCAGCAAAAATGATCAGTGAAATACATAATCAGTTCTTTGAAAATACCTGCCTTTTTGTCATGATATACCCAAAACATCAGTTGTTTGATCCAGGTCAAACTCAAATAGAAACAGACTCCTGCTAGATATGTATACTTAAAACTTGCTAATTAACATTATGCATGTGTATTATATTTTTAACTTTTGTTTAATGTTTCTCAATTACATTTTAGGCTGATTCAGTCCCCATTGGGGAGTTTTGCTAGCTATATACACCTCTGACAACATAATAACTCAAAAGCATGGAAACTTTATCTAAATAAGTGAACTCTCCCAATCCAGATCATGCCACCAAAAGGGTTAGCTGCTTCTACTACTTCACAGCAACCCCTCCACAGAGAGAATCAAAATATATATTATGTTCCAGACATAAACTTTCCAAGAAACTAATTGGATTTAGAGAATTGTAGATTTAGAACATGGGATGACATTACAGGCCAACTAGTCCAACCCCTTCATTTTACAGATGAGAAAACTGAGGGCCAGAGAATTTAAGTGGCATACCCATAGATACAGTTAGAAAATGACATCATTTTATTATTATTATTCAGGGGTCTAGGAGCTAAAATGTTAGAGCTCACTGCTGTTACAATAATAATAATAATAGACAGTACTTTACAATATTAACTCATTTGATTCTCACAGCAACTTTGGGAGGCAGGTCCTGTTATTCTACCCATTTTGCAGCTGAGAAAAATGAGGCAAATAGTTAAATGACTTGCCCCGGACTATGTAGCCAGTAAATATCCAAGTGTGGTTTCAAACAAGGGTCCCCCTGATCCTAGTTGGGGCAGTAAGGTGAAGCAATAGATAGAATGGATTCAATAAAACCCATCTTCATGAGTTTAAATCTGACCTCAGACACTGTTAGCTTTAATCCTGTTGACTACAGTTTCCTAATTTTTAAAATGAGCTGGAGAAGGAAATACCAAATCACTCCAGTATCTTTGCCAAGAAAATCCCAAATGGGATCATGAAGTTTCAGACATGACTGAAACCACTGAACAGGAGCCTGGCTGCCTCTATTTGTTATTTGTTCCCTTATTTTGTCTTCACTGTTATTTGTTCTTTCATACTAGTAAATGTAAATAAGCACTATTTACTAGGTCATTGTTTGTTTGACTTCTAAACAGAAGAATCTAGTATCTTTAAAATCACCACCTCAAGGCAAACAAAAATCTTGGAGTAATGGACAAAGCTTCCAGAAGATCAGGTGCTAAAGCATGCAGATGAA
Organism: Monodelphis domestica; assembly: GCF_027887165.1. Taxonomy (NCBI): domain Eukaryota; kingdom Metazoa; phylum Chordata; class Mammalia; order Didelphimorphia; family Didelphidae; genus Monodelphis; species Monodelphis domestica. Next base: position 18,258,918 of record NC_077230.1, on the reverse strand, counting down.
TTAGAAATCCTTGGGATCTTAGAGCTAGAAAGGACCTTAACAATCACATGGTTCAGCTTTCCATTTTACAGATGAGGAAGCTGAGGCCCAGAGAGATGAAGTGATGAGACAAAAGACACACAGGTAGTAGAAACTGGGCCAGGATTTGAACCAAGCTCCTTTTCTTCCAAAACCAGCCCTCTATGACACCATCTTGAGGGGACTGAATAATCACGGTTACCATCTTTCTCAAAGAATGTCAAACTCATAACAGGAACCCCTAAAAAGGTGATTTTCTCATGAAGTGAGCACCCTGCCAAACTAACTCAAAGACTGTGATTTCCTAGATAATAAACCAAAAACAAAACCAAAAAACCACTATCAGTCTTCTCCTCCTGTTCCTGGAGATGAGGCATAGCCATCTTCCCAGAGACCCACTTACCTTTGAGCTGCATTTGTACAAAGGGTGACTGATAGAATCCACATAGTGATGCCTCATGCAGCGCCCAGGGTCTGAGTCCATCAGGAAGGCGCTGTCCATTTTGCTGTCTGTATCTCCCATCATTGCCAGCAGGGAGAGCATTGAAATTGACGCTGCTAGTACATGATTTCTCATTGTTGTAAGAAAAAAAATTCCTGGTAATAACAGCAGAGGGAGGTAGAGTATTAAAAGAAAAAAAAAAGCCTTTGAATCTTAGGACCTAGTTCTTTTCAGGCAAAATGCAAAATCTGGCTGAGGCCACTGGGCTGTCATTGTCCTTTGGATGCCTCGTTCTTTGGCACCAGGAGGAGGCAAAAAGGTTTGCTGCTTGTAATCCTTCACGACAACGCCTGCACAGCTAGAATGAAAATAGGAATTCTGTTTCAGACATAAATTTTTGGAGAAACCAATAGGGTTAGAGGATTTTAGATTTAAAACTTGAAGAGACATTGGAGGCCAATTAGTCCAACCCCTTTATTTTACAGATGAGGAAATTGAGAGCAAGAGAATGAAATTATTCACCCCTGGACACACACAGGAAATGATAGAACCTCAGACTTGAAAGACAGTCTATTCTTATTATTTGTATTATTACTACTATTCCCTCATTCTTACCATTTTAAAGGAGTTCATCTAGTAAATTATTGTCTTGAACAACAATAGCAACCATGATGACAATAGTAATAGGATGCTGATCATCTAAAAATATTTTAGGGGACCACAGAAGATCCTAAGAAGTTCATCTCAAGCTACTTTTCATTCAAGTTACTTTAGCGATGAGGGCAAATTGCACTCCCAGTTAGTAATTCACTAAGTATATTCCTCCCAACCCAGTGGCACATTCTGATTAAATGGGAGCATGTGGTTGCTTTAATTGGTTAAAAGCACATTCTTAAAAATGAACATAATTTGTTCTCCATGTGAAAGACGAAATTTCTTTTGTAGCCATAAATGTGAGTGAGTTGGGTGGTCTCATTTCTTTCCATTTTGGATGTCTGTCCAGTTTCTCACTAAGCCATCAGTGACAGCCTCAACCCACCAGAGACCTGGCTCCAAGAACCCTGAGAAAACAAGGCGGATTCAGGGTCAAGAGTAATGAGCAATCTCTTGAGGGTAGAATCACAGCTCTCATTCTCTATCAATTTGAGGCTTCATTTTTTCCATCTATGTGTATGTGTACCTACCCACCTAATTTTTCACTTCTATTATTGTCCCTAAGCTATATGCCATCCCTTTGCACAAGAAACTCCATCTGAAATATATATTTTGCTCCATGTTGCCCTCCAGTGCATCTTAAAATTCCTAAAGGAAAACACATATGTTGTTTGTGAGGAAAATCACATATTTCTGAAAATTTCCTGTATTCTGAATGCATGTAGGAATTTAGAAGGGCAAATGGTCAGTGGCGTAGGGACTCCTTATTGATGTCATTACAAGTTCAGCTATCATAAGGGGAAGAAAACAGAAGTCTCTTAGAATGATTTCACTCTAACATCTCATGCTGCATGGGTAGTATAAGTGCCACAAAACAAAAAGAAGTCAAATTACAGATCAGATGCTCCAAACATTTTGGAAACTTTGGAAAAATTAGGGGCTTTGATATTATGCTCTAAGTGAAGGACTTTATAAAACACTTGAGACATCTAATTCTAATTTTGTTATTAAAGGTGGAACATATTTCTCACTTTATGAATAGCAAAAATTATCAAGGAAGAGTACCAATGAGGCCCAGATGATAAGGTTCCATCCTTTGTTTAGCTAGTTAACTTTGCTTTACGAAGGACTCCCCTGGTTGGGGATAACAAATCCTAGCTCTAACCAGTCATCTCTCTCATATGAAGATCAATGACAGTGTAACAAAATGATATTGAATATATGGAATTGAATCTTCAGTACTGGAAAGCCTGTTATCAGGTGTATAATGACTTGTGTAAAAATCATGCTCTTCAGACCTTTTCCACTCCACTAGAAATTCTGGTAAACTAGAGCAAATTCAACTGAAGGAAAGGAAGGAGTTCAGCCATTGACAATATGATCCCAGTTATGTGTAGCCACATCTTTCTCTCAGATTTTGGAAGGAGGGAGTTGGGAGAGGTGGAATTTGAGAGAGGGTTGGTACAATAATGGGTTCCTCAAGATTAGTAGTCCAGGGCTGAGCAAGAAAGTAGGATTGTTTGAGATGAGGATGCAAGGAGCCAATTATGATGTAGGTTGTACAGGTACTATCATGAGAAACAAATGCATCTTTGGAGTGTTAGTACTCTTTGCAGAGTCCTTGTTGCCCTATCTTAGATCTGACTGTATCCACTCAGATTTTGTGATTCTATGTTTCTATGTTTAAGGATAACATTGTAGAGCCTTCAAGCAAAGATCAGTAATTATGAAAAGAAATTTGATCTGTCTACAAATACAGGACAGACCAAGGAGATAAAACATTTAGTGGTGTCTAGCACATAAGGCCGGGTGCTTAATGAATGATTGATGGGTTGATTGATGGATTGAGGACAGTCTATTGTCAAAACTTCAGTATGAATTTGGATGGAAACCCTACATATCTTGTCCAAAAGTACACTTCTCTGGTTCAAACAGTACAGATAGATCATGAATTGGGCTTAGAATTGAAAATGTGAAGGGGAGTAGGCTGGCTTGCTTTGGGGAAATTGCTGCTCTCTTTTACTGACTGACACTTGGGCTTCCAATGAAACCAAAGGCTCATATTTTTAATGCTAATATAAGGAATTTCTCTTCTTGGATTTGGAAAATATTATTTGTAGAGACTGGAAGAAATTCAGCTTTGGGAGAATTTCTGAGATAGTAGCCCCTTAGAGAAAAGTACTTAAGAGAGAAACACAGACAGTGTTAACAAGATCTAAGGGGAAAAAACAGTTGTCCTCAAATGACAAATCTTTACTGAAGGCAAGAAGCTCCAAAGTATCTTGTTTCTCAGCAGTTAACATCTAACCATCATGAGAATTTTAAGTTGGCAAATGGGAAACTGATAATGGAACTTTTGGTAAATATAGGACAACTCTGTATTGCCTATTTGTGGCTTATCTGAAAGAAATATGAATTTGGAGTTCTCACCCTAAAATGGAAGTGAGTCATCTCACAAAGAGAGAACTGCTTTGAGCCAGGAGAAGAACAGATGAGTAAAGAGAAAAAAGGAGAGGAATAAGACAAAAACAAAGCAGAGACTGTATCCTTCCGCTTGAAAAAAGGGGAGTGGGGGAGAGCTAAGCCCAGCTGAGCCTTGATAAGTGAAAACTCAGAACTGAAAAATTTCCCCCTGTTATTTTAAAGGAATTTGCACCCAGTAGAGTGGGTCGTTTTCATAGAAAAGCAATCAAAATGAAAGCTTAAAAAGGCCCTTGCTGCGATGTCTAGAGCAAGATAAGCTTTGCATCTGCTGGGAGGATAGAAGAAGGGAAGAATCTGAGCTGATTAGAAAGACAGCTCTGTTGACTGAAAAAAAAAACTGGTTGGAAGAAAAGCTTTGCTACTGGTTGCTGACTGGAGGAACAAGAATTTCTACTCCTTAATGGAGATGACTGGGGAAAAGAAGGGATTTCCTTTCACTGACTCCTATGAATTGAGTTTTCTTTTCTTTGCCCTTTGCTGTTTCCAATGGTTTGAGAAAGAAAACAAAAACAATTTTCATACCCCAGACAAAAGAACAGACCAAATAGTTCTGTAGACATCAGGCTTAAAATCACTTCTTGGCTAAAAGAATGTAGTACCACCCTAGAGTCCAGCAAGTAGAGATTTGAATCAAATGTTCAGTGGAGAAAGGCAGAGACTTGGGTTATAGTATCTATTCCCCAAGGAAACCAAGGACCCTGAAGTCTGAAGTACAGTCATGAGTTGACCAGAGGACTTGACTTTCCCTGCCTCCTTGATATATGCAAGTTTGTGCCCACTCTCTCCTTACCCACTTTACATATTGGTGACAGAGTGGGACAGAAGTTTAATAGAAGGATACATGACTGTATTATGACTTCCTTTCCTTTACCTCCTATTTAATAAATATTTTGTGACTAAGATTTAGTGCTGTCATGATTACACACATAAAATCTCTATCAGATTGCTTGCCATCTCAGGGAGAGGGGAGGGGGGAAAGAAGGGAAGAGTGAGAGATGATCAGAAAAAGGAAGAGAATCTGAAACTCAAATTTTTCAAAAATGTATTCTTAAAAATTATTTTACCTATAATAGAAGGGAAATAAAATGTTATTTTAAAAATATTTAATGTTATCGTATCACCTGCTTTGTCTAAATGGGAATCATACTGACAAAAACTCAGGAGCTACAGTCATGAGTAGCAGACACACCAGCTACACAGTAATTATTCTGAGTACCCTGAGAGAGTGAATTGTGGCTGTTTGACTGCCAATATGAATACAAGTTGGGCAGACTAGGAGAGTGGAGAGAAAAGTTGGTAGGTATGGTTAATCAACATCTTATAGGTCACACCTATATTACCTAACATTTTACTGCTGTTGTTGCTACATGATAATGAAGTGAGGAACAGCACTCGTTCTGAAGATTTAAAAATGAATATCACATTAAAAGCATTGGAGAAATACATGGCGGGTGTGAGCAGACTGCAATATTTAATGCTTAAGGAACAGGAGTAAAAGATATCACCAAGGAATTATGTGTCAGGAAGAGAAAATGTCTGACCATCATGTCCAATAACAAGGGATGTCAAGTAGACAGCCAGAGTATACCACTGCGATCTTTGTGATGTCTTGAGAATCATAGAAAGTCTCTAACATATTGGGGTACCCTCAGGGGTAAATTTTGGGAACTATAGGAATAAGAGCCCAACAAGAGTCAAACAGGACATACAGGCACAGATAAATTGAAACCTGTTAATTGGAGGGCACTCCTTAAATGATGAGTCATATTGATTGGAATATTTGAGTATCCTCCTACTGTTGGGAAATTCATATATAGGATAAATGCATGAAAAAAAGAATTTAAGTGCTAACCATGTGTAAAACATTGTGTCCTCTGGAGGAGGACCTCACATTCTAATAAGGGAAGACAATAAACCAAGGAGGTTTCAGATACAAGACACATGGAGGAAGCAAGTAGTCCTTAGAGTATGGGAAAACAAATGATAATGTATTTTTTAAGTATAATTTACACTAATAGTACATATTAGTTCATAGTGTTAAACTACTTGATGGTGCCAAAGACTTTGGCATTGAGGTGTTTCTTTTCAGTGTAATCTTTATGTACAGAAGAACAACGCACAATTCAGCATTAAAGTTTGGAGAGTATATTTTATTCAAATAAACAGCAGTTTATGTTTCCATAAATTCCATGGAATTAAAACATAATAGTTACCTGGTGCAAGTTTTGGGAGCTCTGAAGAAGTCAGGCTTCATTTCCTTACCTACTTAGAATTTCCCCTCATGGATTATATTGAATTAAGTTTTTAGTGCAACAAGCATATGTTAAGATTCTGTGCTAGGCACTGGGGATACAGAGGTGAAAATACAAATAGTTCCTGTCCTTAAGGAGCTTATATTCTACTGGAGAAGCAGGGTTCAAGGATTTTCTTACTTAAATGATGAAGGTTTGCCTTCTTTTTCTGTTAAAGGAATGTACTCTTATTGACCTTCACACAGATTTAAGTCCTACTGACATTTCCATAATAACTACCCAAATCCCTTGGTTTTTCATCACTCAGGAAAAGAAGGCATCAATTTACTGTTTTTCATAAGAACTATGGACATTGTCCTTCAGCTATGATTGACAATAGGAGTGGAAAGAAGATGCAGAAGTAAGATATCTTGCTTGTTCCTGCTCCAGAACCCTTATCTTTTTTAAAATAATAACTCATCCCTATGTAAAAATATAAAATTATGGGATAATAAAGAGGAATGCACTAAAAGAAAGGGGGAGAGGTAGGATGAGTTAAAATATCTCACATAAAAGAGGCACAAAAGAACTTTTAGAGTGGAGGGGAAGATGTGGGGGTGGGGTGGCAGACAACACTTGAACTTTACTCTCATCAGAATTGGCTCACAGAAGGAATAATACATTCACTAAATTGGGTATAAAAATATATCTTACCCTATAGGAAATTAGGAGGGGAATAGGGATCAGAGAAAGGGTGGGGTTAATAGAAGGGAGGGAAAATTTGGAAATTTTGGATTTAGAAGCAAAATACTTTTGAAGAGGGACAGGGTGGAGAAAGGGGGGGGGGAGAGAGGGAGAGAGGGAGAGAGAGAAAAGGATAAACAGGGGAAAATTTGATGGAGAGAATACATAGTAATCCTAATTGCAAAATTAGTTTTTACAGTATTTTTCTCTGATAAAGACTTAATTTTAAATATACATAGAAAACTGAGTCAAATTTATGAAAATACAAATCATTGCTCAATAGATAAATCATCAAAGGATATGAGCAGGTATTTTTCAGATGAAGAAATCAAAGCTATTAACAGTTATACAAAAAATGCTCTAAATCACTATCAATTAGAGGGACAAAAATTAAAACAAATATGAGGCATTACTTTCACACACTTATCAGATTGGTTAATATGACAGAAAAGAAAAATTACAAATATTGAAAATGATATGGGAAAACTGAGACACTAAAGTATTGTCAATGGAATTGGGAACTGATGCAATCATTCTGAAGTACAATTAGAAATATGCCCAAAAGATTATAAAATTGTGCATATCCTTTGACTCAGCAATACCATTGCTAGGTTTGTTTCTCAAAGAATTGTTTTTAAAAAGGTAAAGGATCTAAATGTAGAAAAACATAGCACCTCTTTTTGTGGTGATGAAGAATTGAAAATTAAGGGGAAGTCCATTAATTATGGAATGACTGAACAAGTTGTGGTATGTGATTGTGATGGAAATCTATTGTGCTATAAAACTGATGAGCAGGATGTTTTCAAAAAACCTCAGTAAGACTTACATGAATTGATGCAAAGTGAAGTGAGCAGAACCATGAGAACTTTTCCACAGTAACAACATTGTTGTAATGATGATCAATTGTGGATATCTTAGCTATTCTCAGTAATACAATGATCTAAGATGATCCTGAAGGACTTATGATGAAAAAATGCTATCTCCTAAGAAAGAATTGATGGAGTCTGAATCCATATTAAAGCATACTTTTTAAAACTTTTTTAATATTTTTTTGTTTTTTGGTCTGTGTTTCTTTGATAAGATAACTAATAAAGAAATATGCTTTGTATGGCTGAACTTTTATAACCTATATTATATTTCTTGCCTTTTCAGGGAGAAGGGAGGGAAGGATCAAATTTTGAACTTAACATTTTTAAAAACAAATGTTAAAAATATTTTACATGGAATTAGGAAAATAAATAAAATATTTAAAAATAATAACTCATCACAACCTTAACTAGACCTATTTCAAAAATTATGTGTGGCAAACAAGGATCCAAGGATATCAGTTTCAGCTCATTGTCTAGAGGCATTAAGAGATGAATAGTAATGCATAATGGGATAAAACTGGAAGTTCAATATTTCTATTTAGAATATATTCTTTTCTTTCAGTTAAGATAATGACATCAGAGGACCTAAACAATTCCAGCTCTCTCATAAAAGAATCCTCTAAGGATCTAAAAAAGAGATAAATCTGAGTTTTCATGCGAATAGTCATAAGAATGAGAAACAAAAAGTAAGAAACTATGATTGGCATCCAAGCTAGGGTGAAGAGAAGAAAGACAGTAAAGTAAGATTAGACCATTTTAATTATGACTTACTAATGCTGGTAATTTTCTTTTTGTTTTGATAACACTTTTTAAAATAGTGAGATGGGAAAAACTATAAAAGAAAATGATGGAGAGAAAACACAATAATCATCTAAATGGAATGAATTCACCCATAAAATGAAGGATAGTATCAGAATGAATTAGAGAGCAAAATTCAATATGCAATTCATAATAAACCTATATGAAGCAATATATATATGTGAGTTGAAATAGACCAAAAACTATGATTGGTAAGGATGTCAATATCCCTCTTTCGGATCTAGACAAGTCTAACATAAAAAATAAAAAAGAAATAAATGGGGGCAGCTGAGTGGCTCAGTGGACTGAGAACTAGACTTAGAGATGGGAAATTCAAATCTGGCCTCAGATACTTCCCAGCTATGTGATCCTGGGCAAGTCACTTAACTGCCATTGTCTAGCCCTTACCACTCTTCTGCCTTAGAACCAATACAATAATGATTCCAAGACAGAAAGTAATGGCTTGAGAAAAAAAAAAGAAATGAAGGTCTAGAATAAAAATTTTAGAAAAAGTTAGATATGATCAATCTCCACAGATCTAATCCACTGGATTTAGTAATCTACTAAAGAGAAAATAAATATACCTATATTTATGCATAACCCCACCAGAAATACTGACCTTGTCTTAGGGCATAAAAATCTCATTAGCAAATATAAAAGAGTAGAAATTTTAAGCATATCCATTACAAAGCAACAAGCATAAAAAAGAAAGGTTATCTAAAAAAATCTTCAAATTTAAATGGAGTCTAAATGATATAATAAAAAAAATGTGGGTCAGAGAACATAGAAACAAGAGATATTTTCATCAAAGAAATTCTGACAGTGAAATGATAAGCCAAACTTTTTGAAATGCAGCCAAAGAAACTATTAGGGTGAAATTTTTGTGTCTAAGCACTTTTATCAACATGAGAGAAAGAATATGAAACAAATTGGGTATGAAACTCCAAAAAAAAACAACACAAAAAGACCCCACAAAAAACAAAAACAGAAAAGCAATGAATCAAAAACCCCAACTACAAAATCTCTGAAAAATGTAAATATTTCAATAAAAGTGAAAATGAAAAAATAATTGATAAATAAAATTAGGAGATGATTTTTAAAATGTAGCATTCTGCTACATAATTTTAATGAATGGTCTTGAACTCATAAAAGAGAAGAGGAAATGTATCATTTTACTTTACCTAATTATAGAGATGGAGATTGTGCACAAGTGATATTGCATGTCAGACATGGTTGCTGTTTCAGCATGTTTTCCTTACCTCATTTTTTGGTTGTAAGGGAAGGTTTACTCTTTGTGTGGAGTTGGGGTGTGATTATGGGTGTGGTATATGTTTACTTGGTAGTGGTGTTTATACAGAAAATGAGATAGAAAATAGACTTAAATAAAACTGAAAATTATTTTAAATGTATTATTCCACTGTAAAGTAACAAATCCTTTAACTTGTAAAAAGTAACAACAGGTTGTTTTTGTTTTTGTTTTTCTCTTGAGGGCTTTCTTTTTTTAAAAATTAATTCATTTAGTCAATTTAGAACATTACTCCTTGATTACAAGAATCACATTATTTCCCTCGCTCCCCCCTCCTCCATCCTGCAGCCGAAGACATGCAATTTCATTGGGTATTACACATGTCCTTGATTAGAACCTATTTTCATGTTGTTGGTATTTGCATTAGGATGTTCATTTAGAGTCTGCATACTCAGCCATATCCCCTCGACCCATGTAACCAAGCATTTGTTTTTCTTCTGTGTTTCTACTCCCACAGTTTTTCCTCTGAATGTGATAGTGTTCTTTCTCATAGATCCTTCCAGGTTGTTCAGGGACATTGCATTGACACTAACGGAAAAGTCCATTATGTTCAATTGTACCACAGTGTATCAGTCTCTGTGTACAATGTTCTCCTGGTTCTGCTCCTCTCACTCTGCATCAATTCCTGGAGGTTGTTCCTTTTCCCATGGAATTCCTCCACTTTATTATTCCTTTGAGCACAATAGTATTCCATCACCAACATATACCACAATTTGTTCAGCCATTCCTCAATTGGAGGGCATCCTCTCATTTTCCAATTTTTTGCCACCACAAAGAGTGCAGCTATGAATATTCTTGTACAAGTCTTTTTACTTATTGTCTTTTTGGGGTACAAACCCAGCAGTGCTATGGCTAGATCAGAGGGCAGACAGTCTTTTAGTGCCCTTTGGGCATACTTCCAAATTGCCTTGAGGGCTTTCTTATCAAAGGAAAGAATTACAGGAACTATATGAGGAAAACATGGACAATATAAGCAAGAAAAAACTTGTTTCTTTCTCCTCTATAAGAAATTACAGAAACTTTGACACTAAGCTTGTCTTACATATACATTTATTGAATGAATAAGTGAAAGAATGGAGAAATAAATTGTTTTAGGGCTATTCAAACACATCATGAAAGGTAAATACAACAAGGAGTAGTATAATCAAAGCCTATATAAATGATTTTACTGAAAAAAATAAGAGCCATCTCCAATGAGCTCTCTTTCTTTTACTACTCCATAACTCAGAACCTCTTTACAAAATCTCCTATTTTTGCTTCCTTGGTGCCAGTTTCTGAGGAAGATTTCTTTCTCCTTTCTCCTTTCCAAAGTCAACCTCTTTTCCCTTGTCTCTCTTTCATTCTACTCCCTCCTGCAACCTCAAGGAGTCTGATTACCTTCAGTCTCTCCTAATCCATTCTCTCCTTCCCTGTCCGTTCTCAAAGCAACAACAAACTATGGTTTTATCCTGCTCCTCTCTGAAATTATCATCTTTATCATTCTTCCCTTTCTAAACCGAACTCTGAAAGTCACATGTATTCTTTGCTTCTTTATTCTTATCTCCCATTCACTTCTCAACCCTTTGCATTGTGTCCACCAGTGAATCAAAATTTCTTCTTTCCATGATTACCAATGATTTGACAACTGTGAATTTCAGTGATCTCTTTTCAGGATTGTTCTATTTGGTCTACCTACAGCTATTGGAATTTTTAACTACTTGATTACTCTTTCTTCCATGGGTTTTCCTGATACTGTTCTCTCTAGTCTCCTCTTACCAGGTCCTCTCCTTATCTTTCTTGATTATCTCATCTCATGGATTAACTTATTATCACCACACAGATGACTCCCAAAATCATTCATTAATCTCTTTTAACTCTCATCCAGTCTCAGTAACAACTTCCTGCTGAACAACTTCTACTTAGATGGCAGCTCAAATGGCCCAAAAAAGAAAAAAAAAAGAACATATTATCTTCCCCACTAAAGCCACTACTCCTCAAAAACTCAATGGATTTTTCTCTAGGGTAAGCAATACATGTCTTATTTTGCAACATGATGAACAGGGCAATATGTATGATAGGAAAGTATATGTACAACCAATATCCTATTACCTCACTTCTAGGGGAGATTGGAGGGGAAATTTTTTTTAATTAATTTTTCCTGTTGGAGGTACCACCATCTAGAAGGATTAGAAGATTAGGTTGGCTTCTAACTATAGAATCATCTTCTCCTTTATCCCCTATATCCAATCAGTTGCTAGGTCTTTTTTTTATTCCAAGATTTTTTTTCACACCTCTCCACTTATACCCATTCCCCATCACACAGCTACTTTCCTAGTTAAGAACCTACTTATCTGGACTCCTCCCTTTCCACAACTGCCAAGTATCTTCCTAAAAGCACAGGCCCTAACATGTCACTCCCCTATGAAAAGATCTTCAGTGCCTCTCTATTACCTCTAGGGTAAAATAAAATGTCAATCTGATGCTTAAAGGGCTCTACAATCTCACTACCGCCTTCCTTTCCAAAACAATATTACATCGCTCTTCTTCATACACTTAAATTCTAACCAGACTAGTCAATTGGGGAACCTAACATGGTACCCTAGCTCCAAGTCTTTGCACAGGCTGTCTTCTCTGCCTAGAAGATTCTCCATTTCCAACTCTACCTCTTAGGTTTGCTATTTCCTTAAAAGCTTAACTCAGCTACTACAAAAGTATTTCCTGATGCCTCCCAGTTTTTAATGCTTTCACATTGCTCAGATCATAGCCGAAGTTTAGATTAAGGTGTGGTTGGTGAGACAGGCTAAGGAGAGCCAAAAAGGATATTCATAATATGTATATAAATTTATATTTTGTTATGTTAGCTGTATATGGAGAATATTCCAAAAATGTCTAGTTATTAAAGCTGACAAGTACAGTAAGACTTTTAGAATACCTTGTATAAAAAGTCATGTGGGGATAGGAAAGAGAAGGGCAAAAGAGAGAACTGTCCCATTTGTTTGGGACAATGATAACAAAATTAGAAAAAGTTTTTAAATTTAAAAAATCTGGAACAAAAATGGCAAATAGGGTGTTACTCTAGAAGATAAGTAAAAGGATTGTAAAAGAGTGTCTAATTGCTCTTGACGTATTTGTGCCATCTGCCCTAGATGACTTACATCCTAGATAGATGTGACTATGGAGCAACTTTAAGTAAGATTTGAATTAGTGTGGAGATTGAAACAAGTACTTCAGGATTGGAAGGGGGAAAATAGCATCTTGCTTTTCAAAAAGTGGAAGAGAATAAAATTTACAAGTTATGAGCTAATGAACTTAAGTTTAGTCCCAGTAAAGCTTTTGGAGCATATTGTTAATGGGAGACAATGTGGCATAGTAGATAACTGACCTTGAATGTTTGAACATTTGGATGACACTTAATAAAAGCACTCTCAGTGCTCTAGGAAAGTTCCGGAGAAGGTGCAATTGAATTCACATGGGTATTGTCTATATCAGTGAAATTTCAGATGCAGTCCTGATTGCTATTAGTAAAAGGAGAATTTGTGAATATATAGCAAATAAAAGGAGTGATAAAGAACCATCATGGCATCAACAAGGACAGTTGTCAGACTTACCTCATTTTGGTTTTGGACAAGGATATTAGACTCAGAGGTTAAAGGAATGGTGCAAATGCAATCTATCTAGATTTTATCAAAGCATTTGATAAAGTCTCTCATGCTACCCTTTTTGGAATTTCCCAGTAATATTTTATTGCATTTCCCCCAATTACATGTGGAAACAATATTTACCATTTGTTTTATTCTGATATTTTGCATTCCAAATTTTCTCCCTTCCTCCCATCTCCCTTTCCAGAGGTGGCAAATAATTTTATATAGATTACATTTGTGCTATTATCTCATGTTATTCTTGTGAAAAAAATTGGGAAGATGGGATAGTGAAATCAGTGGATTCAGAGTTGTTTGAGTGGATTGTCCCTTAGATCTGTTTCCCAGTGGATCTGTGCTTGACCATGAGTTTTTTAAAGGTTTTTATCAGTAAGCAGTGCTAGACATGGATTCAAGATGACCTGATTTCAAATCTGGCCTCAGACTCTTACTAGCTATGTGACTCTGGGCAAGTCCCTTGACCCTATTGTCTGTAAAATGAGCTGGAAAAGGAAATGGCAAACCACTCCAGTATCTTTGCCAAGAAAACCCCAAATGGCATCACAAAGAGTTGGACACAAATGAACAACCAATGGCATAATTATGATTACACTTCCACATGACCCAGAGCTGGGAGGTTAGTTAACACAGTGGACAAAAGAGTCAAGAAACAGAAAGATCTTTACAGGTCAGATCTTTTCATTAGGTCAAATACAATGAGATGAAATTTAATAGGGATAACTGTGAAGCTTTATGCTAGTTATTTTTTAAAGATACTTTACAGAATCATACAGGGAATCCATGGATAGATAGCTTAGCAGAGTTGAAAAAATCCTGGTCTTGAGATCAGAAAGATGTGTGATCCAGTAGTACTTCTGCTACATAGTGGTGATGTGATCATACTTAACTACTTAGTGCCCCAGAAAACTTTCTAAAATCATAAACCAATTATAGACTGGTTGCTAATTGGAAACAGTAGGTGTGGTTTTCACACTGGGGGGGGGATTCCATACAAAGAATAATACATAAATATTAATCCATATAGTTATATTATGTATAAATATGCATTAGTTATATATTATATTATATATAAAATATTTATATATATATTCATCCTAATATATTCCCCATCAATAAGGAAGCCAATTTATATATGAATAAATATGTATATACATATGTGCATATGTATATATACAATAATATACACATCCATACTCATGCATATATATTACATATAAAAGTACAAGTGCCAAGAAGACCTTGATTGTGTCCCATGTCTAGCTAATTACACTAGAAATGGGGAGGAATTTCTCCTAAGTGAGCCCTAAGATTCTTGGTTAAACTGAAATAACTTGCTCCCAGTAGTGGATCTTATTGACTTTGTATACCTTCTGGTCTATATCTGTCAATCTTTCTTGATTTAGGTTTGCTATCAACTCTGTGAATAGAGATGGAATAAGGTTTTACAACTGTTTATAGGGTGAATTAGACTAAGGAGGGTTGACACCAAAGTTGGAAGCATGAGTCATTCAGTGGATAAATGTTCATTAAGTACCTTCTATGTACCAGGCTCTGTGCTAAATTCTGGGGATACTAAGAAAGGCAAAAGACAGCCCCCCCCACCTCCTTGAGGAGTTTACGATCTAACTGGGGAAGGTAACACATTAAAAAGTAGCTGAGGAGCAGCTGAGAGGATTGAGAGTCAAGCCTAGGGTTGGGAGGTCCTGGGAATTTCCTCAGTATAAGTTTTCTACCAATAAAACCATAGCCAGAAATTTTTGAAAATTGTCCATAGACTCAAATAAAACTTCTCAATGTTTTTCTACTTCAGAGATAGGAGAATAAACCTAGATGTGTTCATGAAGAGGGAGTAAAGGGAAGATAGTACAGTTTGAGATCTTTAGCTGCAATCAGTGTCCAATCAATACTCCAATCTGAGGCAAGACTGCTTCCCTACCAATTAGGAGTCAGTTTTTCTTTAAAATTACAAAGCCTTGGCATTTTAGTTCTGGCTTTACTTTAATACTTGAAACAGGAGCACTCTACAACCATGTGAAAGTGACTGACAAATAAAAAGCATATCCCAAGATAGAAGGCTGTGTTAAAGAGAAAAGGTAAGAATCCAAGGTAATTATCATTGGTCTTTCTTGCTCTAAGGAGTCAAATGTAAAGCACTAGTACTCTTCCTTCCTTCCTTCCTTCCTTCCTTCCTTCCTTCCTTCCTTCCTTCCTTCCTTCCTTCCTTCCTTCCTTCCTTCCTTCCTTCCTTCCTTCCTTGCTTCTTTTCTTTCTTCATTGCTCTCTCTGTCTGTCTGTCTGTCTGTCTGTCTCTCTCTCTGTGTGTGTGTCTCTCTCTCTGTCTCTCTCTCTCTCTTTCTCTCTCTCTCTCTCTTTCTCTCTCTTCCCCCCTCCCTCTCTGTCTGAGGTCAGGTTTGAACCTAGGACCTGGCACTCAATCCACTGAGCTACTCAGCTGCCCCCTGCACCCTTGCTTTAAAAAAAAAAAAAGAAATGAGGAGATTCAGAGTGAAGCAAATGCTAAAGTGGGACAAGGAATGGAAGGATAGAAGTTCACAGAAACAGCTTAGTATGAAATAAGTCATATGATATCTAAGGCCCATTCCAGCTCTAACAATTTATGAATCTTTATTTTTTTTTTATTACTCTTGTTATCCATTTATGCAGGTTAGAAGGGCCAGTAAAGGGGCCAGAGCAAAATTAGCCAAAGTGAGCAAGAAACCAGATGCCAGTACAGATCAAAGAGAATTTTAAGCAAATGTAAGCAAAAACACTGTACAGCCTTCCAAAGCAGAATGGTTGCCTTGGAAAGCAGTATGTTTTCTACCAATGGGCGTCTTTAAGTAGAATCTGAATGGTTACTTGCCAGAGATATTGTTCTGTTCAGTTATGGATTAGACCAGACGACCCCAGGTTTCATTTGACTTGAGATTCTGTGATTTCAAATCCTGATTATGTGATAGTCTTGGGGATATCTGATTATCCTGAATGTTACTATGAAATTCTCCAAAGAAGGTTCAAGGAAAACTCAAATCCTGCTCCCATACTTCATCATGGCATGGAGGCAATCCTGGATTCTTGAAGCTCATGCCAAAAGAGATCAAACTGGTAGGTTTTGCCTTCTTAAGTATTACTGATAATGAGGACCAACTGAGATCAGTTCAGTGAAGACTCCTCACCATAGGATGATGGTCATAGGATAATGACTTTTTTGACCCTAGAGATTTTAAAAGATCATATACTATAGAGATGATGATCTGCACTGTTGAAAAGGAAACCCATTTTGAGTAAATCATAGCTGTCTGAAAGATTGGAAAAAGTAAATCTATTATAGTTTAAAAATGCTTTTAATGCTATATATTATAAAAACAAGTGACAGCAAGCTGTCCAACCCAGAAGTGTTGGGTATCCCCATCCTAATTAGAAACAGGAAATTGTCATTTATGGTATTAGTTCTCTATGTTTGTATTTGCAGACGTCCACATAGGAGATAAGATGATGTGTTGCAAATATCCATCGAGATCATATTTTAACATCTCTAACGGGGATCCACTGTTGTTAAAGGTAGTGCCCATTTTTTTAGAATTACTCTCCAAGTTATACTGATGGAAAAAAAAAACAAACACACAAACAACTGGTGCCCAGATCACCCACCTGTTTTCCATGAATGATATAGCATAACAGAGTTCACAAAGAGGCCCATCTCTCGGGTAAGAGTCTGTTTTATGCCCGCAGGCTTGCTTTCATGTATGTTGACCTTCCAAACTGGCAGATGATACCACGCTGTACTCACATAATTTATTTCAGTGACAGGCTAAGCAAACTACAGGGGCAAAGAGTGCCAAAGCTGGCCTCATCCTGGCTCCAACTCACCTGGCAATAGAAAGAGAAGACTTGGAATTCACATCTTCTGCACAAGTTGCTTTTAGCACTAATGAATGTAGGCTGCTCTTTTGGAAATTTTGAGTTTAGGAGCTTATTCAGAATTGCCTTTAGAACCTGTTGCCCATCATTTTGGCTCTTCTTAATGGTGGCAACAGTGCATGCGATTTTTGGGAAAAGCTGATTTAATTCAATTTAATTAATGCCTACCACAAAGAAAGAATTATTCTAGATGCTGAATTTTTAAAGTTTTTTTTTTAATTTTTAATTAAAAATAGTTTTTCTAACCCTTACCTTTAGAATCAATACTGTGAATTGGTTCCAAGGCAGAAGAGTGATGAGGGTTAGGCAATGGGGGTTAAGTGACTTGCCCTGAGTCACACAGCTAGGAAGTGTCTAAGGCTAGATGTGAACCTAGGACCTCCCATCTCTAGGCCTGGATCTCCATCCACTGAGCCACCCAGTTGCTCCATAAAGTCTGTTTGTTTTTTAAAAGATGTATGCTGTCTCTCCCTCCCTTTTTAATATATGTTAACATAATAAATTATAAGTAATTAATATTTATTATATGTGTTATTTTATATTATATACACCAATAAATATTATATATTTTATATTATGTATACATTGAATATGTATTCTATCCAAATAATAAATAATACATATTTTAAAAGAAGATAGATGACCATACATCTTTAAAAATAGATAAAAATATATAATGAAATATATGATAAAATAATATAAATAATAATATATAATAATAGTGAAATTATATTATATATTTTTAAAAGGGAGATGCACAGAGAGAGAGAGTGCACTGCTGGTTGGCACAATAGTATGCTGGGACTGAAGTTAGAAAATCATGAGTTCAAATCTGGTTTTAGACAGTAGCTATGAGACTGTATGCCTTTGGGAAAATTCCTTAACCTTGTTGGCTTCAGTTTCCTTATCTGTAAAATGAGCTGGAGAAGGAAATGACAAACTCCAGGACCTTTGCCAAGAAAACCCCAAATAGGAACAAAAAGAGACAAACATGACTGAAATGATTAAACAACAACAACAAATGCATATGTATATATATGTAAGTATCTTTTATATATGTATGTATATATAAACATATAATACAAATATACTGAAGGTACTTATTTCATATTTTCTGAATTAAATCAAGTCATTCAAAGCCAATAGATAAAGCTGACCATCAAGTTTAGTAATACTTAAGTTTTCTCTGTTGCCTCTAAAAAATGTCTTGGGGGAAGTAAAACTGCAAGGAGGCAGAGTCAACATGGTGGCTTAGAGATAGCAACAGTTCAGACCTCTGTAAACCCTTCCCCACCAATCAAAAACACAAGACTTCAAGAGGACTAAGAACCAAATCTGACAACAGGACAGAGCTAGGGAGCCCTCCTCCTGGACCCAACTTAAAAAGCATGCTCCCAAAAGCCTGAATTCTAGAACATGGCAGTTTAAGGGGAAGGAAGAAGGAAGTTTCGAGGATCCCTCCAACACCTACAGTACTGAGCCACCAGCAGTGGCTGGAATCTCTGGAAAGGCAAAGGCACTAGTCTAGAGGGAGTACCTTGCTGGCAAAGCTGTGCCAAACTCAGGGAGTAGAACATAGGTGGTGTATAGGAAGCTGGAGCCCAGCCAAGATGCTCCATCTTTCCCCTCTCTTCTGGAGGTTTTGGCCTCAGGGCACATCCAGCTCTGCAGATCAACTCCGCCACCCTGGCTCATTCTCATCAGTAGGACAGATAAGAAGCCTTCAGAGGGCAGGGAAGCTCAATCTCCAACACCCCTCCCCCACAGACTGATCTGAGAGCCTTACTGACTAAGATCAAAGGACAAAAACTGCAACAAACTAAAGGCAACAACCTTGAGAAAAGGGTGGGGAAAATCAACTCCTTTTCAGCTTCTGCTGACAGCTGGGGAAGATTTGACTAACCTGACCAATCGTCAGAACAGAGAAGAACCCCCTTCAGGAAATAACAAGCCAAACCCACAGATCCAGCATATAATGAAAGGAGCAAGACTACAGGCAACTAAAGGGGGAAAAGAAGAGGGAAATATGAGTAAACAACAGAAAAAGAAAAAGAAATTACAATCAACAGCTTCTACCCAGGCAATGAACAAAGAGCAAATGGAACAGAGAAAGATCAAGGAACACCAAGCAAAAACACAGAAACTACAGCAAATTGGACATACACTTTGGAAGAACTCAAAATACAATACAAGAAAAAAATTAAGAGAGTCTAAAGACAACTGGGAAAAAAAAACTTAAAAAGCAAAATAAATCATCTGGTAATATAATATAGTGTCTTGAAAGTCAAAATTAAGCAGCTTGAAAATGAGGAAGAGATGAAAGATGAGACAAAGAAGATGAAAGATGACCTCCAAAGAAAATCATACCAGAAGGAGAAGGATGACCAAAAAGCCAGGGATGAAATTCAGTCTTTAAAAACTAGAATCCAACAACTAGAAGCAAACAACTTCACAAGACAACAGGAAACTATAAAACAAAACCAAAAGAATAAAAAAAAATTGAGGAAAATATGAAACACTTCATTCACAAAACAGAAGATTTTGAAAACAGGTCCAGGAGAGACAACTTAAGAATTATTGGTCTACTGGAAGATCATGACAAAAGAAAAAGCATGGACATCATTCTACAGGAAATTATCCAATAAAATTGCCCCAACATTCTAGAGCAAGAGGGAAAAGTGGGGATTGAAAAAATCCACAGATCACCTCCCATACTTAATCCTCAACTGACAACACCCAGAAATGTCATAGCCAAATTGAAGAACTTCCAGACCAAGGAAAAAATATTACAAGTCGCTAATAAGAAGTCATTCAGATACCATGGAACCACAGTGAGAATAGCACAGGTTCTTCCTGCATCTACATTGAAGGGCCAAAAAGCATAGAATATGATATTCCAGAAAGCAAGAGAACTAGGTATACAAAGAAGAATCAACTACCCAGCAAAACTGACTATATTCTTGCAGGGGAAAGTATGGTCATTTAATAAAATAGAAGACTTTCAACCATTAATAAAGAAAAGACTGGACTTGAACAGAAAATTTGATGCCCAAACATAGAACTCAATAGAATCACCAAAAGGTAATTAAGAAAGGGGAAAAAACAACTTTTTAAAAGAGACCTAATAAGTTAAAATGATTGGTATCCCTACAAGAAAAGAGGATATTGGTAACTCTTAAAAAATGTTATTATCACTTGGGTAGCTAGAAGAAGTATACTTAGAGGGAATAGAATACTAGCAAAGACTCCAGCAAGTGATTACAAGGGTTATTTATTAGGATCAGGTAGGATTTATACAAGGAATGCAAGGATGGTTCAATATTAGGAAAGCCATGCACATAATTGACCATATCAACAAGAAAACCAACAAAAATCACATGATTATCTCAATAGATACATAAAAAGCCTTTAACAAAATACAATACTCATTCCTATTGAAAACACTAAAAAGTATAGAAATAGAAGGGCCTTTCCTAAAAATAATAAACAGTATAGATCTAAAACCATCAGCAAACATCATCTGCAATGGGGACAAACTAGAACCCTTCCCAATAAAATCAGGAGTGAAACGAGGATGCCCATTCTCACTTCTATTATTTAACATTATACTAGAAATACTAGCTGTAGCAATTAGAGAAGAAAAAGAAATTGAAAGTATTAAAATAGGCAATGAAGAGATATGATGGTTTACTTAAAGAATCCTAGAGTATCAATTAAAAAGTTAATTGAAATAATCAACAACTTTAGCAAAGTTGCAGTATACAAAATAAACCTGTAAGTCATCAGCATTTCTATATATTTCCAACACATCTCAGCAGCAAAAAATAGAAAGAAATTCTATTTAAGATCACCCTAGACAATATAAAATACTTGGGCATCAATCTGCCAAGACAAACACAGGAGCTATATGAACACAACTACAAAACACTCTCAATACAAATAAAACTAGATCTAAATAATTGGAAAAACTTTAATTACTCATAGATAGGATGAGCTAAGATAATGAAAATGACAATCCTACCCAAACTAACTTACTTATTTAGTGCCATACTCATTGAACTACCAAAAATTTTTTTACTGAATTATAAAAAAATCATAACAAAGTTCATTTGGAAGGACAAAATATCAAGACTATCTAGGGAAATGATGAAAAAATGTGAAGGAAGTAGACTTAGCAATACCAGATCTCAAACTATACTATAAAGCAGTGATCACCAAACAATATGGTATTGACTAAGAGACAGAAAGGAGAATCAGTGGAATAGACTTCGGGTAAGTGATGTCAGCAAGACAGTCTATGAAAAACCCAAAGATCCCAGCTTTGGGGACAAAAATCTACTATATGATGAAAAACTAATGGGAAAATTGGAAGGCAGTATGGGAGAAATTAGGTATGGATGAACACCTCACACCCTACACCAAGATAAACTCAGAATGGGTGAATGACTTAAATATAAAGAAGGAAACTATAAGTAAATTAGGTGAACACAGAATAATATACATGTCAGACCTTTGGGAAGGGAAAGACTTTAAAACCAAGCAAGAGTTAGAAAAAAATCACAAAATGTAAAATAAATTTGATTACACTAAATTAAAAAGGTTTTGTACAAACAAAACCAATATAACCAAAATCAGAAGGGAAGCAAACAATTGGGAAACAATCTTCATAACAAAAACCTCTGACAAAGGTCTAATTACTCAAATTTATGAAGAGCTAAATCAATTGTACGAAAAATCAAGCCATTCTCCAATTGATAAATGGGCAAGAGACATGAATAGGCAATTTTCATATAAAGAAATAAAAACTATTAATAAGCACATGAAAAAGTGCTCTAAATCTCTTATAATCAGAGAGATGCAAATCAAAACAACTCTGAGGTATCACCTCACACCTAGCAGATTGGCTAGCATTGGAAAGTAATGAATGCTGGAGGGGATGTGGCAAAGTTAGGACATTAATGCATTGGTGGTGGAGTTGTGAATTGATCCAGCCATTCTGGAGGGCAATTTGGAACTATGCCCAAAGGGTGATAAAAGACTGTCTGCCCTTTGATCCAGCCATAGCACTGCTGGGTTTGTACCCCAAAGAGATATTAAGGAAAAAGACTTGTACAAGAATATTCATAGCTGCACTCTTTGTGATGGCCAAAAATTGGAAAATGAGGGAATGGCCTTTAATTGGGGAATGGCTGGATGAATTGTGGTATCTGTTGGTGATGGAATACTATTGAGCTAAAATGAATAATAAAGTGGAGGAATTCCATGGAGATTGGAACAACCTCCAGAAAGTGATGCAGAGTGAGAGGAGCAGAACCAGGAGAACATTGTGCACAGAGACTGATACACTGTGGTACAATCTAATGCAATGGGCTTCTCCTTTAGTGGCAATGCAGTGATCCTGAACAATTTGGAGGAATCTATGAGAAAGAACACTATTCACATTCAGAGGAAAAACCGTGGGAGTAGAAACACCAAAGAAAAACAACTGCTTGATTACATGGGTCGAGAGGGATATGATTGGGGATGTAGACTCTAAATGATAACCCTAATGCAATTATCAATAATATGGAAATAGGCCTTGATCACTGACACATGTAAAACCCAGTGGAATTGAGAGTTGGCTACAGACCAGGGGGAGGGGGAGAAGGAAAGAATATGATTCTTGTAACCAAGGAAAAATGTTCTAAATTGACTAATTAAATAAAATTTTCAAAAAAAAAAGTCTTGGGGAAAAACTAAAGTCTCTGAATTTTTCATTGCAAGTATAGGATGCACATCTTCATGGAGGTGAGGGGAAATAGGACTTGCTACTCATTCTCTTATTCTATCAGCCAAGATCTTTTCATAACTTGAAATAAGTTTCAAATGATCAATTCATTTTTAATTTCCTGGACCAATTTCTTTGTTGAACAAATAAGATGACAAAACTATGGCACCAGAAAAAATTCAATGTTTATTCTGATATAACTGATATATAGTTTTATTTCTTTATTTTAATCAAAGATTATACTTCTTCTTCCTCCTGAATACTCAAACATTATACTGTGGTCTTCAGTGTATGTAGTGTCCAGTGTGGTAGCTCCCTCTATCAAGGCAGATTACAGCCTCTGTGAGTAAGAGATTAATCCTAGGGAGTCAGTTGTTTAAGGCACATTGAGGTTAAATGATTTGCCCATGGATACTCTAAATGTCATAATCTCCTGACTTTCAATTCAGTCTTATCTGCTACTTGAATGTATGTTTATAAAGGAAAATGTTATGAACTGGAAATGTTTAACTTAGAGAAGGGAAGACTCGTGAGAGGAAGAACAAAATCATTGTCTTCATGTCATGTAAAGGAGAAGAATTAGACAGGCTCTGGTTGGCTCCAGACCAGACACAGTGAATAGAAGATACAAAGAAATAGGTTTAAGTTTGAGGGCAAGAAAAACTTCCCAACTATCAGAATTCCCTATAAAGGATGCCTGAAGAAAAATGCTATCCATCTCCAAAGAAAAAACGGATACATTCTGAATTCATATTAAAGCTTATTTTTTCCACTTTATTTTCCTTGCTGTTTTTTTTTCAACATGGCTAACATGGAAATACATTTTGCATGACTTCACACATATAATAGGAATTGTATTGCTTGCCTTCTTAGTGACTGGAGGAGGGGCAAGAGGGATATAGAGAATTTGGATCTAAAAATAAAAATTTTAATTAAAAAAGAAAGAACTTTCTATAAATGGAACAAATTGCCTTAGGAGGGGGTAGTATCCTCCTTACTAGAGATCTTCATGCAAACACTATGACTCTTGTCAGCTATGCTGTAGTCAGAATATTTTCAAATATTTGTTGGGCTGGATAGTCATCGAGGTGTTTCCAATTCTCAAATTCATTTATACTCCAGTTTTCTCTTCAACTAAATAAACTACTTAAAATTTTGGTGCAAAAAGGTGAATATTTGTAAACAATTTTTACAATAAGATCAGAAAATCAAGGAAAAGTGAAATTTAAGAGTGTAAATTGCTAGCCATCCCCTTCCTAGAGCCTTCTAGTTGGATTTGACTCATCAAATGGCTCAAGAAATAAATGGAATACATTCTCCTATGTGGCTTAATTTATAAACTGCAAACAGCATATTGGATTGTGTAAAGCATTTAGCACACTCAGTGAATGTTTTTTAATATTATTCCTATTGGGCTACATGTTTAGTAAAGCAGCCAAGACAGGGCTGAATGGTAACACAATGCTTCACAAGCCAAAGGGGCCTGGCTCTGAACAATGGCAGGCCCATTAGGCAGCAGCAGCTGTGGTCATTATTTCAAACTAGACCCTGCTGTCCCCTTGAAAGACACTGTGGCTCCCTTTCCCACAGCCATTCTTTCTCAGAATCCCAGATTTGGGAGAGACCGTAGTGTCCATACAGTCAAACTCATACCTGAACAAGGATCCCCTCTACAACATACCTGGAAAATTAATAGCTAGGCTTTTACTTGAACATCTGAAACGAGAGAATACTTACCATCTCAAGAAAAAGCGAGGTCTATTTTGGGATAATTCTAATTGTTAGGAAGTTTTTACTGACATCACACCTACATTTTCTTCTCCCACCAATTATACCTACGTCCCAATTTGTGCAAACAATAGATTTCTCCCTGAAGCAGTCACATTATTTGAATTCATATAGCAAATTTCCATTGGACTGGAACTAATTACCACATTTTACATAATTACAACTTCCAATAGTGTCTGAATGTCTGAATACATTCAAGTACTGCAGAGGATTCATTATTCACACTAATTGGGACTCAGCTGTAATTCTAGCTTTGACCTCTGGGAGCAAGCAAAATAATTAAAATCCGTCGGCTATGAACAGCCATTCAAATATTTTAAAATAACTATCATATTTTATTCCCTCCCCCTATTTTCTCCCTTTGTGTTTGCTAAATTCCCTCAGTTCTTTCAACTATCTTCTTACAGTATGATCTCAGCCCTTTGCTTTCCAGGTGGTTTGCCTCTCGATTCTTTCCAATTTATCAATATCCTTCCTGATATTGTATTATCACAGTATATTATATATTGTATTGTACTTATATAATACATCATATTAATTATATATAGTATTATGACATAATTATATATTCTATTATATAATACATTGTATTATTATATGTATTTCATTTGGAGGAAGAAAAATACTGTCAGTATGTAACTGCTCTGCATAGAAAATGCAAAAAAAATGATGGGATTTAAAATAATATTCTGTCTTATGATAGAGTTGGCTATGTGTCTTCTCAAAGGTGTCTCACCATAATTGGTACCTTCAATTACTGCTGTCTGCCCCCAAGCAAAGAAATGAGGCAAGGAGGGCAAAGATGAGGGAAGACTAAGCTAAAGAGGAAGATAGTTGGGAAAAATCATAATGAATAATTCTTTTTACAATTTTTGATCCTGAAAAAGAGACTATGAAGAGGAAGTTATTTTAAGTGCTTTGAGCATCCATCACCTACACATCCCCTCTTTGGCCAGTGTTAAAAGTAATTAGCACAGGTGGAAGGAAATTGTCAAATCTAAACTCCTGGTTGGAGTCTAATAGTTCATAAATATATACAATGTGTGATGATGCACCTTATTTTCATTATCACAGGTCACTGTTTTCTGGGAATTTATGGCTTTTTCTCTCTAGTCCTATTTAATAACCCATATTATTCATTCCAACTTATGCTTACTTGTCATAACTAGGTAAATATCCTAATAATACTGTGCATGCGTGTAGTTTGATACTAGACTAAAGGCATATAGAGAAATTTAGTGTTCACAATGTCTGCTTGATGTCCGCTTAGGTACTACATCAGTTGAAGGAATTGGAAATGTTTAGCTTTAAGAAAGGACAACATGGTGGAAGCAGGGTGGGGGAAGGAGGAACAGAGGAGTAGACAATATATATTTGAAAGACCACCATGCAGAAAAGGGATTAAGTTTATTTTCCTTAACCCTAAAGGACAAAGCTCGGAATAATAGATAAAAGTTGAAAGGAGGTAAATTTCAAGGAAATATGAGAGAAACATAAGGAAAATATTTACAATATTTATAGCTATCTCCAAATGGAAGAGGTTACTTTGGGATATGTGAGGCTCTCAGTTGTGTCTTAGGCATTGTGAAAAAGATCCTTACTGTGGTTATAGGGCAGCTAGGTGGCACAGTGGATAGAGCATTGGACCCAGAGTCAGGAAAACCTGAATTCAAATCAGACCTCAGGCACCTATTAGCTGTGTGACTTTGGGCAAGTCCATTAATACTGTTGGTCTGAGTTTCCTCATCTGTAAAATAAGCTGAAGAAGGAAATGGCAAACAATTCCATTATTTTTGCCAAGAAAATACCAAATGTGATCACTAAAAGCCAAACGTGACTGAGACCAGTCAGGAACATTACCACCCCTATGTTAATAAGTTAGACTCAATAACCTAAGACCTTTCTTGATTCTGTAATTGAAAGGTCATTGAATCTGGAATAAAATTCTAGTCCTAGGACGGCTACTATGTGTGATGATGGGTAAGTCACTTAATTGCTCTAGGGTTCTATTCCAACATTTGTATAATGAAAAAGTGTACTAGACAGTCTCTAACATCCTATACCTCTAATATTCTGTCGCAAAGTGCTCCGCACAATGATTTAGAGATAGACAATTATAGAATTTAAAAATTAGAATGGATCTCAGTGGCCATCTGGTCCAGCTTATGCACAAAGAATCACCAAGTCTCTATTTAAAAACTTCCAAGGAGAAGTAACCTACCAACTCCAGAGGTATGGGCAGCATTGGTTGTTAGGAAATTTTTTCTGACATCATCATGCCAAAATTGACTTCTTTGCTCCTGTTATGATAGTTTAGCTTCAAGCTTTGCTCCTGTTTCTGCTCTTGGAGACCAAAAAGTCTAAAACTTATTCCCTTCCCAAGCCTTCCAAATACATGAACACAACTATTAAGGTCCTCCTCCCTCCCCTAGTCTCTTTTTCTCTATGCTGAACATATCTATTTCCTTTAACCAGTCCTCATATGGCATAGACTTAAAACCTTTTTCCTAACTGATCTTTGGACACACTCCAGTGATATGAAAAAAGGGAACGTACAGTGGGATTATCACTTCCATGTTCCTGGAAATTATGTTTCTCCTAATTCAGCCCAAGATTGCATTGACTTTTTTGGCTGTCAACTCAAATGTCTAATGACAAATAAGGTTACAGTTCACTGAAAGCTTTAGATACTTTTGAAAGAGGCTGCTTCTTTATCCTTGTCTCCCCATATTCTATTTGTGAAGCTGATTTTTATACCTGTAGGCAAGACTTATTTACTTACTGAGTTTTGTTTTTTTAGAAACAGCCCACAGCATTAGCCTATCAAGATCCTTTCGGATCCTCACTCTATTGGTCAGTCTATTGGTTATCCCTCTTAACTTTGTATCATCTGCAAATCTGAGGAGTGTATTATGTGAACTTTTATCGAAGTCATTGAACAAAATGTTAAACATTTTGGCAAAAGAGATCAGTAGAGGTACTCCACTAGTGATAATTTTACCAGAATGATGCTAACTACTTTTTGCCCATTTCTCAATCTATCCAATTGATACCATCTAATCCTATAATTCTTGACCTTTTAAGGGAAACATAGTGATGCTCTACATCTATCAGGCATTGCACAGAAGGCAAGGTAATACACAATTCCATTATTAGATCATGCTACATTCTTATTGATGATATTCTCAAATGTTTGAAATTCATCTTTGTTTTCATTTTATTTCAGTTTTACCAGTAACTTCTTATTCATGAAATCATATCTTAGCAAAGCTGGGTTTTGATGGTTGTTGTTATAAAATCAAGTCCCATATGAGAAATGATTTGGAACAGAATGAGAGTGAGAGTGTCCATCCTTTTCCACGGTTTCAGAAGCTGTGCAGTGCCCATCAAAAGCACACATCTCGTTAGTAACTGTGGTTACTTAAGAATTTAAATTTTTTTTAATTTCAATTTGTATGTTGTTTTCAAATGGCTACTAAATCATTAGAACATAAAAACTAACTAAGTTGTTTGGGTCTAACTACTTAATAAATAGAAATATGGATATTTCTTTTTTTGCCTAGCAATACCATGAAAAAATTACTAAGACACTAAACGCACCAAGAATGGAGAAAGTTGGGGAAATTCTGGCCTAATCCTTAAATCTTGATCTTTTCCACAAAAACAATGAGATTTATTTTGTCCAAAGCTTTGCTGATATCTAAGTAAACTCTATCTACAGCATTCCCTTCAACTATTAATTTGGTAATCTGGGGGAGAAAATCTGTCATTACTTGATAATGTGGAACCCATGCTGGCTTACTTTCAAGACTTTGCTGACTTTTTTTTTCTGTACTTTGAGCAAAAAACAAAACAAAATAAAAGGAAAATTAAGCAACTCTGCCTCATTTTTGTTGTCAGTCATCAATGTCCCTTTCACCTTAAGCAAAGGTCCTATGCTTTCTTTGATCCTCCTTCTACCAATATAAATTAAAAAGCTCTTTTTGTTATCTTTAGTTTCTTTTACACACCTTAACTCATTCTGATATTTAGACTTCATAATGTCATTTTATAGGGTTGTGTTACTCTCTTACAATCATCTTCTGTTACCTGATCTTGCTTCCATCTTTTGTACATTTCTTTTTAAAGATAAACTAATTTGGTAACTCGTCTTTCTATCTCTATCTAACTCTTCACATCAATCCCATTTTTCCACCTCCTCATTTTCTTTTGCGTCTTTAGACTTCTATTCTTGAACATCTCCCATACATTTTGGGCTGATTCCCCAAAATATTTTACTCCATGAGAACCCACCTGTTTTTCCTAAACCCTTTGAAATCTGTTTTTCCCCCCAAAATCTAGAGTGCTTATTATCCTATGCCCAGTTTTCCTCTTTTTTTTCTCCCAAAATTCTAGGATAGAACTGTCAGTTCCTGTCAAGATTCCTATCATTTCTACCACAGCAACTGGTAGTTGCTGATAGTCAGAATCAGATCCAGAACAGAATTTCTTCTTATTGGCTTTTCTCCTTTTTGAGGAATTAAGTTATCACCAAGTTGAGGAGTGTTGTCTTACATCTCTTCTGTCTTCTGTAGCTAAACTATTCAAAAGACTAGTTACAATAGGTGCCCCCACTCTCATTGTCTTGGCAGAGAGAAAGCTCCAGCAAATATCTGGACAACTGAAGACCCCCCTTTCTCTAAAATATCATACTTATGCACTAGGCTTTTGATTTATTTCCAAAACTCATGTTTCTTCTTGTTGTCCAAGTGGTCTGTAGTCTACTTCAGTGACAAAATCACTTCTACTTCTCCCTCCTTTAATCTTCACCCAGATACTCTCTATCATGCTTCCCTTCCTGATTTTTCTTCACATGACTATACCTTCTTAATATACAATCCATTTTCCTAACTTATTTTCTGAACTAAGATACATCCATCCAGTATCATGGTCTAGACATGTGCTTCACTTCACTAAGCCTCAATGATAAATATGAGGTCAAAATTCTTCTTTGTAATAAAACCTCTAGTTTCACCTGCTTGTTACCTAAATTTTAAGACATTTGAGACCATAGTTTTCACTACTGATTCTTAGATTTTATCTACTGTGAGTTTCTGAATGTCTTAGAAGCTACTCTTCTTCCTTATTTGAGGGGACCCTCTATGGTATCTAATACTCTCATATATATATATATATATATATATATATATATATATATATACATATATATATATGTATATATCTTGGGATAAAAAAGGCATTCTTTTCCTCCATTCTTTTTATCTGAAAGTTTCTCAATTAGATTTGCAAAACTTTTGTCAAATACATTTTTATCATTGTTGTTGTCATTGGCTAAAATCTATCAATACTACATAGAAACATAAATCCAATTCTCAAACATCATCTTCTGAGTCAACTAGACGGCTCAACCCAATACCTCCATGCTTTGGCGAGCTGGCCTTTCACTTATCTTTAATTTCTTCCTCTCTTCTCACTCATTTCCTAAAGCCTACACACATATCCATGTACCTCCCATTCTGAAAACCCCCAATTTGATCCTTCCAAGTCTGGTAATTATTGTCTTATATCTCTTCTGCCTTTTATACCTAAACTACTCAAAAGATTAAGTACAATAGGCACCTCCACTCCCTCTCTTCTGGTTCTCTTCTTAACCCTTTACAATCCTGTTTCCAATCTTATCATTCCACTGAAATAGCTTTCTTCAAATTTACCAGTGATCTCTTGATTGCCTAATTCAAAGGCCCTTTTTCAATCCCCATTCTTCTTGACCTTTCTACAGCCTTTGACACTGTGGATCACCTTTTCCTCCATGATACATTCTTCTCTCTAGGTTTTTGGGACACTACTTTCCTGGTCCTCCTCCTATCTAGTTGACTACTTCTGCTCATCGAGATCACACTTTCTAATTGTAGGTGTCCCTCGGGCTTCTGTGGTGGGCCCTTTTCTTGTCATTCTACATTACTTCACTTGGTGATTTCACCAGCTCCCATGGACTGTTATTTCTATACCAATGACTCTCAGGTCTACCTATCAATCCTGACCTCTCTGATCGCCTGTAAGCTAACATTTCCAACTGTCTTTCAGACACCTCAAACATACTGAGCAGTGGACATCTTAAAATAAACAGTCCAAGTCAAAATTCATTATCTTTCCCCCTAATCTTTCCCCTCCCTCTCTACATTCCCTATCCTCCTCCCCCCATCTCTTAGGATTATAACCTACAAATAATCTTCAACTCCTCATTCTTTCCCATGTACCATATCCAAGCTGTTGTCAACATCTATCAATTTAGCTCTGCAATATCACCCACATAAGCTCCCTTCTCTCCTCTGAAAACTAACATGCTGGTGTAGTCCATCTTTACCTGGCACCTGGAATATTGCAATAACTTGCTATTGGTTATACCTGCTTCACATCTCTCTCCATTCCAATCTATCCTCCATTTAGCCATCCAAAGTATATGTCCTTCACCATGTCCCTCCCCTACTTGATAAACTCTAGTAAACCCCAATTATCTCCATGATCAAATATAAAATTTGGCATTCAAAGCCCTTTATAACTTAGCTCTCTCCTACTTTTCCAGTCTTACAACTTACTCCCCTCCATGTACTTTTCAATCCAGTGAAATGAGGCTCCTTCCCATTCCTAGAAGATATTTCATCTCTTAGACTGGGCACTCTGGCTGTCCTTGCTCCCTGGAAAGCTTTCCCTCCTCAATTCTACCTACTGACTTACTTTAAGTAGTAACTAATATTTCATCTTTTGTGGAAAATATTTTCCAACTCCTCTTAATTCCAGTGTCTTAACTCTGGTAATTATTTCCTGTATATATACTGTACATAAGCCTTGTTTTATATATATATATATATATATATATATATATATATATATATATATATATATATATATATATATTTGCTTATATCTCCCCCATAAGATTGTAAGCTCCTTGAGGCAGAGACTGTCTTTTTCTCTTCTTTATATCCCTTTGTATCTCTTATGCTTAGCAGAACATGTGAATATTTCAGTGGCATGCAGTAGATGCATAATATTTACTGATCCAGCTGTTCCCTTCTCTATTTTTCCTCTTATGCATCCTGTGGGCATAGGGATGGGCAACAATGAATAAAACACAACTTCTGCCATGATGGTCTCCAACTTCATAATCATTGCCAGAACACTTTAGATTCCTTCTGGTAGTGTCATTTAAATCTAAGCAAATCACTCAAAGGGAGTAATTGTCATGCATTGAATTTGTAAGATTTCCTTTTATTTTTCTTTAAGTGTGTGTTCCCAGGAATACAGTAGCTATTTCTATGGTTGTCAGGTTGGAAAATAACTGACTCAGTACCTCTAAGCAGGGAATCACCAACTAGTGCTACTCTTTTCCTTTTCTTCTTCTTTCCTTTACTGAATGAGGAACTGGAATTCTCTTATAATAAGCAGTTTCCTACCCTTGAGAGCATCCAGATCTCTCTTCTTCAGGAAGAGTTTTGAATGTGTTTTTAAACTTTAATTGAACAGCTGTCCTCTTACCCTCTTTTCTCCTCTGTGTGACAGTCTTCCATGCTACATTATCTTTACAAAAGTCATCTTCCCTCCTTCTCCAATTCAGATCACTTTTCCTCCATTGAAGCTTTTCATCTGCTTCCTTTATGATCCCTTCTTTCTTCCTAACAACCTAGGGTGCAGAGATACAGACATAGCAACCTACATGCAAGTCACACACAGTTCCCCTTTTCAACATATTGGTTGAGAATTTACAATGTTGTGTCTTCAAATTATTTATGGATATACCTCAAATTTAATCACATGGCTAAAAATCATTATTAGTCAATTATAACTTCTGAATAACTTAGTCTCTCAAATTCTTTTCTTTGTATCAACAATAACTTTATAGCCACAGCCATGCTCATCTTCCCTTTTGTCTTGAACCAGTCTCCTGTATGTTTCACCAATTTGCTCCACCTACTGGTTCACATTGTCAATTTGCTTAACTCACACATTAACCCCTACAGCAAGGTCACATACAAAGTGCCTTAAGTATGTGAAGCTTGAAGTTCTTTCTTGGACGTTGCTCAATTTAACACTGATCCTTTAAGGCTATCCCCTCTATGACTGATGATCCTCCCTCTGATCTTCTCAGAGACTACCCCTTCTGTGATACTCTCTCTGATCTCTTACTCTTCCACTTGGATTGCCAGAGTAGTAGTCTTCTTTCCCTCTTTAAATTACCTTGGATTATCCTGATCACTCTCTCTCTCTCTCTCTCTCTCTCTCTCTCTCTCTCTCTCTCTCTATATATATATATATATATATATATATATATATATATATATATATATGTATGTATGTATATACACACATATATAAATTATCTCCTTAGTAAATAATAAAGATTAGGAGTTATTTCATTTTTCTCTGCATCCCTGGAATAAGTAATTACATGTGCTAGTAAATGTTTAACAGCTAGCTTTGGTGTGGGGAATGTATACATATAACTTTCATGTTCAATTTGTATTATTAACATTTCCTCCATCAGTTTCTTAATAGATATTCAACCAAATAATAAGTGATATTTTGATTTGTAGCATTTTCTGATTTTTGAAATAGGAATGTTAACACTGAAAATTTAACTATTAAAAAAAAAAAACAATCTAGCATACCCCTGCCTAGAATCCAGATAAGTGTTTTATATATAGAAGACTCAATAAATATATATTGAATTGAATTTAAAAAATAAGTGAGGGGGCAGCTGGGTGGCTCAGCAGATCGAGAGCTAGGCCTAGAGATCAGAGGTCCTAGGTTCAAATCTGGCCTCAGCCACTTCCTAGTTGTGTGACCCTGGGCAAGTCATTTAACCCCCATTGCCTAGCCTTTACCACTCTTCCACTTTGGAGCCAATACACAGTATTGACTCCAAGATGGAAGGTAAGGGTTTAAAAAAATTAAGTGTACAAATGCATTTGGGGGACACAAATTGTTCATCACTTAGAAATAGTCTACACATCTAAGTCCTCATGAGCAAAGCACTGCAATCCATATCAATTGCAATCCTTATTTGCTCATGCCACCTTGGAAAGAGTTGACAAGGCTTTTATTTATATGTCACTGACTACTAGAAATGCCTTAAAAGACATTGTCCAACAACACTAAGAACCCACAGAAACATTCAGAACCAGTACTTTCCCTTTTGCTTAATCCCATTGATTGCAGAGAGGGATAAAAAGGTAAAAGAATTATAAAAGAAATAACCAGAGAGGTGGCTTTCAATATTCAAATTTCCTCATTGACAACTTCCTTTCTTTCCAATAATGTAATTTCTGAAGAAGAAAGACTGTTCTCAAGTAAATTATTGAATGATTATTCACTCTTTGCTGAAGACCTCCAATGAAATTATCTATAAGCATAAGTAAAGTAAGTATAAGTAAAAGTAGAATGGGCAGCCTCTGAAAAGTATTGGATTCTCCATTACTGAAGGCTTTCATTAAAGGACTGGTTGACCCTATGTCAAGTCAAAATGGGGATTTATGTTTGAGGGAGGAGGTGGGAATAGCAGCTGGCTGTTGATATCCCTTCCAGCTCTGAAATTCTGTGATTCTGTGAAATTCACTTGGTTATACCCATTTAACAGAACCATTCTTTTCATCTGAATTTGCATAAAAATACAGTAACTTGGGAAATAGATGAGACATCTTACTTTTTAAAAAATAAGTGTGTAAAGAAGAGAGACTGGGGACAGTATTAATTCTTCCCTCCCTCTGCCCTGGGAAAGAGGATAGTCTTTTCTGTTTTGTTTTATCTGGTAGCTGAAAAGTTCATGATGATAGATATTGTCTTGTTTTTCACTGTAGCCTATTCAGTATCTAACACTGTATCTTGTAGACAATAGGAACTTAATATATATTTGGCTAGTCAACTAGGTGATACAGTGGATAGAGTGCCAGACCTGGAGTAAGGAAGACCTGATTTCAAATCTTGCCTCAGTCACTAGCTGTGTGACCCTGGGCAAGTTATTTAAGCCTATTTGTATCACTTTCCTCATCTGTAAAATTAGCTGGAATAGAAACATAACAAAGCGTGTCTGTATCATTGCCAAGAAAAACTCCAAAAAGGGGTCATAAAGAGTCAGACATGACTGAAAAATGACTAAATATATTTGATCATTAGGTAAAATAAATATAAACTAGCTTTGTTTAAGTTTTGCACAATATTTGCAAATAGTATCTAATTTGATCCTTACAACAACCTTAGAAGGCAGGCGTTTTTATTATCTCCATTTTACAGATTAGAAAACTAATACATATAGAGGTTAAGTGACTTGCTCAGGGTCACCTAGTTAGTGTCTAAAGTCTGCTTTGAACTCATCTTCCTGACTCCTGCCCCAGAGCTCTACCTACAAATAGTGTCGCCTAATTGCCTAGAAAGAAAAAGAGTGGGAGGCAATGTGGGTGGCTCAGTGGATTGAAGACCAGACCTAGAGACAGGAGGTTCTTGGTTCAAATCTAACCTCAAACACTTCCTAGCTGTGGCTCTGGACAAGTCACTCAACCCCCATTGGGTAGCCCTTACTGTTCTTCTGCCTTAGAAGTAATAACATATTATCGAGATAAGGAAAGGGAAGGAGTTAGAGTCATGAATATCTAGATTTAAATTGTATCTCAGATAGTAACTTGCTGTGAGTTTCTGGGCAAGTAACTTTTCCTCTCTGTTCCTCTGTTTTCTTTTCTTAAAAGTCGTGAAAATAATAGCACCTACTTCACAAAGTTGTTGTCAGCATCAAATGAGATAACGTGTAGTAAACTGCTTTGTAAATCTTAATGTATTGTTAATGAGATATTATTATTGTTATTATTAGTCATCTTATTCTTGTCTTTTTCAATAGATTTTGGCTAGAAATGGTCCTGAAATGAGGGTCTTATTTTCCTATCTGTCCTATCTATCTGTATGTCTGTCTATCCATCTATCTGTCTGTATATATACATACATATGTCTATTTAATAGATGGTATATAAATAATATAAATATTACCTTGTATTATATATATATAATATATATTCTTTCTATATAGAATTATATAAATTCTGTAGCCTATTGCACAGGTGAATAAAATAACTGTTTTTGTCATTGCCAATTGGCAATTTTTGTAATTTTGTAATAGAATAAGGCCTTGAGATGTAAGCTCATCTTTTGAAGTCATAATCAGCAGAATAATTAAACTGCATAATGACACAAAATCAGAACTCATCCTATTCCTGCATCATTTTTATTTCATCCTCCATTTCTCGAGCTTTTGAAAACTCCTCCTGCTGCTGCATGGCTTGGAGGTTACACACACACACACACACACACACACACACACACACACACACACACACACACACACACTGGGTTTGGCAGCATCTATTTAGAAAACTATTCTTTTTTTTAAAATATATTTTATTTGATCATTTCCAAGCATTATTCGTTAAAGACATAGATCATTTTCTTTTCCTCCCCCCCACCCCCCCATAGCCGACG
Source organism: Monodelphis domestica (assembly GCF_027887165.1). NCBI lineage: Eukaryota > Metazoa > Chordata > Mammalia > Didelphimorphia > Didelphidae > Monodelphis > Monodelphis domestica. The sequence continues at coordinate 18,222,738 of NC_077230.1, read as the reverse complement.
CGTAAATCCACTGGGCATTACATGTTTAGAAAACTATTCTTAAGTTTTTGTGGATTCATGTTCTTTTTTTCTGGGTGATTATTGACAACAGTTTTGCCTGTGATATTTCTCCACTTGCTGTATAGTTCATGTATTGAATTCTCTAGGATAATTTGAAGTCTCTATGGTAAGGAATTTATTATCTATTAGTATATGAGATAATTAATTTATCAATACTATTATTATTGCTATTGTTGTTATAATTATGAAGAAGGATGGTATTAACATGCTCCATATAGCACCGCAGAAGGAAAGAATACTGGATCTTTACAGCTAATCACGAAGTGACTGCTACATTTTATGTCTCCTGTTTGCCAGACCAACACTCACTGACAGTCATTTCAAGAAAGATTCTTGGTGGGGGCAGCTAGGTGGCTCAGTGGATTGAGAGCTAGGCCAAGAGATGAGAGGTCTTGTGTTCAAATCTGGCCTCAGACACTTCCTAGCTCTGTGACCCTAGGCAAGTCAGTTAGCCCCCTTACCGCTCTTCTGTCTTGGAACCAACAAGTATTCTAAGCTGGAAAGTAAGGGTTTAAAAAAAAAAGGAAAGGAAAGAAGAAAGATATGTGAGTAAATATGCCTGCATATGTTTGTCAGAATGCTTGTTTACCTCTGAGGGGTCCAGGAGTGAGGAAGGGAATGTCATTTTAGCACCCAACCCCAGTTTCCCAGCTTCCACTTGGTAAGATCCTTGGAGAAGCAGCCAGCTGGTTTCGGGGATCCCTGATCCAAGGATTTCCAAAATTCCAGGTGGCAACATCTCTGCATGATAGTTCAACACACATATATGCAGAAAAATGCAAAAGAACCAGTTACCATAAATGCTTTCATCCTAAGATTCCAAGACACTGAAAGTTTCTCTGCTTTGGCCAAGAGAGCATGTCCATAGGAAGAGAGGCACCACACGCAGTAATGGTACAAAGTGCAAACAAAAATCAACTGACGTTGTTACTCTATGGACTGATTTCCCTGCCCTCTCCCCAGCTAGCAACTTTTTTACAGAATGGCTTCACTTAACAGCTTTATAATACCCTTGAAATGGATAACAATAAACAACGGAAACCATCTTTGCAGTCACAATTAAAATAGACCATGGGGTAGGGAAATCAGTGGATATATGAGTAACAAAATGCACCACTCTTGATGTCAGCATAGTCACATCTGCACAAGGCTTGTGTCAGAGGCTGTCAGAATAAATAGTGTTGGAAACATTTCCTCAAGCTGCCAAAACCCCAAAGTTACAATACTGTTGGAACAACACATACTAGAACTCTCATTTCTGATTTCTAATTCTTCTGAAAATAATATTGCTGGGCTATTTCTGGGCTTTAAATACCAGAAACAATCATTCAGATTCTAAAAAGCACAGTAAAAATCTCAGAAATATGAACTCCTGAAATCTTTCCTTATTTTCAAAAAAAGGATCAAACGTCAGTTAAAGCTTGACTTACTCTGACTTTTCATACTTTTTACTATGTCCTCACAGCTGGTAAGGGTGAGTTTTTTCACTTAAATTTCCTTCTGCTCTCCTTGACAGAGAAGGTTCACATTTAACCACCAGCTTTTTTCATTTTTTAATTTAAAGGTTACATGCCACACATTTACTTTAAAATAATAGTGCTAGGGGCAGACTAAAGCTTTTTGTTTTGTTTTAGGGGTTGAAGTTAGGCCAAGGCTTGGAAGGAAGATTGTTAACCTAAAAATGTAAAGAGAAGATTTTTCCAACTACAATCAGATAAGGGTGCTAAAACCTTTTCACAAAAGCTTGTCAGAACTTGACAGGAAATGGACTCCAAAGCACTATGAGAGGTAGAATGGAGAGAAGACTGACCCTGAAATTAGGAAGACCCGGATTGAGACCCTGCTTCTGACACAGACTATCTGTGGGACTATCAGCAAGTTATTTAGCTTCTCAGGGTCCCTGGACAGCATTTTAAAGCCATATATTTTAGAAGAATTGCCCATGTGTAACAATTGAGTGTTTCCACACTGGGAGATTTTTTGAAGACAAGTTGGTATTTCTGTCATTTTTTATGCTTTTCAAAAAATAATTTCTTTTAGTATCTGGTGTTTAAATACTAGAGATAGGCCAATAAAATTATTTATGGAAATCACTATTGATTATTCTAGCATTTTTAAAGCTATAAATCATAGATGTGTTATCTATCTTTAAGGGAGTTTCTACACTGAAAGACCTGTGATGGTTCGAACTGCCCTCTCCTAATCCCCCCAAAAGGCAATGGGTAAGGTAGCTATGGTTGCCCAGTGGATAGCTAGCCAAGCCTGGAGACAGGAGTTCCTGGGGTCAAATCTGACCTCAGACACTTCTTAGCTGTGGCTCTGGGCAAGTCACTGAACCCCCATTGCCTAGCTCTTACCATTCTCCTACCTTGGAACTGATAGCACTGATTTTAAGACAGAAGGTAAGAATTTTAATTTAAAAAAGAAAAAGAAAAAGGCAATGGGGGGAGGGGGATAATGAGAAGGGTTTTCCCATTCATGGAATCTCTCCAACTCAGCACTCTTTTGGATAAGCAAACGCTTGTTCCAGAATGTAAATCCCATCTGGTGCTTGAAGCCTGGGTTACCTGACGTGGGTGTACTGTCTGTGATAATAAAATAAACTCTGACACCTGTTAGCCCTTGGCTGCGAGCCCCAGTGAGCCAGAGGCACAGGGGCAGGGTGGGAGTGTATGGATGGTAAAAGGCAGCCCCTGTGGATGGTCAGTAAAGCTGGCACCTTAAAGTACACCCTCCCAAATATTGAGGTGGGGGATGGGAGCACATTTGCAGCATGATGTTTCCCTCCCCAGAGGCCCCTCGTAGGTTTCCAAAGGATTCCCTATCTTTGTCTTCTGTGGAAATCAAATATAGAAGTTCATGGCTGCTGCCTTGACTGGTAAGAAGTGGGTACTACTAGCTGGAATGTTGCCACTGGCAGGGGTAGACAGGAAAATAGGAATGTTCTTAATGCACTCCCAAAGAAAACCATTGGTGGACAAAAGAATGGCTGTATTTTTACCCTCTCCCTTCATGCTGCCAGGAGTCTTTAAATAGAACCTCGAGGGACTTGTATGGAATAATTCATATGAAAACCCAAGAAGTGGCAAAGGAGGAGGGTGTTGTTTCTTTCTTGGGAGAGCTGGAAGGAAAAAGCGCATTTTAATTCAGCTGGGTTAAATTCTCTTCTTTGGGGCTTTTTAATGAACTTTTCCTAATTCAGTAGAGTATGGAAGCCCCCAGGAAAAGAAAAGGCATGGGTAACAGTGCCATAGATTCCATTTCTATTCAGAGGATATTATATGCATTTATGAATGCAGCACAGACTCTAGATTGGGGAAATCTAATTGGGATGTCTAATTCTTTCCATTTGCATCTTATGAACCCAACAGTTGCTTTGTGATAAAGCAAACAAACAGCAAGTTTCCATTCTCAAAGCTCCATGAACTTTCAGCTTGGTTCATGCTAAGGCCCATTCCCAATTTGGTTTTCACCAGATTGACTCAGTGATGACAATCCAATTTATAGACCAGAATGTGAGCCATCCAGATCTCTCTTAAAGGATGAGTGGCCCAGGGTAAAGATGAAAAAAGGGACAGAGCCAAGACCAAAGAACTAGTTTTTTGGTTTAGTGACAAGAAGTCTGGATTTGTGGTCAGAGGACCTGGATTTGGATATTAGCTCTGCCACTTATAACTGGGATGACTTTAAGCAAGTCAGTCAACTCCTCTTGGTCTCAGTTTCCTCATCTGTAAAATAAAAAGTTTGGACTAGAAATCCAATTTAACTCAAGGAATTTTCTTTTCTTTTCCTTCCAATTTTGCCTAAGAATAAGCAACTATGAGATTAACCTTGTCAACACCCATGTCATCAAAAGTGATTGCTATGGGGGGAAAAAAGTGAATGTTACAGGGGCATCTAGGTGACTCAGTGGACTGAGAGCCGGGCTGGAGATGAGAGGTCCTTGGTACATATCTGGTTTCAGACAATTCCTAGCTGTGTGATGCTAGGAAAGTCACTTAACCCCATTGCCTAGCCCTTACTACTCTTCTTCTCTTAGAACCAATCACATGGTTCTAAGACAGAAGATAAGGATTTGGGTTTTTTTAAAGTGAATGTTAGAAAATTATAAAGAATTGGCATAGCCCCAAAGAAAAGAAATGAGAAGAGAGCCTATCTCATCTCCTTTGCAGAGGTGGGAGATCCATGAGTATCTTACATTGCATATATTTTCAGACTTTTTCAATTAATTGATCAACTTGGTGATTTTTTTCTCCTCTTCCTCTTTTTTCTTTAAAATATATTCTTTATGTGGTATGACTTTCTGAGAGTGGAGAATGTCAGGGATACTGTGAGAAGTTCTGGTGATGTCAAAAAAGATATCAATAAAAATATATCGAAAGAAGAACACTCCTCCCTTCCCACCCAACTCCCACCTCAGCCCTTGGATTGAGATGCATTCAGTATAGGCTTTGGTATGGCTAAACTTGACCAATTCAGGGCCTGATTAACTCCAATTTGCTTGTCCTAATGGACAACAGAGACACACTGCATCTGCATGCTTTGAAGTGGGTTCAAGCTTTGATTTTAAAAAGCCTCCAAATTGTATTATCAAAACAATGACCGATGCCAGAATGACATGAATGGAATAATACAGAGATAGGAAAAATCTTTTTAGTGGCTTATAGTAATCTATACTTAAGCAGTCTTGAAAACAAGTAGAAGCCCAAAGCATGTCTTTTCTTTTGCTTAAATATAAATGTTGGGGAAAGAGGGATAATATGATTGGAGTAATGGTAATACTATTCCCCCCCCAAAAAAAAAGGAAAAGAAAGAGGTGAACATTAGTTAAATATTTAAAAAAAACAGGGCAGAAGGCAGAAGGAAGGGGGCATAAACAAGGCAATGTTGGAGTTACTATGTTAAATTTAATACATACTTTAAAAAAACAGCTGTGATAGTTTTGCATCACATTCAGAGTCCTCTTTCCTGTCCTTTGTATAAGAAAACGCTTGTATTTGTTGATATATGTCAAGTTCATAATTTTAAAAAGAACAAGAAGTATGTTAAAGAGAAGACACAAATAGAAGGGGCTCAATTGAAGGAATAATAGTGTAGGGGGTGAAGAAGCAAAGAAATATCATCAGAGAGAAAGCAGCAGACAGACAGACAGACAGAAACAAAGAAAGGGAAAGACAGAGACAGACATGCAGAAATGAGGAAGGCAGACAAACAGAGACAGACAGACAGACAGAAAGAGATGCCAGGATTATCTGGAGGGAAGGAGGAGGTTGCAGAGGACAGACACATGTGGGAAGTTCAGAGACATGGCAGTGCCAAGGGTGCCCAGATTCTTTTTACAATTAGATTATGTAAAAGAAAGAGGGGTGAATATATAGCCTGCCATCTGTTCAAAGGCTTACAACCTTGCTTTTATTGTTCGGGTAACTTGGTGAGGTGGGGCATCAGAGAGATTCCAAACATACCATCCTAGAGAAATTTTAATATGTTCCACACTGTCATACATAAAAAGGAAATAACAGCTGATCATGTCTAGGGATGTCAACAGTAAGCACCCCCCCATTTCCCCTTTCCCTTATATGCACCAATGCCCCCCCCAACATACGCAGCGAGTTAGTTTTAGAGAAGTGATGCAAGCCCACTGCCATGGGGAGAAATTGGAAGTGGGGTGCAGCTGGCGAACAGCACAGCTAGGTCTGGTCTATGAGTTAAGCCCCCTTGGGAAGTTAGAAGCATTTGAAACTCACTGAAATTGATTATCTCCTGATAAGCACCAATCCAGTGGACCCTGGCGATTCTGGGCTTGGGGATGCTTACAAATAACCTAATCAGCTACAGAGAAGAAGAGATGAGACCAGTTGATTTGAAAGCAGCACTGTGTGTGGCTCTGAGGGAGACCTGGGATTTGGGAACAACCTCCAGCTTCTCATTCCCAGGGACCTTTTGAATTTAGGCCAGGCCCAGGGGTCATATGTTTTGACCTTGGGGGTGGGACTGGTGGTGGGAGATAGTAACTGCATCTCCCTCCATGAATGATTGGAGTTGAATGATTCATCTAGTGCCACTGATGTCAGCCTCAGAGAAGGTGACTCATATCCATCCCAGATAGAGAAAGAGTGTGGTTGTTTTCAAGATCTTGGCAGGGGGCTGGTGAGGGTGGGAGGAGAAAAAGGACAAGTTGGTATGCTCCCAGATTTCTTCCAACCCTTCTGAAAGCTTCCGGACTAGCAGAGTTGTAAAAAGGATGGATCGAAGGAGAGGTGTCAGAAGGGAGGGAATCCCAGCACTGCAGGTAGGAAGAGAGAGAGCTGCCAGATTACACTGATTAGGGATCTCTCCATTTCCAAGGGTCACCTCCTTATCCTAGAATGAAAATATAACTGGTGCCATTACAGAAGGGAAAACGAGGCTGTGATGTTTAAAGGCACCTAAGCCCCTTGGAGAAAACAGTTGGGAAAATACTGGGAATGTCCTCAGTAAAAGTCACATTTTTCAGGAGATCAAGTGCCTGAATGAGTTGGAAACTGTTAAGTATTATTGAAAATTGCCTGATGGGCTCTTGGCAGTGACTTTTAAACTTGAATTACAAATGAGAGTTCTACAAGCATGCTTCCATCTCTGAATATATTATACACTCTGTACTCCTGATGGAAGTCTCTCCTAATGCTCTTTACCTGTACCAACTGTATTGGTGAAGAAATCACGCAAAATCGGACCGATGGTTTTACAAGACTAGTCAGAAATAGTTAAACGTCATAGCTAATAATTGGGAGGGGTGGCCTCGTTTTTGATTAAGAATCACCGTGTAATCTTAAGGCAATGAAATTCATGATTTTTATAGTGATTCCAAAATATTGAATATCTCCCCACCACACACACACACACCCCTCTAATGTCCCAAGGCACCCACATCAAAAGCCACATATATATATCCCATATATTTCAAATATATATTTCAATGTTCAGGCAATTATAAGAGAAATTATAAAATTCCCTGATAAGCCCTTTTAGAAGGAAAATGACTAAGCATCCCTCTAAAACACACATTTAGCCTTCTTTCTAAGCAATGTATTTCTATTGCAGGAGATCATTTTAACATGCAAAATAGGGGTTAATGGAACCTTTTGGTGTTTTTAAAGTTGCTTTCAATGGTCTCTGCAGAAGCTCTATGTCAACATGCTTGTGCTTTAATGACACCCATATAATGTGCACATTTGAGGCAGTTATAGATTTATACATAAGCCTGGTATTCATTCTATACCCATTCTCTGGAGCAATTCATCACTATTGGGTTCCTTTTTGTCCTTCAAATAATGGACAAATTCAAGAATTATTTGAATTCTGAAGGCTGGACTCAAGAATGTCAGCTTCTGCGAGCTGCCATCTTTCATTCATTTACCTGTGTTTTAGTTACATCGCAGCCTGTCTTTTTAAATTAAGTTTTATTGCACTTCACCCACTACAATGAGCCCCAGTTCCACTCTACTCTGACACATTAACATTCTGTTCACAGTCAAACGCTTCTTTTTCCCCAAACAAGAAAAGAGTTCCGCTCATGCTTCCGACAGTGAGAATCCCATTTAAAGAGAGAACTTTTCTCCTGGAAAACAATGCTTTCAGAAAATGGAAGGGACCCTCATCTTCCCAAGAAGTGTTGGGGAACTTCCCCCTATCATTCCCGATGCTGTTGCTAGGTCTGAGCATCCTTGCCTAGTTATTCCTTGGACCTCCCCATTGTGCTCATTGTCACCCCTCCGGGGTAAGCCAGCTACTAAATATAACCAACATTCAGTGATATGGCCAAGAAGGGCTCTGGGAATTTCCTGGGTGTTTTTCTGCAATTGGAACTCTGCATGAATCCATCCCCAATTCTAATGAGTGCTGTGCCCTTCCCGGCCAAGTAGCCCAAGCCAGAATCAGGAAATGTGCAGATTCCCAGTGTTCCTACAAAGCATGACACACGAAGCTAGAAATAAATATTGCCTATTGTTTGCAATTATTCTAAGCACTCCAGCAGATGACTGGCAAGAGATCAGCAGCATACATAAGTAGCAATAAAAGTAAACAGCTCTCTTAAACTAGCGGGACTTGGGTCTAGCATTAATAGTGCCCCCATTGTAATGGGACAAAAGCAGTGCAGAAGATGCCTATGAATTAAGACTGGAGGAGTGGTGCCTTCTAGACCCCTTTCAGCTGATCACATGATAGGAACCATTACAAAATTACACATTCAAATAGAGACCGTTTTCAAGGGAAATCTCTTAAAACACACCGAGTAAAAGCTAGGCTGCTTTTTAGAGTTAAGGAACACTTAGTGTGTCTTCCCTGGATCTGTCACCGGCTTCAAAGGCACCGCAATTCCGCTAAAGTACCTCCAATGAATACAAATTCAAGGAATGCAAATTTACATGGTATTTAAAGCCCAAGTGTTTATTTAAGAAGAAGATGAAACGCTCAGTTTGGAAATAAGGAACTTGCTAGGAAAGTAGTAAGCTCTTATTTTCCTGCTTACCTTGGGGCAAATGCGGAGCTCGTTTCTTCTCAGACTTTTCTGAGAGCTAGAAAGAGGTCCTGTTACTTCCAAATGCTTTTGTTCTTCTGTCCCTCTGTCACATGGCTTTCCTTTTATATTTGCAACACACAAAAGTTAGGGCTGTTGTTTAAGCCAGGCGGGGGGGTGGGGGGGATGGTGGTTGTAGGGAGAGAGAGAGAGAGAGAGAGAGAGAGAGAGAGAGAGAGAGAGAGAGAGAGAGAGAGAGAGAGAGAGAGCGAGAGAGCGCAAGGGAGGGAAGAGAATGTCAAATGGAAAAGTGCCATTGCAGTCATATATCAATCAGGCTCACGGCAGCAGCAGCTCACTGGCAAATGGAAACTCTTCAGAAACGGAGAAGCTCTTATTATCAAGAGAAATCACTATACACTGTTCTAACACTCTTTCTGAAGGAGCATTTTATTGCAGAACCAAAAAAATATGTTTCTCTTTAAATATATATTTACATACATATATATGAAAAGGAAACTTTTAAAAAGTCAGTGCACTGAAAGAAAAATGCTTTCTGCACGCAATTTAAGAAACAAGAAGCTTGAAACAGAAAAAAATAGAAATAAAAAATAATTAAGAAAAGAAAAATGACTGAAAAAAATGAAATAAGAAGAGGTAGAAGAGTGAAGACTATTTCAGCTTCTGAATGAAATGGAATTGGAATTCTAAGAAGACAAAAAGAAATTGGAACCAGAGGCACTATTCAGGCAATTAATGCATACTTAAGTAGCAGCAGCAAAACTCTGACCCATATTATTAAGATCTATGTAGGCAGCAAAATATTTTTATTTAGCAATGAATATGCCTCCATTGAACAAGTTTCTTATATTACTACTTTTATAGAATCATACCCTGAATAATTGGAAGAACACATAAATGGAGATATATGGCCAAAATAACCAGAATCTTCTTGTGTAGTATATTTAATTAATATTTAATGATTTCTTGGAATTAAATTTTTTAAGATTTGTGGTCTGTTTGTAGTGGTATTACTTAATCTGGCATCTGCGAACTTTTAAAAATAATTGCACATCTATATAATTGGCTTTTCTTGTAATCCTATGTACTTTGTTTTATGCATTTAGAAACATTATTCTCAGAAGAGGTCCACAGGTTCAAAAAAATGCCAGAAGGGTCCATGGCACAAATAAGGTTAAGAACCCTTGATCTAGGGGTTCTGCTTCATTAGACATTTGGCCAATATCATTTATCGTGACTACTCTGGGGATTTTAACCTCTTCTGTGTCATAAACTCCTTTGACAGTCTGGTAGATCCAATGGAGTTCTATGGTTTGTTGTCTACATTTATAATTTAGGAACTGCTAAAGGGGAGTGGAGAGATGTATTTTTCCTCTACCCAAATTCACAACCTTCTTAAACCTATTTTAAACCCATCTTCTTAAAACCTATCCACATGTTTCTGATCTAGAGACATACATAGCCACAGATATACAGGCAATGCACAAAATCAGTGCCCCAACTAATCAATAGAAAATTAATTAACTTAACAGATATATCTTATAAGTCTTGGTAGGTACAGAGAGATAGAATACATGTCTGCAACTCACATAGAAACTTCAAGTCTAATTAGGAAAATGATACACTGCATAGTTACTCAAATACATGCCATCATGTACAGAAACTTAAAAATTATATATTCAAATAACATTTATGATATGGCTATAAACGTTCAGTTCTAAAAATATTCTTTTCAGTAAATGAATCAACTCTTCTCTACTGCTTATTACTTTCCAAATTAATTGTTTTTATTGTAAAATGAGCATCTTTGAATCCATATACTTGAAATGTTTCTATGTATGCATATGTATATGTAAAGAGACACATAATACATATGTATTATATGTGTGTCAATATCATATCTAATTACATAATTTAAATCTAGAATTAAATGTTGAAAAAATGTGATAATCAATTTTCACATAGATGCATACCAATGCTTACTTATTTATTCTGACTGAGCTGATTCTTTCTAATGTCAGATGGAAAGAAGCTCAGAGCAAAATCTACTTCTTAGCACTTCTGAAAGATAGAAGTTTTGATGTGAAGATTGTATCTTTTAGAGGATAGTAATTATGCCAAGAAACTGATGAAAAAAATTCTTGCGGGCAGTTGGGTGGCTCAGTGGATTGAGAGTCAGGTCTAGATATGGGAGGTCCTAGGTTCAAATGTGGCCTCAGATACTTCCCAGCTGTGTGACCCTGGGCAAGTCACTTAACCCCCATTGCCTAGCCCTTACCACTCTTCTGCCTTAGAGCCAATACACAGTCCAAGACGGAAGGTAAGGGTTTAAAAATTTAAAAAAAAATTAAAAAGAATTCTTTCTCAGTGCTTTTGTGTGTGTATGATTCATTTCAATTCTATAGGGAACTCCCCATGAAAGTTCCGTCCACTGTTATAGATTAGCAACAACTTTGCAATTTACAGACTATTTATAGAGTTACCTGGGATCCTGAGAAATTAAGGTCAAGAGCTAGCATAGACCAGAGGCAATGTTTAAATTCACGTTTTTAAAAATCAACCATGCTGGCTCCTAAAAGTGCCATCTAGTCTCTATTTTATTAGATTCATTATTTGTCAAAATGATCAGTTATTATTCGTTACAGATTATAAAATTATTTGGATTTGAATTCAATTATACTGAATGTTACTATTATCCAGCAATGATAATGGTCACACGGTCCCTTTTCCATGTGATCATGAATCCCTTCAAGAAAACAGACATTTCATAAAAGACTTTTTTAAGGCTTTGAACTTCATGATGTTACCTCAAGGAGCATCCCCTGCCCCATCTATTAGGACAGTGCTGGCTTGGTGGGATTATGCTGTTTAGTCATGAGCTGCTTCCACTGCACTAGATGGATAAAGTCCTAGCTTAAAAGGGTTTAAAGGAAACTTGGCACTTGATAAATGATGATATTGGCTAAATGTCTAATGAGGCAGATCAAAAATCGGATGGAAACTGGGCCTTAAAACAGAGTGTTCAGAATTAAGGAAATGACTTGTCATTGAGTAAACACTATGGAAACAATGAACGCACTCTCTGGCTTGATTTTAAGACCTTATTTAGTAGGATAAATTTAGTGGACATTGCCGCTGTCAAATATCCAGATTTAATTTCTAATAAAAGGCAGTATGGTGTAATGGGTAGAGCAATAACTGTAGGGTCAGGGTTCAAGTCCTATCCCTGACACACACTAGTTCTGTCATCATGGAAACTTACTTGACATCTCTTTGCTCCTCAGCACTTCTCAAAGATCTCTCTACTGAGTTATTCATCCTTCTTTGGCTTCTCTGCAGGATTTGGCATTGCTGATTTCTCTGAATATTCTCTCGTCTCTGTTTTTGTGTGTATGCACATGTATGTGAGGTGCTGCTCTTTCCTTGTTCTCCTCACTTTCTTTCTCTGGCTTATGATCTTTATCATGCCCCACTAACTGGGGGCACAGCTGCTGGGTTTTGTCCTAAGCTATTGTCTCTTGTGTCTCTACATTATCTCTTTTAGAGACTATCAGCTCCCCAGGGTTTAATGATTCTCTCTATGTAGATAAGATTTAGAGATTTCTATATCCATCCTAGTTTCTCTCCTGAAATCCAGTTTGTGTCGCCTAACAGCATGTTAGACATTCTTTCAAAACAAACAAATCTTACTTTCCATCTTAAAACCAATACTATGGATTGGTTTCAAGGCAGAAGAATGGTAAGGGCTACGTAATGAGGGTTAAGTGACTGGCCCAGGTAGGAAGTGTCTGAAGCCAAATTTGAACCCTGGATCTCCCATTCATAGGCCTGAGTTGTCCCTCATATTAGACATTTCAAATTATATATCTCAAAGTCAATAGATCCAAAATAAAGCTCAATATCACTCCTCTCCCATAACTCAACCCTCCTTGGAGCCTCTATTTCTGTCAAGGGCATATTCCAGGCTCTAAGATTAGTAACCTAGCTTTTATCCTCAATTCAATTTCCTTCATTCCACGTAGTTGCCAAATCTTGCTGTTTATAACTCATTGACAACATCTCCTCCATCTGTTTTCTCTCCGCTCGCATCGTCACCATCTTTGTTCAAGCCCTGTTCACCTCTTACCTGAACTATTGCACTGGTTTCTCAATTGGTCTTGATACCTTCATCTCTCTTCATAGTAATCCTCACAGCTGCCTAAGTGATTTTCTGTCATTTCAAATCTGACTGTCACACACACACACACACACACACACACACACACACACACATTCTCCTCAATAAGTTTCAATTTACTCATTCACAATAGAGACCCATTGCCTTTTGGATAAAAAAATATAATGTTCTCTGACTTAGATTTTAAAACCTTTGACAACCTAACTCTAACATCTTTCTATTCTTCTTCTTATACATTGTTCTTGATGATGAGTCATTTTCAGTCATGTCCAACTCTTTATGGACAATTGGGAGTTTTTTTGAGAAAGACACTGGAATGTTTTGCTATTTTTTTCTCAAGTTCATTTTACAAATGAAGAAACTGAGGCAAACAGGATGTGCCCATGGTTGCACAACTAGTAAAGTGTCTTAGGTCACATTTGAACTCAAGTCTTCCTGAATTTAGGTCTAGCTCTCTATCCACTATATCACTTAGCTGCCCTGCAAACATGTAATACATTACAATGACATGATTTCCATTTATCTCAGTTCAAAAGTCACTTTCTTACTCTACATTTGGCTAAAACTCCATCTTCCTTTCCTCATTTCTTGTTCAGGTGGAAAGACAGGAAAGGAAGGACATTCAATCTTCCTAAGCAATGGTCTGGCTTCTCTAGTTCAACAGGACTAGGTTCTTCAGGAAAAAAAAAAAAGCTTTAAGGAATGTGTAAAAATGACAAACACTTGTGTATTTGGCAATGTGCTAGCATCTGGCTTGTGAGAACAGGCTCTCTCCTGAATGTAATTCCAGCAGTGCCTTCCATTGTTCAGCCAGCATAGGGAAGGGCATCATCTGCTGCCACTTTGCCTTCTCCCCACTGGGCAACAGCCTATCCATTTCTAAGTCTGTGGCAGTTAACAAGAAAAAAATTTCCCCAAACAATAACCATACACCTCCACACGGACGCAGACACACACACACATAACTAGGTGGCACATTGGATAGGGTGTCAGGCCTGAAATTCAGTAAAATTCATCTTCATGGGGTCAAATCCAGCCACAAATACTACCAGTTAGTAACTTGGAGCAAATCACTTAACCTTGTTGGCCTCAGTTTCCCCATCTGTAAAGTGAACTGGGAAATAAAATGGCAAACTACTCCAGTATCTTTGCCAAGAAAACACCAAATGGGGTCATGAAGAGCTGAACATGACTTTAAAAAGTGACTGAATATATATCACATATATAATATGATGTCTACATATATCTTTGCTATGAGCTGTCAATACTATAGTTCTTAATACCATTGTCCATAAAAAGGAACTACCTTTTATTTTCCTTTTTCAGGGAAAAAAACCAAAAACTTTCCATCTGATATTTCTTGTTTCAAAATGAAGAATGCAAGAAAAATGCATTTCATCTATTACCTGAGCAAATAATGCTTCAAGATGAGAGAGGCTCCATTTAGGAACTTCTTATTCTCAGACTCAGCTCAAATTGTATGCCTTTTTAGCTATATAAATGTGATCTCTTCTAAGATCCTTTTTACTACTTCAGGGGGAAAAGATAGCTTGTTCCACCAGTTTATTCAAATGTGTGATTCTCCAGCCCTTCACCTAGTAATATCCAACAATATTTCAGATCGATTTCCCCCCCGGAATCATTATATGTCTCTTGCTTTGGATTCACAAAGTTCCAAATGTTTAAATCTACTAGGTTCCACAACTATCACATGAAATCAGATAACTGGATCCATACTTACCATTAATTTTAGCATAGCATCTAGATTTCTACAACCATATGTACATATGAACAAAGGATAACATCTTTCAGTTAAATCTTAACTAAAAGTCCGAGAGTGATGGTGTTTATATAGGGAGGAATTGAACTCATCTTAAACTAGCTTTCAAGAAGTGATTATTAATTTTTTTTAGTGTGAGTATTTATACCTCAGAAATTGGCAAATGCTACAAATCAGAGCTTGATTAATTATTTTGTTGATGGTCTAGACCGATCTTGGCAAACCTTTTAGATATGGAGTGCCAAATCCCATCCCACCTCACCCCCTGGACTGAGCGCCATGTCCTCCCTCCCAGAGACCAAGTGCCATGCCCCATCCCTCCAGAGACTGGGTGACAGGTATGCCTTCCTCCCCTAGAGGGAAGGGAGGAGGCACTCTCATTGGGCTGGTGGACTGGTGGGCAGGTGATGTAAGGAATGTCCTCAGTGAGTGTAGAGAGGGGGAGGGGTGTGGCCCAAACCCCTTGCTCCCTTCTACCTCTGCCACCTGTGACCCGCCCACCTTACCCCTAGGTGCTCCCATTGGCTGCTGGGCAAAGGGGTGGGTGATGTGAAAAAAAATGTAGTCAGGCATTGTAGAGAGTGGGAGGGGAGCAGCTCTGCTGGAGTCCCTCTGCTTTTCTAGTAGTGAATGCTGGGGGGTGCAAGGGAGGTGGCCCATGCCCACAGAGAGCATTCTGCCTTCCATCTTTGGCACTTATGCCATAGGTTTGCCATCACTGGTCTAGACTTAAAGTGCTTAAATGTATGATAAAATGTTAATGGTGTAGATTAAATTTTAAAATGTTTCATGCCTTGCATATATAAAATCTTTATTAGATTACTTACCATTTCAGGGAGTGGGGAGAGGTGAGAAGGAAGGAAGAAGGGTGGGAAGGAGAGAGAGAGTTTGGAGCTCAAAACTTTTGTTAAATGAATGTTTAAAAGTGTTTTACATGTAATTGAGGGAAAATAAAATATTTTTATTTAAGACATTTTATTTTTTAAAAATATTTTTCCATGTTTACATGATTTATTTTCTTTCACTCCCCCCTCCCAGAGCCAACAAACAATTCTACTAGATTGTACAAATGTTATCATTTGATATCTATTTCCACATTATTCATAAAATATTATTTTTAAAAGTATTTCATGCATGTATTTTTTCTCAGTCAGTTATTAAACATTTACCAATATACTATTGTACAGTTCCTCATAAAGGTAAGTAGCAGTGTAATGATGGAGGGGAATGAGTATTAGCATTATTGTTAAAAGATTTGTATTCTAATTTGCTATTACCTATGGGACCTTGTGCAAATCACTTAATCTTTCTGAGATTTTTTTTTCATTTGCCAGAGATCATGTTCTTGAAAGCTTATTCCCCAACTGAGATTCCTAATCCTTTCCTCTAGCACTACTGCCACAATTGTATATCATAGTCAATATGCTTCTTAAAAATTATTAATTATATTAATAATTAATAAAATGAATAATAATTTATTATTATTCCTATCTATATGTGGGATCTCTGTTTTATTTTGCTAAATAATCCTGACCTTTCTTCATTTCTCCTCCTCCCCAGATTGTTCCCTTTCAATGGGTGGTTACAGTTGCTGCTCTGTCCTTTATAGTTTGATCTTGAATATTTGACTAGAATACCATGTTGCCTCTTGGAAAGATCCAAACCTGGGCTTAATTCCATAACATTGCTTCACTTAGATGGAGGAGCCCTATATTGAAATCTTGTAATCATGAGAGTGTTAATACTTGTACCAACAACCTTCCAGGACTATCGTGAAGAAAACACTTTGTAAATCTTAAAGGACTTTATAAGTACGAGCTAGCAGTATGAAGAAATAGGTTTAAGGTTAAACCATCTCAGATTCCCAGTGCCTTCCCCCATCTCTGCTGAAACATGGCAGTTGTATTTTATACTGAATATATGTGTAATTGTAGAGGCAATGTGGCACAGTGATTGGAGAGCTAGGCTCAGGAAGCTTGAATCAGGAAGCCCTGGGATAAAGTCCTGGAGTATGATTCTAGGCAACTCATTTAACTTCTTAGTTGTTTTTGCTGCTCATTTTTCAGTCTTGTCTGACTCTTCCTGGCCCCATTTGGGGTTTCCTTGGCAAACTTACTGGATTCCTTCTCTAGTTCATTTGATAGATGAGGAAACAGAGGCAAGCAAGGTTAAGTGACTTGTCCAGGGCCACAAAGCAGTAAGTATCTGAGGCCAGATAAGAATTCAGGAAAATGAGGCTTCCTGACTCCAGGCCCCACACTTTACCCACTGTGCCCCTTAACTACTCCAACTTCTTAGTGCTTTCAGTCAATTCTTTGGGGCTATAAACTGTACAACAGGCACTAAGTACAATGATCTAAGGAATGACCTCTCTGGAGAGTTCCCTACATCCAGGAAATCATGTCTCATACAAAATATTTTAGTCAACTTATTATCAACTAATCCTCTGCTAAAGTCTTACTCTGATTCCCTATTGTGGTCTGAAGATAACACTGAGTTCTAGTAAGCTAAGTCAACAGAGTACATGCTTGGGAGAGTCCCACCAAGACACAAAGGTTTTTGACCATAGGGCTGATTCAATGTTTGTCATTTAAAGCAGAAAAGTTCATTACAAGATGAACTGCACAATGATAAATTTGTCAGTTCCAGAAATCAATCAGTCAATAAGCATTTATCAAACACCTGCCATGTGCTAGAAAATATACAAGGCACTGGAGATAAAGTTAAAAGGGCACAGTCCTGCCCTCAAGGAGTTACATTCTATCAGGGGAAACAAAATGAAAATGCATAAATCAGGAAGTAGTTGTCCCCATCTCAGTTGATGTAATCAAAGAAAATAGTCACACATAACAACATTTTAACATGAAAACAAGATACTGTGCATTTTGAGATGCAAACAATCTCCGAAACAAAAGGGAAGAAGATGATTGTCCCGAGCAAACAAGTGAGCTCTTCTTGTGAGCTTTAAAAAGTTGAACCTAATATGAGTTTCAAAGTTCAAGAGCTGGAAGCATTTGGGGGCGTGAGCCAGGCCTGGAGATAGGAGGTTCTGGGTTCAAATTTGACCTCAGAGATTTCCTAACTGTATGACCCTGGGTAAGTCACTTAACCCCTGTTTCCTAGCCTTTACCATTCTTCTGTCTTAGAATCAATTGATTCTAAGATGAAACATAAGGGTTATTTTTTTAAAAGACAGTTGGAGGCATTTCTGGAAGAGATCCTATGCTTATACCATAGAGCAGGAAAGGGAGGGAGGGAATTTGAATCCATCAAGTAAGAAGACACAAATTCCAGATAGATATGGATACAAAGAGATCCAAGAAAGGAAGCTTTAAATTGCATGGTCCTTAGTTGTGGAAAGTAGCCAATCTTGGGAACCCAGTATGAGAACTCAAAATTGAGAAAAAGGACTTTGAAGTCCTAGAGTACCAGGAATTACATGTGCTCCTTGTACATAGGCTTTGCCACCATTGTACCCCAAGTCTGAATCCATTTTGCTCACAAACCCTGTTTATTTGTGGAAAAGTGTGCCCCAGATATATGGAAGGAATGTTTTAGAATTATGATTCTTGCTATGTTATAAATGCCTTTGCTAAGAGCTAATTAAATCTAGTGGCTGATTGCTAATGAGAATCCCACCAGTGGTGTGAGCTATAATGAGTTTTGTTAGAAGTACAGACTAACAGGGATATCCCTTGAATCTGATATATCAGTGGTGAACTAAGGAGTAGGGTGATATACCAAATATGCAAAAATGTATATCAACCAATCCAATAAACATTTATTCAGCACCTACTACATGCCAGGCACTGTGCCAAGTTCTAGGGAAATGATTTTAAAAAGAACAACAGTTCCTGCCTTTAAGATGTTCACTATCTAATGAGACAGGAGAAGAGATTTCACATGAAAGGAAGCAGGAAACGGGGAGAAAAAGGGGACCAGGAGGAGTCTTGTTCATGGAAAAGCAGCAGATACAGAGCGGAGTGAGCAAAACTTGGTTTCTGCCTTCTATAAAGAAAGGCATTGGGAGTAGTTTAGTACCATTCAATTTCAAATAAATGTAATATAATTTGGGGTGACGAATTAGCACTTAGGAAAAACCTTGAAAGGCTTCATGGAAAACGTGGCAATTGAGCAGAATTTTGATGAAAAAAAGGAATTCTAAGTGAAAAGAATAAGGAAAGCATTTTAGAAAACATCATCATTTTTCAAGGTATTAAAATGGAAAATGAAATGTGTGCATCAAAAAGGCCAATTTAAACTGAACTAGGGAGTTCAGAAAGGAGAGTAATATATAATAAAGCTTGAAAGGGCAATTTGGAGCCAGGATATGAAGGTTCAAACAGGAAAAAAAAACCTTATATTTTATCTTTAAAGAGTAGGTAAATAGGGAAGTGACATAGTCAGATTGCTACTTTGGGAAAATATTTTTGGCAGCCCCACAGAACAGGTAAAAGAGCATTGGCTCCAGGGTCTAAGGATCTGAATTTAACTCTCACCTCTAAGACATTACTTCCATGTCCTTAGGCAATTCACTTAAACTTTCTGGGTCTCAGTTTCCTCCACCATAAATTCAGGTTATTGTATTAGATGGCCTCCAAGGATCCTTCCAGCTCTAAAACTTTGATCCCATGAAATCAATGGAGAACAGAGACTTAGGACAAAAGTAATTAAGATACTGTTGAAGTAGTTTAGGCAAGAGGTAATAAGGACCTGGACCTGGTGGATGAATGAGTAGAGATGGAGATGGTTATGAAAGATATTGAGGAAACTTGGCAAGTATTTAGATATTTGGGATGATGGAGAGTGAGGAGTTGAACTCACTAATATTTACTAGTATTCAGCCAAAACAGTTTCTTTATCCCTACCTACAAATGGGGTAAGCTCAAGACTTCCTCCTCTTCCTCTTCTTCCTCCCACCTTCAACAGGGATTAACTTTTCTAAAAGGAGACAAAGCTATTCCCAGGATTCAATTGGCCTTGCTCATGCAGCTCAGCTTCTTGGTCACCCAAAGCCATAAAAATGCAGTTAGGAACTCTCCAAGTCGGTGAATTTATGAAGATCCCATGAATACTACATTCTGGATTGATAAGAATGGTCTTCAGCATGCTACTAGAACCTGTCAGGACTACAGCAAAGCACAGAAATAATTTCTATCTGGGGACTGTGAAATAAGACAGTTTGGTTGAGGCTAGAACACACAATGACCACTAGTTAGTAACAAGTAGAAATCAGACATTGAGATAGGCGATAGTTGGTTCTTAATAGTCATACATGGATAGGTATTGGCAGTAGCATCAATATTATAGAGAGAACAGGACCAAATAAAGACTACTCAATCCATTCCATTGAACTAAAGGAAATTCGC
Source organism: Monodelphis domestica (assembly GCF_027887165.1). Lineage (NCBI taxonomy): Eukaryota > Metazoa > Chordata > Mammalia > Didelphimorphia > Didelphidae > Monodelphis > Monodelphis domestica. The sequence continues at coordinate 18,202,831 of NC_077230.1, read as the reverse complement.
TTGAGCACAAAACCCCAAACCAAGAACTGAGCCTAAAAATATGAATCAACAGAAGAAAATACCAGAGACAATGAAGAAATACAATGAGTTAAGAGAAACCCAGAGATTTAAATCCCAGAAGAGAGTTTAGGTTCCCCTCTGTTTTTGCCCCATATAACCCACACTCATAATGATAGATTGAATCACCAGAGTAATGATTGTTTCCTCAAATTCTTGAAATGACCACTTCTAACATTATAGTACATGAGACTCCTCTAGCATGCTTCCTATTATCAATAAACTAGTAGACTCATTTAACATTTAGAAAAGACATTTACTTCGATGACAAAATAATATTTATTATTATTATTATTATAAAGCATTCCTCTTCCTCCACCCCATCAAAAATAAAAAGGCCTACTGAGGAAGACACGCCCACAAAGGAAAACAGAGCCTGTGTTGAAGATAGTGGATACATAGTTAAATTATAATAGTACTAAAGTAAATGTGTAGAGAACACAAGTCTAAATTAATTTACAGAACAGGGTCTCTCAAAAAAGTACTTTCATTCTTCAGAGTAAACTGTGGGTTTTAAAATTAATAATAACTAAATATTATATTTTATAAAGTTGTATTAATAATAACTAAAGCAAAAGAACTGCCTGACTTCAGCCCGGTTGCAGGTTCAAAAGAGGACAAGGGAAGAGTTACAGCCACTTAAATACAATCACGCAAAACTTGGGGACATAGGAAAAATGAAACCCTGGGAAAAAACTAAGGGACTTCTGGGAGATGAAGTCCAAAGGCTCAAAATCTCCATTTATACATATCACCCCTGTGATCCTATTGGGGAAACCAGTTTCCCTAAAAGGATCATGGAAACATAACTTAAAAATTGCAATAATTTGTGAATAAGAGGAAAATAGAACTAAACCAATGATTACTTGGTTGACAAAAAGCCAATTTGGGGGCAGTCCCCTTTGGCATAAGAGTATACATTCAAAACAAAGGCATTTCAACTCCCCATACTTCAATTGACATCCCAAAGTTCACTCTAGATCTTCTGGTACAGCATGTGGTCTCTGCAGGCATCTATCTTCATGGCGCATTCTGGATTCTGGGAGGTTGCAAGTTTCTTATCCTAAAATTGCTCAAATTTAAATAAAAGTTCACAACAATAACTTGGCCCCCCTGAGGTGAATAATAACAAACACAGGGATCACTCATGGATGCATGGCTGAGTTATGAAGTATATGAGTCAATTTGCAAAAGAGAATAAAAAACATGAAAAATGCAAATAAAAGAGAAAAATAACTTGTAGATGAAATACAAAATGTAAAAGTCTTATGTCTAAAAAATCTAAGTAAAGGAAAAACAAATCTATAACAGGTCTTTGAATCAGGGCCCAGTTAAAATAATTTGAGCAATTATGCATTTACCCAATCAGTAGCCAGGACTACAGAAAGTTTGCCACACCATGAAAGACAGAAAAGGAACTAGATTATAGGAGCCAGGTAGGAGACAAATTTGAGATACTTGGTAGAATGTGGGACAAGGAAGACCTTCCTTTAACACATGTTAAACAGCTGCAACCTCGAACCCCAAACATGTTCAAGTCCTCTTGTCTTGGCTCAAAATTACATCTACCCCATGGGGATTGGTTGGTCTCTTTGACCTTGTGCTAGATTGGCAATATGCAGTTTAGCTTTGTGCTTCTTTGCCACTGTACAATGGCTGTTTTTTGTATTCTCTTGTCCTAGAATTAGACAGAATCATTAAGCAAAGACGCATAATTTTTTTTAAAGAATCAAGAGCATCATTTTTATAGTCTAAAGCTTTTGGGGCATGTATTAATATTAGAACAAATGTATTTAAAACATATTACTGCAAAATAAAAAAATAATAAAGAAAAATCTTCTCAATACTGATGACATGTGCTTCAAATACAAAAAGAAGAGAAAGAATAAAACTCAGATACTATATTGCACATGCAATAAAAAAAATCAAAGGTTATTTTTTAAAAAGTTTTAAAAATAAAAAATATATAGCTTAAAATCAGTGACACACTGTGTCAACCATGTGAGTACAAAATGATTTTCAGAATAAAACAGTAACACAGTAGATAATGAACATTTAAAGAAGTACCAAAGTCCCCAAAATTCACAATAGCCCAGTTAATTACAATAGCAAACAAACCCACTCTCATATTTCAGATAAGTTGTTGTATGACATTAAAAAAACCTACTAACTGATGGATATTTGTCACAATTTTTACAAATGTAGCAAATCTTTCAACCTTGGCAAACATTTTTATACAAAGTAAAACTTTTTTGGGTCTAGAACATCACCAAGAAATCCAGATTGTTCTGGTGAAAGTAAATTAAAATGTAGAGTTTTGTAGGAGCTCTTTTTTCTGGCTTCCTGATACATATAAACACCTTGGTAGGAACATTTTTTTGTTTCGCTACCTTTAATACATTATTCTTTATAATATATCTATATCTATATAAAATATCATCCATTCAGAAACCACTAGTTATGTAAAATTATTTCTGAAGACCCCTTAAAATTACAATTAAATTCTTAGCTTTTTAAATTCTCTAAAGGTTGTATATAACTTTTAACCAGTTTTGTTGAAATCCATCCATCATCATCTATGTGACAATTAACAAAGGCTACACGTGATCTTCAATGGATCTAGTGACAAGGGTTTTAGGCAAGATATTCGTGGGCTTATACAGTGTTATTTTGTTCTTCAGCAGAGGTAAAGGTTCAAAGTAAAGATCAATATAGGCAAAACATGTAGCTTAAAATGATTCAGTATAACAGAAAGATATTGATTAAATTAAAACAGATAAACTCACAAAAATTTAAACCTTAAAGCAATCAATAAATACAATAATATAAACCAATGAGGAGGTGTAGACAGGCAGGGAAGTCAAAATCCTTTTCACCAATCCCGATAGTCTTGTTCACTATTATGGGGGAGAATAAACTCAAAATAGTTAGCAATAAGCTTCCAGATCTCTTTTAAAGTTTCCTTCCCCTCCCCCAGTAGATTTCATTTGTCAGCGCTCTGAATTTCCTCATAGAAGCACAGGGCAGAATCTCCACTCTGCGTGTTGTTGATTTTTTAGAACTTTGTCAAAGTATGCCAGGTTGTTTTATAGCATAAGCAGCCTGGCTTGTGGCATCTTCTTGAGGAGAAGGAAATAAAGTGGGAAAGAAATCTCCAAAGAAAACAAAAAGCCCAGGAATAGAATTAAGCAGATCCAAACTGCACTTTTTAGCTCTACCAACTCAAACTGTTCTTTCAGAGTTTCAAGCATGCTTTGCAGTAGCGTTTTTCCTGAAAGACGCTGAATGGGGTTATTTTTTCCCCACGCTGAAAAAATGGCTAGGGCAGACTAGAAACACACACATGGAGTGTGGAAAGGGATTGGGGCAGAAAGATTATTATACGTCACCCTCTGTGGAAATTAAACAGCTGGGACTGGCAGGCTTTTGTGGCGGGTCTGGTCTCTACAAGAGGAGGCTCCAAGCTGGGTGGAGTGTTGAGGAATCCCTGGCCAAGCAGATGGACTGGATGGGAGAAACAGCAGGCAGCAGGGCGGGGCAGGAGTACAGGCACACCCTGTCACCAGACCTCGTGGTGGTGGGCAGCAACCAGGCAAATTTACAATCTTTACTGTATAGCTAACTGCTTAAAATTTTTTTTTTTGAGAATTCGTAATCCCTTCGTGGTAAGCCAAACGGTGGGTTCTAAAATTAATATTCAATAACTAAATATTATATTTTATAAAGTTTTATTAATAATAACTAAAGCAGAAGAACTGCCTGACTTTAGCCTGGTTGCAGGTTCAAAAGAGGACAAGGGAAGAGTTATAGCCATTTAAATACAATCACAAGAAAGTGTGGACACAGGAAAATGGAACCCTGGGAAAAAACTAAGGAAATTCTGGGAGATGAAGTCCAAAGGCTCAAAATCTCCATTTATACAACAAGAAGTTTACTGTAGGGTGAGGTGCTGGTGTCATTGTTGGTGACAAATGAGTTAATCTGTTTCTCGTCTGGGTGAGCACAGGATCTCAACTGGGTGGGTTTATTTGATAGGGGGAGGGTCCTGGCAGATTGCTTAGTTGCTATGTTGGCACCTCTCAAGGAATGGGGTCTGTGGTGGATACGCTCATCTACTACACTTGGGAAACTTGATGAGCAACTGTAGTTACATCACTTCCAGATTCAGAATCAACTGAGTGTTTCATATCGGATATAGGGATAAGGGGATGGAATTCCCTTTTTCATTAGACTACTACTATGGTGCTTCAGAAAGTCAGATGGCAGATAGCCTTGGCCTTGGATTTCTCTAATACGGCTCCCGTATGACCTTAGCTTTGAGATTGTTCATCTCCCGTGTGGGGAGTGGAATGTTGTTCAATTGTTTCTATCATGCCTGACTGTTTCTGACCCCATTTTGTGATTTTTCTTGTCAAAAATCCTGGAGTTGTTTGTCATTTCCTTTTCCAGTTCAAATCCAAATCCAGGAAGAATTTGATCATGTGAAGATAAATTCTCCTAATTCCACGTCCAGCACTCTATCCACTGTGCCACCTGGTTGGGAGCTAGGGAGAGAGAGAGGTATTCTATTCTATATTCACAATATGATAGAACCTACTCTATTCTATAATTTTTTCTGGTTCAGAGCTGGGTTCCCTTAGTAATAAGGTTCCTCTACCCTAATCTATGACTGTCATCAGTTATGTTTTTAAAAGTCCTGTTAAGTCTTACTCGTGTTTGGGAAGTCTGTACCTGGGGGTGTATTGACTTATTTATTTTTCTGTTCTTTTCACAAGTAATTGAGTCATTCAGAACATCAGAATCCTTTTCCAGGTGTGGAATGTTTCATTTACACCTGAAATATCCTCATCTTTTGTTTCATTTCCTCTGTTTTTATCCAATTAATGGGTCTAAATAAATGGGTCTAAATAAATAAACAAAGTCTAAATAAGATAAACCTTTGAAGAGTAACTCCATAATAACTATAAACAGAACCTCATAGGGAAAAATGGTTTGGATATAAGAATGACTGGAAGAAATAAAACAAGTAATACAAAAGGAAATGATAAATGAAGTGACAATTTGGAAGAAAGAAAAAGGAGAATAAACAGTTCAGAACAAAAGGTAGAGAAACTTATCCAAATAGTAAACTTCTTGAAAATCACAATAGATGGAGCAGAACTCGGTGATTCCATAACAAACAAAAAAAATAGGAGAAAGTTAAATGATTAATATAATGAAGAAAACATAAGACATCTACTGTGAAAAAGAACTAAGTTAGAAAACAGGTTGAGATAGAACTTAAACATCATTACTCTCCTTAAAAAAAGCAAGACCAATCCCCCCCCCAAAATTGGGGTAGTATATTTCAAAAAAATCAAAAAACCACAAAAGAAAATTGCCAAGATCTTTGAGATATCTGTAAAGTCTTTAATTTTTAAAAATAGCTTTAAAATATACCAAGACATACCCTGTATTATAACCAAAAGGCAAAATGAAAATAGAATCCATTGGTCAATCTACCTAAAAGTAATCCAAACTTAAAAGATGCAGAAATCTCATAGCTAAAATCCAGAGCTTCCAAGCCAAAGAAAAAAGTACTGCAAGTAATGAGCAGAAATAATTCAAGCACCAATGCACAGTTAGGCTTGCAAAAGTTTATTCTGTAACATCTATAAAAGGGAGAAAATCTTGGAATACAATTTTCCAAAAGGCAAAAATTCAAGACTTATAACCAAGCATAATTTGCCACGCAAAACCAAGTATAGTCCTAGAGAGGAAAAACACTAGATTTGAATAGAAAATAAAACTGAGATTCCTAATGAAAAAACCAGAGCTCACCATAAACTTCAAAAGTGAGCATAAGAATAACAGCAAGTCTATTGAGGTAAATACCTTTCATCAGCTACAAAAAACTAAAAGATGACAAAGAGCTCATAACCTAATGAGTGAGAAGGGAGAACAAATTCTTCAGAATCCTAATATTTTCAAGGATTATGCAAGGAGTAGTTTAAAAAAAAAAGCAAGAACAAGATTTGGTTTTATTCTGTTTTGTCAGTTATAGGAGAGGAAAGAAAAGGATAAAAAAGGAATATACTAATGAAAAAATACATGAGAAGAAGCCTGTAGAAGTATGAAGGAAGGAATGAGAGAAATAGGAATTTCAAGGAATTTTTATTTCAGTTTCAATTTCTGATTTGAACTATATAAAAGACACTCTCTCCTTCTCCCTCTTCTCTCTGTCTCTCATGCATACACACATACACAGACAAACACATAGAGTTTAAAGCAGAAATACTTTAAATTAGTAAGAATACAGATGAGGAAAAGAAACGGGGATGGAAAGCATAAAAGGTAGAATTGAGGCAAAAAGGGAATAATCATAAGCAAAACAAATGTCAGCTCCACATGGTTGATTATTAGGGTGATTAATAGGAAAGTAATAAAGTAAAAGAACCAAAGATTGTGATCTGAGATTGCAAAAGAAAAATAGGAGAAAAACACATCAATTATAAATGTGTAGTGTTTATCAGATTCCTTCTCTTTTTCTAGGTCTTTTATTTTGTAAAATATGTGAGGGTGGAGAAAGAGGGTAAAAATCCATAAGTTATGATAGAGGGAAAAAACACAATTAAAATTGTAATTGTGAATGTGATTGAGATAAATTAACTCATGAAAACAAGAAGGAGGAATTTTTAGAGCACAATTTAACAATATGTTTACTAGAAATATTTATGAAACATAAATATTCATACAGAATTAAAATGAAGAACCAAACTAAATTTACCATATAACAAGGGAAATTTTAAATCAGGATGAATTGACATAATAAAAATAAACATATTTAACAGAGTTTTGTCATAACAGAGTCATTTGTCATTTGGCACCTGCCAAATATATAGAGGTATAGTTCAAGGTTGGCATAGATAGATAGATTCTAAGACCTTACCTACTCTTCAGAAAGTAAAAAGAGTGCCATAGCTAATAGCCTTACTGGGGAACTGGACAAATAAGATCAGGACCAGAGATATTGGACTAGAATTATATCCATCTACCACCCTTCAAATATTTCTACTTTTGAATATGATTTTAGAAGTTCAGAAGCAAATTTGATTATCTAATTGTTCATAAGTATGTATATGTGTATAGCCCTTAATTTATATTCATCTGCTTATCTCCTCCTCCTCAAACAGTTTCATAAGAGATTAGAAAAATAAAATATTGAGAAAACCTATTTATCCAAGACAACACCAGAGAGTGGGAAAGTTCTAACAATTAGAATATACCAAAGAAAACATGAGAATAAATGAGTTCTTCAGTTGAGGTCAAGATTTCAGCCCGAATGAGGAAAGAATGATTTCACCCAAGGAAAATCTACTCTTAGAAGTTTCTAGAGTTATAAACCCTAGAAGTCAAAACCAGTTTCAAAAACAGACATACCTGTGCCTCCAAACCTGCCATTCAAAAGTTTACACTATTCAAAAATTTCTCCATATGTTCCAAAATATTTATAGCAGTTCTCTTTGTGGTGGTAAAGAATTGGACATTGAAGAAAGGCCAGTCAATTAGAGAATGGCTAAGCAAGTTATGACATATAATTATGATGGACTATGACTGCATCATAAGAAGTGATGACCAGAATAATTTTTTAAGCTCTGAAAGAATTACATGGGATAATGAACACTGAAATGAGTAGAACCAAGAGAAGATTTTACATAGCTACAGATTGAAGGCTGGAAGAATAAATTGTGAATGTTACATCCAGAGAATGAACTAAAAGGTGAAAACACGAAAGACTTAATTTTCATGAACATGTCATTCTCCCAGATGATTCATTCTGTGATGCATGAAGGGTGGGGAAGGGCTGTGACACTTGTGGATGGAATTTATTATGTAATTATGAAGAAAAGTAAGCTAAACATATAAGAGATTTGTGATTTCATTCATGTATAATATTTTTTCTCCTTTGTATATAGAAATGCCTCTTTTATTTAGTTTTGTAAAATTTGCAATAAAAATAAATAAATTTAAAAATTAAAATTTCTCCCAACCACCTCTCAGGAAGTTCTCTCTTAAGAGAACTAAACATAATTAACTGAAATAAGCCTTTAAATCAGGTATTCAACATCATATTCAGCATTGTCTCAGTCAATTGGGAGTCACATCACCCTCTATATGCTGAGCGTAGCACAGGGTGTTCCTATCCAAGTTGGGGTGAATGTTACAAAAATTAGCAGGGAAAATATATTATGCTAAAAGGCACGATATTTAATGAAACTATATCAATACTTAATATATATGCTCTGAATAATATTTAAATAATTGAAGAAAAAGTTAATCACATTATAGGGAGAAATAGACAACATAACTCTAATATTTACAGATCTTGATGTATCTGTTCTAGATCTAGACAATTCAAATTTAAAAGTAAACAAAAAAGGTTAGTATATGAATAGAATTTTAGAAAAATTATGTATTATGTAATGATAAAAGAAAGAAATATGTCTATTTCTAAGAAGTTATGTCAAATAAAATTTGACAATATACTAGGGTACTAAAAACTTTATAAATAGCTGCAGAAAAGTTGAGAGCATCCCTTTCTGGCCACAAAGTAATGTAAATTATAGTCAGGGAAGGACATTTGAACAAATAATTCAAATATAGGAAGGAAGCATTCAAATGGTTTATTTCAAAATATATTGTGTGACAAAGAACAAATCATAGAGACAATAATTTCATGAAGAAAACAACGAAGAGAATATACCAAAATCTTTTGGGATGAAAGCAAAGTTGAAAACAAAATTTAAAAATTGAATTGATGAATAAAAGGAATTTTTAAAAACCTCAAGAAAATTATCTATCCAAATATTTAAAAAGAAAAGGCAATTTGCAAATATAAAAAAGATAAAGTAAAATTCACAACAAATGAAGGTAAATAAATTAAATTGTCAGAAATAGTTTGCAATTACCTACCAAAGAACTGGAAATTATAAAGGAAATGAACATACACAAAACTAAAAGAATACATACAAAACTAAATTAACAAAACAAAAAATAGAAAATTAAATAACCCAATTTTAGAAAAAGAAAATGTGTTAATTCTAAAGAACTTTAAATTAAAATACTCCAAATCAGTTGAAATTATAAATACATCAAAAAAATAAAAAAAATAATTATAATATTGTATAAGTTGTTTGGAAAACATAGCAAGAAAGATCCTTACAAATGTCATCTATGAGGCAAATATAGTGTGGACATCTAAACCATAGAAAGAAAAACATAGAACAATATCACAAATGAAAATCAGTTTAATAATACTGATTAAAATTACAAAAAGGTCATAGTAACATATTTAATAGATTATATAACATTAATTTATACCCACAATGAACTTGAGTAGTAGGAAATCTATAAACATCATAGACTATATAAAGAACAATGAAAAATTCTCATTCTATCCACAGATGTCAAAAAAACTTTTGACAATATAAAATATTCCTTTATTTTGTAAGGTTTAAAGTTAGGTTTTATACTAAATAAGAGAGTTATACAGTAATATTGTGGTCAGCAATTTTAAAATATTATAAATTAAGTCAAAATGACTTCTGGTAGCTTTTATTTACAAAGAGTTGGAAAGAATGAAAGTGGAAATGTAGAAAAGAGACAAAGTCTTAACAAGCCTACCAGTCCTTCTCCAGAGAGATCCAGCTCAGCCCCTGGCAGGGGATTCTCCAAATCTGCTTTTCACATGGAGCCTTCAGGTAGAAGTCCTCCTGTGTAGCCTCCCCAAAGCCAAGGTAGGAATCTCAGTCAGAGATTCCAGAAAACCCAGAAAACCAATACAGGATCTAGGGGGAAAGTCTCCTCCAAACACCAGGAAAAGAATATCAGTTACTCACTCCAAATGCCAGGAAAGGAATGAAATTCCATACCATATCTGTCTCTTTTTATATCCCTTTTTTCTGAATCACTTCCTGTCTCTCCTCCTCTTCAAAGAAACCATTGCAGCTTTTCAATTTGCCTAGCACTGTCCAAGGGGGTGGGGGCAGTGGCCATTGGAGGTGTGAGATTACTCTAATAAGTGACTTGTGAACTCTCATACTTAATGGTAAGTAGGGACACTTTAAGTTCTTGATTTGATTAAAAACAGACAAGGGGAGAGTTAATTTCATCTTCACAATTCCCCCTGTGATTCTTTGGAAGATTAGTCTCCCCAATGAATCATTTAACATAACTAGCTTATACCTCTAAAGATCTTCTAGCTAAAGGTGCATACAACATTACAATTTCTAAGAGGAAACTACAATAGTTGGAGATAAGACAGAAATAGAATAGAGGTTTAACAAACCAATGTTTGCTAGGCACATTGACAAAAAGCCAATGTGGGGGGGCAGTCCCATTTGGCATAAGAGTTTACATTCACAATAAATATGTTCACCCCCCTTAAAGTTCACTTAAATATGTCCCAAAGTTCATTCTGGATCTTTTGATTCAGTGTAGATTTTTTTGTTCATTCTCAATCTTTTGATGCAGTGTAGGTCTCTTTGTGACACTTAGTTCATTTTCTTGATTTAGGGAGTTAACAAGCTTCTTTTCCTGAAATTTCCCTCAAAAAATTTTAAATGTTGGATATTATGAAAATTATACAATCCCCGAATTGACCAATACCCGAATCAACTTAAGAATTATGATTGAGTTATGGGGTAAGAAGTATAAAAAGAAAAACCAAAAACATAAAAAAGAAAAACAAATAGATGTAAAAATTAAATTTGGAAGGAAAAAATCAAAATCAAAATATCAAATTCTATGTATATAAAAATTTCTTAGTGAAAAAGAATAATCCATAACAAGTCCTTGTATTAGGGACCAACTAAAGTGATTTATATCCCACAAGTCTGTAGAATAAATGCAGTAATATGGCACTTATCCAATTGGTAGCCAGGATTACAGAAAGTTGCCATACTATAAAGAGAGAAAACAGACTAGATTTTGAAGTAAAAGGGAAATGTCATATCCTGGTCTGTTTTTATTTTTACTCTCAGAGATAGGGGAGCCAAAAGGACAGCCAAACTAAGGTACTTCTTGGAATGTGGCATGGAGAAGACCTGTGTATGTACATCAAACAGCCACTACTTTGAACCTCAAACAAGTCCTCTGTCTTGGTGCAGTTCTCATTAATTCCACAAGGATTGTTGGTCTCCTTGACCCTGTGCTTTTTGGCACTGTGCAGTGGCTCTTTTGTGATCCCTTCTTCTGGAGTCAGACTCAATTATTAATCACAGTCCCACAATATTTATAATCAATGTCAGGTTTCCATAGTCTAAAGCTTTGGGGTATGTATTGATATTGGAGCTAATGGATATTATAAATGTATCCTTCAAAATCAAAAGCATTAATACTGATTACATGTACTGCAAATAAAAGAAGTAAGAAAGGAAAAAAATAAAATATTCTATTGCAAGTAAAAAGAAAAGCAATAATATTATTTTTTAACAATTCAGGAATTCAATGTATCAGCCAAAATAGTGTCTACTTGTCTATGGACTTTTATCTCCAATACATATGACAGGATACAATCAATCAGTGTCCATAGAAGGTAATCATTTTACAGGTGAGCAATGAATCCAAGAGTCCTTTTCTCCAATTTTGATAGCTGTTGGAGTGGTTAACAATACTTAAAATGGATCTTCAAGGCAGGCTGAGTTGCTCCAGTGCACTGAAAGTTCTTTAAGTACACCTTGTCTCCTGGGTTTAGGTCATGAAGTGAGAAGACTTAATTCCTACTTGTACTGAAGCTCTGGATTCATGGAGTTCTTGAAATTTGATCAGGAAGTCTTGTATATAGGAAGCAATAGAAGTGCCCCCTTCCCCCAGCAATGATGTGTATGTAGGAGAAAAAGGCTTAGCCTGTATAGGAGGATACCCAAAAAGCATCTCAAATGGTGAGATGTGTAGATCTTCCCTGAGCCTGCTTCAGAGATAAAATAGAGCTAAAGTTAGAATTTCAGGCCATTTTAAGTGAGTCTCTGTGCACAATTTTCCAATCATAGTTTTAAATCTCTATTCATTCTCTCAACTTGGCCTGAGCTCTGGGGATGATATTGTACAGGGAATTTAGGAGTGATTTCCAAACATGAATAAATTTGGGACAGAACTGAATTGGTAAAATGAGTTCCCCTGTCTGAATCAATTTGTACTATCAGGCCAAAGTGAGGAATGATCTCTTTTAAGAGTACCTTGGCAACAAAAGCTGCTATGACTTGAGCACTAGGAAATGCTTCCACTGATCCACTATGACTAGACAAAATTTATAATGTCCAGCCTTTGGCATAGGGATAAAGTTGATTTGAAGATGTTCAAAAGGTGTGTAATCCAGAGGGTGCCCACCAAAAGCTTTTCCACAAAAGGCATATTGGTTATATGCTTGACAGTTGGGGCAGGTTACACATACTTTAGAGGCTATGGTAGTTATACCAGAGGTCATCCATACTCTTTTAACAGATATATAATGTCCTGGGTACTAAAGTGACCATGTCTATGAATGGATAAACATATTTAGTGATAAAAATCTTCTAGGGAGTAGAGGTTTTTCTTCATATGTGTAGGTTCTTTTCTCCATACTAAAAATGGCTATGGCAGGGTAGAAACACACATGTGGAGTATGGAAAGGGATTGGGGTGGAAAGATTTTTATACATCGCCCTCTGTGGGGAAAAAAAAATGGCTGGGATGGGCAGGTTCTTGTGGCGGGTCTGGTTTCGACAAGAGGAGACTCCAAGCTGGGTGGAGAGTGGTGAGGAATCCTGACCAAGAAGATGGACAGCAGAAACAGCAGGAAGCAGCACACAGCAGGGTGGGGCAGGAGCATAGGCACAGACCGTCGTGGTGGCCAGTGACCAAGCAAACTTACTATCTTTACTGTAAGGCTATATGCTCAAAAATTTTTTGAGAATTCATAATCATGTCGTGGTAAGCCAAAAACCCTCTCTTGGACCTGTGACCAGGCTGAAGTCAGGCAGTTCTTTTGTTTTAATTATTATTAATAAAACTTTACAAAATATAATACTTAGTTATTGATTATTAATTTTAAAACTCACGGATGACATCCATATTCTATCTGTTTTGCTTTGAACCTTGTTTCTATTTTTCTACTTCCTGTTCATTGTAAGAAAGGGATAAATTTGAATCATTACTAGTTGCTGAAGTTAAAATTAACTCATGCCCTTCTAAGACAATGAGTGTTGAGGCAATATCTGCCTAGTGGTTTCCTCTAGAGATAGGGTCAGTTCGACCTGTATGGGCAGAGCAATAAACTAAAGCAAGGGCTTAAGGGAGCTAAAGAGCAGAAAGGACTTCATTAATGATTTCTGCATTTGTGATAAATTTTCCAGCTGAGGTTAAAAATCCCTTTTGGATCCATAGCATACCTACTTCATGACATATTCCAAATGTATATCTAGGATCTGTGTAAATTGTTGCCTTCTTATCTTTGGCAATTATACAGGTATGTCTTAGAGCTATTAGTTCTGTCCCTTGAGTACTTATATTTGAGGGCAGTGAAGCTTACCACACAGTGGCAAATTCTGTGACTACAGCAGCTCCAGTGTAGCATATGCTATCCCTTATGAAAGAAGAACCATCAGTGAATAAGACTAAGGCTAGACTATCTAAAGGAGTGTCTAGGAGATTACCTTGAGGCTTTTCAGCCATAAATACTAAAGATTCACAACTATGTAATGGATCTCCTGAAACTGGTAAATCTAGAAGCAAATGGCATAGTTAAGAGTTGTACAGTGTTTTAAGGTAATATGTTCATTGACCAACAAGGTTACCGCATATCTTGCAAGTCTTTGATTAGAAAATGCCCTTGTTCTTTGCCTTAACAACAATGCTTCAACTTCATGTGGGCACATTATTGTTAATGGGCATCCCAATACTAAATCAGCAGATTTAGTCATTAATAAAGCTGTGGCAGCTATGCTCCTAAAACATGGTAGTACCCCTGAAGCTACTGGGTCCAACTGGACCAGATAGTAAGCAACTGGATATTGAACAGGTCCTAAAATTTGAGTTAAAACACCTGAAGCTACCCCTCTCTGTTCATGTACATACAAAGTAAATGGCTTTTCATAATCTGGGATACCTAGAGCAGGGGCAGATAGGCTAGCCTGTTTTAATTTTGAATGAGCTGACAGGTGTTCTGCCTCTAATCTAAGTGGCTCAAGAACTGAATTTTTTTTTGTCAGAACTATAGGGGTTTAGTGATTTCCCCATAGCAAGGGATTCACTCTCTACAAAATCCTATTACTCCTAAATTTTAGGAGAATAAAAAAATTCTCTCAATTGTTTCTTAATGGAGGGGGCCCTCAATTTTTTAATATCTTCATGTGCTTAGGGGAAATGGAGCAGCCACCAGCAGTTAAAATGAACCCTAAATATTCTACTTTGGGGAGACACCACTGAACCTTTGCCTCTGAGACCTAGTGGCCTCTCTTATGTATTTCTAAAAGAAGATGTTTGCTATCTTCTTGGCATACTCTGGCATTTGGTAAAGCTAAGAGTAAATCATCTACAAATTATATCACACAGGTATTCTGATATTTAATATTTTCTAAATTCCAATTTAGAATTTGTGAGAACAATATGGGACTGTCCATGAACCCTTTTGGTAGCCTGAACCAGGTCTACTAAGACCCTTTCCAGGTGAAGGCAACTATATTCCTGGAATTTTCATGAATTGCTATTGAAAAGAATGCTGAGCACAGATCTACTACAATAAAATATGTGGCTGTGCTAGGAATAGAGGAGATAATTGTGGATGGACTTAGAACCACAGGATGATTATTTACATGATTATTTACAGCCCTTAAATCATGTACAAATCTATAGATAGGTTTTCCATCTATGCCTAATTTTGGTTCTTTTTACAGGTAGAATGGGTGTGTTATATACGGAGTTGCATGAAATTATTATTCCTTGCTCAATTAGTTAATTTATTACTGGGATAATTTCCTCAATTGCCTCTTTTGATGAGGGATACTGAGCAATGGAAGGGAGTGGGCCACCTTTTGTCTTAATTTGTACAGGAACAGCTGATTTAAGTAGGCCTACATTGGAAGAAGATATGGCCCAGAGAGACTCAGGTATATCAGTTGGCATTTCAAAGGTGGGAGACTCCTTCAACTCCTGACTGTCTGAAAGAAGTACAGGGAGAAAATTTTTAAGATTCCTCAAGAAATTCTAGCAATATAGCATCATCTTGAGAGCATTTTATTGTGGCTCTAAGTTTACATAAAAAGGTCTCTCCCTAATAAATTTATAGGGGAACCAGTTATTAAAAGAAAACAATGTTCTGCTTATAGGGTTCCCACAGATACCATTGGAGGTGAAAGCTTTGGTAACTTTAGAAGTGTTCCTGATATGCCTACTACATTTAGAGAGCCAATAGAACTGCATTCAGAATGTGGTTTATTAACCAAAACTGATCTGGAAGCTCCAGTGTCTAAGAGGAAATCATAATACATGTTCCCAACTTTCAGGGTCACATGTGGTTCATTACTATGACAGGGAGTAGAGAATGGATTGGGATAACTGGTATTAAGATATCAGGCTCTGGGAAATCAAAGGTTTCTCTCTCTGATTCCAGAGTCCTTCCCCCTCCTTTCACACCTTCATAAAGATCCCTGGCTGTTTCTCTGGGGTTCTCCACATTGAGGAGGATTTCCACTCTGAGTATAGCATGGGCAAGCCTCATTTTGAATATTGCTGTGAGCTATTGGTTGCCTCATTTGGATTATTATTTCTGTAATTGTTATTATTTCTAAAGATATTATTATTTCTATTTGCCTGATTCCATTTCCTACAGTTCATCATTACGTTATCCCGTTTTCCACAAAAGTAACACATTAATGGTTGATTTGTATATTTCTGCAAAGGGGCTATGGCCACTCCTTGATATGCTTTTTCTTTTATAATTTTCTCCTTTAAAATTTTTATTTCTTTCCTTAATGCCTCCCCGAGTCACTGTTATTTTTATCTTTCTTTTTGTGACTGTTACAGTCATACATCGCTACCCTTCTCAATTCTTCAAGGTCCCTACTAGCCCAATTTGGGCAATGGTTTAAAAATAATCATTGACCACTTTACAACAATTCTCTACAAACTGTCTTTTTATCTATCTGATATCCCTTTCTCTGGAAAGTTCCAGGTCTATATAGCTACCTCCCAGCTCAATAAGGCTATCCATAAACTGGGAAGGATGTTCCTCATTATTTTGCTTTAAATTTTTGAACTTTTCCCATGAACCAGACCTATCAGAATAAGATCTTATTTCTGTCAGTGATACATTTTTAGCCTGGCATAATTTTTAGTAGTCTTGATCATTATTAACATTCCATTTTGGGTCTTGCTGTGGCCACTGAATTGCTCTCCTTCCCTGCACCTGATTGGCAAGAGAGATGATTTTATTTTTCTCTCTTTCCACTAAAAAATCTTGGAGAAAATTTTCCACATCCATCCACATGGAATTATAAGTATGATAAATGCTCTCTAGCTTTTTTATAACCACAATGGGCTCCTATTCAATGGAAGGAGTATTTTCCTTGAATCTCTCAATATCCTGGTGTGGGGTGAAGGGTACATGATGCCTAAAGGACACTAAATCTCCACTTTTATTGTAAATGGTTACTTTCCTTAAGGGGAATAGAATTTTAACTGAATTATTTTTGGTTTCTGATGCTTGGCTCAATATTTGGGAGAGAAGGGGCTGGGGCAGAGGAGGAAGGATGAGTGGTATGGGCTGGGGGGTAATGGGTGGGTTTGGGTAGTGGGCAGGGAAAGGTTGAACAAGGTAAGAAAGAAGGTGGCTATGGCAAGAGCCAGTATTGGTTCCAAGATTAAGGTTAAGGATTTTTTTAAAAAGAAAAAAACTAGAACCTTAAATAACTGGAGAGATGCTAAGTGGTCATGGTTAGTCTTTGCTAACATAATAAATATTGTTGTACTATCTCACATAATACTATATTCACTGGGATACTGATCAAATTACCAAAAAGTTTATTTATACAACCAAGGGAAAAAAATAGCAAAATTCACCTAGATAGAAGCACAAGGTCAAGATTCTTGGGGGATACAATGTAGAAAACTGGGAAGAGAAAGGGCCTGGAAATAACAAAATTCAAATTTGTACTAAAAATGTATATCCTAAAAATCATGGTAAAAAAAATAGAAAAGTTGATTAATGGAAATTAAGTAACACAGACTGAAAATTTATTGATAACAGCCTAATGAACTTCAATGGTTTTACAAAATAATGTACAGATATAGTTTATCTAGATTTTAGCAGATCTTTCAATAAGGTAATTCATACTATTCCTGTAAAGAATCAACATTTATCAATATATTTTGGTGAACCATCATTTCTAATTCCTGTCTATTTCTTGGTAGCTAGACTCTTAGATATATTATGCATTGATTACTTATTTTGAATTATATTGCTCTATCTCTTCCTATTGGCTTTTGTTAATGGCATACATTGGGGAAGCCATTTAGTACAGTGAATAGAATGCTGGGGCTGAAGTCAGAAATCCATATCCTCTATCTTCTCCACATGATTAGACAATAAAAGAGTTAAACAATAACATACTAATTCAGAACTAGTTGTATGACCCAACTCAATGGAGAGTTGTTAAAGGCTTAATATCAACAAGCACGTAATATGTGCATGTTCCTATACTGTTAATTATTTTTGTTCATGGTACATTAAAGCATAAATGCTATGATCATCAAATCTGCTAATGACATAATGCTGAAGTTTAGTCAGCATCCTTTTGGATTTGAAAAGAATAACTGTGAAGTCTTGCATTTGCGTACAAAAAGTCAGCTTCACAAGTACAAGATTGGAGAGGGATGGAAAGACAGCAATTATCTGGAAAAAATAACTTGGGAATTTTAGTGAAATGCAAGAATTTAGGAGAGCAATATGTTGTGGTGGCCAACAAAGATAAAATGATCTTTGAGTTTATTTTGCCTTTTGTTGTATCCTGTGAATCTTAAAATTTCTCAGACTTGTGAATGTTAAAAATTCTCAGACTCTACCTTAGAACATTTAGTTAAGACCATTCCCCATTTTAAACAATGAAGGTACTTGATCAGGAATGTGAGAACTCTAACATTACTCCACCCATACTTAAGCATACTTTATGGGAAGATAAAGTTGTGAACTCCTTACTGAACAATGGAAAGGTACTTAATCCATACTTATAGTGAAGCCAAGCCCTTAAACTAGGTCTATTTTTACATCTAATACAAAAGGGTGCTAAGTACCTATGAAGGTCAAATTAATCACTAAAAAGGTCAGGCAACTTGCAAACTTGCAAGGGACAAGATTAGTCTACTCAGGTGTGAATTAAGAATGATCAGTCCTGTGAAAACGTCTACTGTGATTGGTAGATGTGAAAACTTAGGGGAGGTGACATAGGAGAAATTTCTCTTTAAAAGGAGGTCAGAAAGGCCTCTGAAGGGTTCAGTTTGCCGAAGCTGAATTGGAGGGCTCGGTGGCTGAGCTTAGTTGAGCTGAGGGGCTGAACTGGTGGGTCTCTCTGAACACTAGAATCTTGCTTGGGACAAATCTTGTGGTAAGTGGATTAAAGACTGACTGATCTCTCTCTTAAGGCTTAAGCCTAGGCTGGCCTAGCCCTTTTCTCATTATTTCCTCTTACTCTCTCTCTCCCTTTCATTAATTCCTTAATTTGTATTAATTAAAATCTCTATAAAACCCAGCTGACTTGGGTATATTTAATATTTGGGAATTTTCCCATGGCGACCACTATATTTTTTATTTGAAACCATATTTTTGTGGTCACAGTTTAAGACCTCCACTCTTTTAACTGTAACAATCCTTAGTGCACAGAATATCCTTAGAATTTAATAATAGATACCTGTTGACTGCAAAGAGAAGCATAGGTTATAGGAACAAGGAAATAAATCAAATGTACTCTGTCCTTATTAGACATCATCTGGTGTATTCTACTCAGTTCTGAGCACCACAATTTAAGAAATCATTTCATAATTTGGAGAGTGTTCAGAAGAGGGACAAAAGGATACTGAAGGGTCTTGAATCAATAGCATTGAAGATTTGGTTGAAGTAAATGGGTACATTTAGCCTAAAGAAAAATGAAATGAGATGGGATGGGGAGCAATTACTATGCTTAAAACACTTGAAGGACAATTTATGATGGAGCAGATTTGTTCTGATTGCTTCAGAGGGGAAAATTTTCATTTGGAAGAATTTGCAAAGAAGTCATTTAGCCTTTATATCAAATAAATATTCCTAACTCATTTGTCCAAAAGTGGAATTGAATGCCCTGAAAATTACAGGGATCCTTCTATCATGGAGATTTTCAAGCAAAAGATATCACTTGTTGAGTAGAGTACTCTGGATATTCTTCCTAATAGGTTGCACCCAGATTCTTTTCAAATTCTGTGATTCTATAATAAAATTCTAGGAAACCTAGAAAATAATTTGGGGAAAAAAATCATATTTAGTTTAGAGATTTAAAATATTATCTTATTATGTACCCTTTTGGAAGCCTGATGAAGCCTATGAACCCCTTTCTAAATGATGGTTTAAAACATACAAAGTAAAATGTACAAAAATACATATATATATATACATATTTTTATTATATTCTACAAAATGTATTCTAAATGTCAACAAAATGCATTCTAAAAAGTTCATAGATCCCACGTTAAGAATTCCTAATTCAGACCAACATCTCATATCAAATACTGTAATAAGTTTCAAATGTATAAAAGACCTAGATGTTAAATGTCTTAAGAACATATTAGACAATGGACCCATTATTATATTTATAGAAGAAACTGACTCCCAGGTGAGTACACTACCTCTACTAGTGTAAGATAGGGGATCTTCTTGTTCAAATAATAAATGGGTTGCCTCACTGGTTAATATGTTATACCAGTGAGGTATTGGGTGGATTATGTGAGCAGGAACAGGGATTGAGGTAAAGTCTATGAGAGAGTGAAATGCAAGCCCCCCCCCAAGTGATATCAAGCAGCCAGTTATCACTTGAACCCCCTTGATGTAATGGCTAGGGAGATGACATTCTCCCCAGTCAGCACCCTAGAGGTAGGATGCTATAACCCTTTCCCTAAGGAGTTTGTGGCAGGCCTTGTCAAAGCCTTACCACTGGGGGACTGGCCTCAAGCTTGAGACCTGGCCCCAGTTACTTGAAACTCCCTTCCTTTAAGGTTTAAAGTCAAAACAGAGATCTGACTGCTATTAAGGGATTTATTAACAAGGTTAGGGTTGAGGGAGAGAGGGTGGAGGTAGCCCTGCCCAATTCCTATGTAGTCCTTGATCCAGTGGGCCAGCAACTGTGCCCACAAACGTCTTTGCCCCCTTTCCAGCTAATAGTCCCTTCTACAGACTTAAATACAAATATGTCCTAAATAAACATTTAAGGAACAGTTCTGGGTGGCAAGGAGGGTCTGGAGAACCAAGCTCTGGTTAGTGAGTCCACTCAGCTCCCCTTCAGGAATCTGAGATGTTTGCTTCAGGTGAAGGGAATCAGTGTTGAATATCTGGTGAGAGTACAGATACTAGGTTGAGAAAGAAACAGGGTCTTCTCTTGTGGATTCAAAAATCTTTCAGCCTTTCAGGAAACCAGACTTTCCAGCTCCAGGTCTCAAGGCAGAAGACCAAGAGCCTCTCTAGAACCCTCTCATCCCACTGTTCTTGTCTCACAAGAGACTCTCTGCTCTTCAAATTGCCACTCCACTCCTGTCAGTCATCCTCAGAATTCCAAACCTCTCTTGACCCATCCTAACACTAGGTAGGTAGAACAGTGGATAAATCACTAGGTCTGAATTAAAATCTGACCGTACATATATATTAAATGGGTAACCCTGGTCAAGTCATTTAATATTTGTCTGCCTCAGTTTCTTTATCTGAAAAAACAATGGTAATAGCACCTTTCTTCTAGGGTTGTTGTGAGAATAGAATTTTCATAAAGTACTTCAAAATCCTTAAACCATAAATACTAGCTCATTGGACTTGTGCTCTCTGCAGTAGAATTTAAATGCTTGGCAGTTCAGTGTGAGAAATAGTATGAACCCAAAGGCAGTATTATATCTCCTTTTGCTCCTTGAACCCCTTCATGTAAATCTGAAGTCTTTTCTTGGAATACAAGGAAGGCTCTTTACTTTTCTTTTTCTAAATAAATGCTTATTTTCTTTACATAAATAGCGTTAACCAATGACACTTTTGACTCAAGGCATACTTAATGGTGTGAAGATGGGATTAACTCTACCCTGACTATTTTTATATTTAATCACCAGAAGTGTATACATTCCACTTATCTTTAAGTATGGGGAGGTTTGTAACCCATGTGTGCTATAATGGGTGACAAATTAAAATTGACTGACTGCCCCCTGGGCAGTCCTAAGCAAAGCTATAGCTGGAATTGACCCAAATAAAGTAGAAGGAAGGCACAGGAAGTGAGGAAAGGAATGGTCTTTAAAAGTGGGAAAAACTTCCTGTGACCAACTCTTTCTCCTTCAAACTTGACCTTGAAGGAGCTCTGGCTTGGGACCTTGGACTGCTCTTGGATTTTTCCCTTAGGACTCCCACCTGGGTGAATGAAAAGGCTGATTCCTTTCCTGACTCTTGGAAGGACTGGCATCCACAGAGCCCCTCCCCCCCACCATCTTGGAGGAGGAGGCAGTGTGGCTCAAACCTTTGCTTGATGTAACCCTAGGCTCTCTGGCTGGGGCTTTTTGGAGTCCTGCCAGAGTTAAGTCAAATAGTCTAGTGTGTTAACTAGATTTCTCATTCTACCCTCTTTCTCTTTCCTCTATCTAAATCTCTCTCCATTTTGTAAATAAACTACAAAAAATGTCATTCTGACTTGAGTAATAATTTTGGCAACCTCATTTTTGTATATTTAGTCCAACCTTTAATTTTTTTTTTTATTTAATATATTTTATTTGGTCATTTCCAAGCATTATTCGTTAAAGACATAGATCATTTTCTTTTCCTCCCCCCCCCCAACCCCCCATAGCCGACGCGTAAGTCCACTGGGCATTAGATGTTTTCTTGATTTGAACCCATTGCTTTGTTGATAGTATTTGCATTAGAGTGTTCATTTAGAGTCTATCCTCTGTCATGTCCCCTCAATCTTTGTATTCAGGCAGTTGCTTTTTCTCGGTGTTTCCACTCCCATAGTTTATCCTTTGCTTATGAATGGTGTTTTTTTCTCCTGGGTCCCTGCAAGTTGTTCAGGGACATTACACCACCACTAATGGAGAAGTCCATTACGTTCGATGATACCACAGTGTGTTTGTCTCTGTGTACAATGTTCTCCTGGTTCTGCTCCTCTCGCTCTGCATCACTTCCTGGAGGTTGTTCCAGTCTCCATGGAACTTCTCCACTTTATTATTCCTTTTAGCACAATAGTACTCCATCACCAACATATACCACAGTTTGTTCAGCCATTCCCCAATTGATGGGCATCCCCTCATTTTCCAGTTTTGGGCCACCACAAAGAGCGCAGCTATGAATATTTTTGTACAAGTCTTTGTGTCCATTATCTCTTTGGGGTACAGACCCAGCAGTGCTATGGCTGGGTCAAAGGGTAGATATTCTTTTGTCGCCCTTTGGGCATAGTTCCAAATTGCCCTCCAGAATGCCAACCTTTAATTTTTAACCCTTACAATAGGAATACAGTTGGAAGAAGTCAACTGAGGGAAAAATATTTCCAGGGAAGAGTCAGATAAATTTAACAGTAACATGAGGTATTTTGCTAGAAATATCATCCCTGGTGAGAACTTAGAGCTAACAAGTAGATAAAGAGAATTACAGTTCCATTGTTAATACTTTTCTGAGAAGAAAAGTATTATTTATATTAAAAAAAACATGTAGGGATAAACATCCTGATCATTCTCTCACTACAAAACCAAGAGGAAAAGATTCAGGGAATCCTGAGAAGACTTGCTTGAACTGATGCAGACCCCGGAGAACTGTTTTACAATGATTACAACATTATAAAGAAAAGCAGTTGTGAAAAAAAAGACTTAAGAGCTCAAGAAGACAGATGATGAATCATACATCCCACCTTTTGGCAGAGAGTTAACAAACTGGAGTTATAGTATGAAACATATTTTAAAGCATAGCCAACATGTAAGATAAGACTTTAATTTGAGGAATGAGAATTAGCAGGATAGGAAGAGTGATAATACTAAAAAAGGAAAAAAAGAATGAAAAGCCAGTAAATGCATCATCAAAAACAGACAATGGTAGAAAAATTCAGAAGTGGAGGTGTTAGAACTACTATGTTTAATTTGAATTTTATAGAAAAAAATCCCAAGATGTTATATGATGGGAAAATTTTATATAACAGAAGTTTATAGTCTTTTATCCAATTCTCTTTCTGTACTGAAATATTTATGTTTGTTGCTAAGTTTGTAAAATAAATACACATTTTTAAATGGTGAAAATGTTTCCTTGGTATAGAAATAGACATAACATAGTCACATAAATATTCAAGGAGACAGAGCAAGAGCTAGTACTGAAAAAACCTTAATCAAAAGGGAAAAAGAAAATTTGGATCAGGAACGGTGCACAAAACATGCACATTCTGAATAGCAAGTTTACTCATCACTTAGATTCCCTTTTGGAGAATCCTCATCTCACAATGGTGTACGAGTTTGCAAGCTACCCTAAGAGTCAGCAATTTCTACTCTGATTAAATTGGACATGGGAAGACAATTCCAGGTAAGTAGAGAATCTGGTAAATGAAGTCAGTGGGAGTAAAAAACAGTAATAAACAGAAAATGATTGTAGATGTAGAAAGCCTGAAGGTAATAGGGCCATTATAAACTGGACATATTAAAAAGGATTAAATTTAAGTTTTAAGTTCAAAGGTCAAACTATAAAAAACAAAACCAATAAGATAAAAGCTATAAAAAACAAAGAATATTGATTTTAAAACAAGTAGTTGTTATTTTGAAACCACCAAATGAGGTCATGCTGGTGAAAACCTCAGAAAGGACAACAGGATTTTCAGATAATTTCAAAGGCTTTAGACAATCAGCTGGATGCATGAGCCCATTCCCTCAACCGAAGTTAACGACTTACTAGATATATGCTTTATTTTAGTGAGTAACACTTTGGCAGCCTGTCTGACATTTTATGAGTTTCTTCAAAGCAACAAGAGGATGTCTTTTCTTACAACATACTGTACGTCTCACCAAAGGCATAAATCAGGAACAATCTTTGAAAAGCACAAAAAAAAAAAACTTAGCTATAAATCGAAGTACCTTTTGAACTCAGAGATGTGGGGGAACCACTTTAAGAACAAAGTTGTTTCTGTATGAAGAAATGAAAGATTTTATCATTACTTTTTATTTTTTGAAATAAATTCCTCATTCTATGAGTTACTTCATAAAGATGAGGAAGAAAAAGGTCTTGAATATGAAATTAGAAATATAAAAACCCAGAGGAAGCCCAGAGAAGAAATATTTAGAAAATCTAAAAAGTTTCCTTATTATTTTTTTATTATTATTTTCCTTCCTGGTCATTTCAAACTAGAAAGGAAACTGTCTGAAATTGTATCCTGCAAAATACTTATTCTCCTTTGAATATTATTGGGTAGGCAGCACTTTTGCTGGGTTGCATGGTATTTTGACTTCTTACAATGTCCTAGGGATCAAAACCATATGGGATCATTTCCTGAAACTGGGGATTCTATGCAGGATAAGAAGAGGTAAAATTCTAGAAAGTATACTTCAACAAGTATCTGTTTAACTACCTCTTCTCTGCCCCATCCCAACAACAACAACAACAACAACAACAACAATAACAACAACAAAAAACTCCTACAACAGTTATAAGAATTTGAACCAACTTAAGGGAACTAATCTGAATTAGTCAAACATACAATTTATATTAAAAAAACTTTAAAACTTTTAATTTTGTTATCTTCAATTAAATATGATAATAATGGCAGATCATTTTTTTTTGAGATTTAGGGTTTACAGAGTATGACATTATCTTATTGCATCCTCACAATCCTATGCAATATTTAGGCTCACAGAATTAATGGATAGTTCCAAGGATACCCAACTAGTGTTTGAAGTGGGATTTGAACTCAAATCTACCCAACTTCAAATAGAAAATTACCCATCACCTGAATGACCTATTCCATACTCACCTTCATATAAGTCAAACTTCAAAAAACCATTCTCTTTTGTTCAATGTAGCTTTCCTTGCCATAGAAGCTCTTCAGAAGGACCCTGAACCCTCCTCCTGCCAACTATGCCACTTTATTGTAATCTCATGTACTTGAAATTTTTCAAATGGCAACTCCCTAACTTCCTTTTAAATTTGCTTGTCTATAACACCAGAGGTGGGAAACCAATCAGTCATGCCTTCTGGAGATCCCATCCCTTCCAAAAAAAAAAAAAGAGTATCAAGAAGCTGTTACTTGTTACTTGTTATATGAAGTGAAACTTCATATATAATTGTTATAGTATATAGTTACTTGTTATATGAAGTGAAAACTAGGATGAGTGATAGGCGCCTGGAATACCTTGGACATGGGTTCTAGAAGGTGTCTCTCAATGGGTCCTTTTCCTTTTCTAAGCACATCCTGAAGATCATCTCACCAGAGCCCTCAACTGGATTCTCAACCAGGACTCCTCCAACTGGCTCAATTGTAGTGGTATCCTAGGTCTTCAGAGATGTCATGGTATTCTTGTTGTGGAATGGATCCTTGTTCCCTCTTCCCTTCCCCACCTCTTTATGGGGTTTCAAGTTAATTGCTTTCCCTTATGTGAATTAGAATGAACAAATTATAAGCATGTTGCTTTCAACATCTATGGATCCTTCTGTCTTTATTTTCTGTATCTCTTAGTTCTGATTAAAGTATCTGTGATGGACTGTGGCACAATAAACCAGTGTTATCCAAATTGAAGTACATATATCCTATCGGTCATTTGAGAAAATATTAGAATTAGTATTTCTATTTTTTAATCTAAAATTATTTTATTAATTTTTAATTAATAATTGATATTGCTTGCCTTAATTTCTCATTATGTTTTATAATCACTTATTACATTCAGAATAGAACTATAGCTCAAAGAGGGTCTGGGTTTGAATGGTGAAAATATCAGTATGGCAAGAACCCACAGCATGCTAGAAAAATAATTGATTAAATGGGGGAGGCAGTAAACTGTTTCTAGAACCCAGATAAGGACCCTCAAAACCACAACATATGGAGCAGCTTCGTAGCATCACTGGTTTGATCTAAAAAGAGAGGCTTAATCAGGCTAATTAGGGCAGATATTTTTATTCCAAATATCCCCTAGGTATAAACCTTAGAGAATAAGATAAATAAGTCTCTAGGTAGTTACAACAAAGGAAATTCACCTGATCAGTTGTTTACTCCTGGATGAGCAGATATGGTGTATATTTTTGCTGTCTAACAGAGGTGGGAGAGAGTCAGGCAGTGGATACCATTAGAGCTGGAATTAAGAGAAACACTTTGTTTACCTTTTCTTTCCACATAAAATCTTCTGTGAATCCCTAGTTATGGTCCTTTTCGTGAACAAAAGTAACCTAAAGAGTTTATGGGCTCTCAAGAAGAATCTGGGGCGTTGTTGAGTTGTGTCTGAATCTCTGTGACCCCTTTTGGGGTTTTCTTGATATATATACTAGAGTGGTTTGCCATTTCCTTTTCCAGTTCATTTTACAGATGACAAACTGAGGCAAACAAAGTTAAGCTACTTATTCAGGGTCAAACAGCTAGTAAATTACGGAGGTCAGATTTGAACTCAAGAACAGGGGTCTTCCTGATGCTATGCCCAGTGAATCATCTTCCCTAATATAAAGGGGGGGTCGATAGTTACAAATGCAAAAGCAGCAAAAATAACAAGAGTTACTTTTTGACGAATTGGAGATGTCCTAAGTTGTGGTTTTTGCAGAATGTCCTCCAATGCTGGGGTTTTTCAAATTGTCTCTTTAGGCACGGCCAGCATCAGTTTGCCATCCTAGCCTCCTCCCTTGATTGAAAAGGATCTTTTGGTATGGAGGAAATAATGGGGAAATAAATAGGACCATTTCCCCACCCAGGTACTGACTTATTAAGGGTAATTATTAGATGAAAACTAAGCAGCTACTCAAAACAAACAACAAACAGTTGGTTTGTTGTTGTTTATTTAATGGTGTGTCCAACTGTGACCCATTTTGAAGTTTTCTTGACAAAGATACTAAAGTGGTTTGCCATTTTCTTCTTCAACTCATTTTACAGTTGAGGAAAATGAGGCAAACAAAGTTAAGTGACTAGCCCAAGGTCACACAGCTTATAAGTATCTAAGGCTGATTTGAAGTTTGAGTTGATAAAGTTTTCTGCACCACTCAGTGACCAAAGTTATTTTGAAAGAACTACTGCAAAG
Source organism: Monodelphis domestica (assembly GCF_027887165.1). Taxonomy (NCBI): domain Eukaryota; kingdom Metazoa; phylum Chordata; class Mammalia; order Didelphimorphia; family Didelphidae; genus Monodelphis; species Monodelphis domestica. The sequence goes on along the minus strand of NC_077230.1, from coordinate 18,175,322 downwards.
ATCTTTCCAGCCCTTTCCAACTTCTTGTAGAGAGTGGGGAAAGCAAATCTTTTCCCCTACCTCACACCCACAGCATCCCTGTTTCAGCCTGTGTATAATTTCTGATAGTTCTGGTGTTCTGAGATGACCTCTAAGGAATCTCTGTGCTTTAGCAACTTTGGGTCTTTTCATCCTCCCACTATTCAGCTCTCAAAGGGGCATTTTCTATAGCCTTTCTAGACACAATTGGTTGATCTTTGAAGTCTCAGCATCTTCCTTCTGCTGCTAGCCTGAAGCCTTTTCTTGGGGAAAAGTACTTATTCGTGTGGGAGGAGAGTACAATAAGCAGGATCCATCCAAAACCCCTTTCTGACTTGGGTTCAGCCCAATGTCTTTCTTCTGGCCCAAGTCCTGCATCACTCCCACTATTTCTTGGTATGGCACACACATAGATTCGATCTAAATATGCTAACCAGTGCAATGAGAAATGAATTAGACTTACACTTATCAATACATCTAATTATTATTATTAATATTTAATTCCTTATATTTACATACAATGTAATGTTATATTATAATAATAATTTAATTAATAATAACCTTATGAATCAAAGCAACACAATACCTTCTAAGAACAAAAATGCCAACCTGAGTCTTAGAAGTTCTGGTAATTATGCCTTTCCATACCAAGCAACAGAATTCCCTCTCTGCCCAGCTAGATGCCCTTTATCTCCCTTCAAGCTGGTCATCTGGCATTTCTCCATCAATCATCATCGCCCTCAAGCCAACACAGGCTGCTTGAGTCTCAAGGGTAGGGAAGGTTAGAAACCAGTCCTAGTCACACCCTAGAACCCGGCTGAAAGCTGGACTATCAGGTGCATTTTTATACTTTTAACTAAAGTTGTTTACCACACAATTTGACTGGTACTTTACTTTCTAATTACAAATAAAGTGATTCCATTATTTTTCCCCCTGAGACCACCTGTCTAATCAAAGGATCTACATGTGTTTATCAGCTATTCAGGAATACACACACGTTACTACATCATATTTTGCTTTTAATTCATGTTAATTTTAATTCATGTGTGTTTTTAATTCATGAATAAAAACTTAAAATTAAGCGATTTGCTCAAAGCAGGTCCATCACAAAATGGAGGCTTAAGACAAATATGGGGTCAGTTATGCAAAGTCAAATAAACTCATTCCTATGATCTTTTTATGGTACTAAAGCTTCCTCTAGTGCAAGTATGGTCTTAACCACAGGGTTCTACATCATCCACCTAGGATGCAAAAGGTCTTCTATAAGTAGGCAGCCACTATGGCTAACTAGTTTGTTATTATCTCCTTTTTCAGTTTCTCTCTTTCCCCTTATTTTGGTCCAAACATTGGCATAGCTTCAGTCTGCATATCCCATAATTCTGCCATGAGAACACCAATAATATCCCCAAGGACTAGGGTTCAAATCACAAGCTCACTGGGACAAACAGAGCCATAATGTGATAGCAAAAAGAATTTTTTTATGGAATGGCAATTAGTTCACATTTTCATCAACAGAGGGAAACCCACCTAAGGAACCTGTAAAACAATGGCCTATAGTGTAGCCTCCCAGCATCAGTGGCTAGATCCAGATAGAGACTTTGAGGAACCTAATTAGAGCAATTCCTTTTATTCAGACTACCTAAGGGTATACAACTAGTAAGTGGGTATGCAACCTAGTGAGTCATAGAACCGAGGTCTCCAGATATTTACATGTTGGTAAATTTTAACACAAAGCTCATACATACACACACATACATGTATGTGACATTTTTTAGGTTTCTTATTAACATTTTCTTCATCACTTTCTTAAGTCAAGACCATCAACAAATCAAGACCCAATTTACTGATTTCTAAGGTATAAATAAGGCTGTTGGATGGCTCAGTGGATAGAATGTTGGACATGGAATCAAGAAGACCTGAGTTCAAATTTGTCCTCAGACACTTACTAGCTATGTGACACTGGTCAAGCACTTAGCCTATTAGCCTTAATCCATTGGAGAAGAAAATGGCAGATCACTCCAGTATCTATGCCAAGAAAACCACAGGATCATGATGAGTCAATAACAATTGTACAACAACAAGGTATAAATATTCACACTAGAAATTGAGCAATGGTCTCGCAAGGGCCAGTTCCAGCTTTCTACATTGCACTACTGATAAGGAAGTTCATTTGGTCAGATTGTGAATCTGACCTTCCTAGCTGAGAATGTATGGCCATGGATGTCAGTTTTGTATTGAATAAGACAATGGTCACTATTACAAGTAGGATCAAGAGAGATTCTTTGCTCACTTGTCTTACTCTATAAACTCTTCCACAGCTTCCCTTCTTGTACAGTGAACTATTCTGAGGCAAGAGTGAGACTTCTATAGTGCAGGAGAAATGTCATTGCCAGCTCCTTTATTCATGTTTTCAGAATATTGCAATTTGCATACTCTTGCTCAAGTAGATTTATAGATTATATTATTTAACTAGACTAACCCTGACAAAATGGACAAATCATTTCAAAGAATTCCTGTAAAAAATCATGAATTGAAGATAACACTAATAATATGAACATAAGCAAACAACAAAATGGCAGAATTTACATTTCTTGTATACCTAAGATAAACTCTCCATCAGTCATTTTTTGAAGAAGGGTAAAAAAGACAATTCAGTAAGGAGAAGAAAGGGTGACATTTTATAGCACTTTAAAGTCTGCAAAGCTTTTTACATATCTCATTTCATTCTTATAATAACTCTTAACTCAGCTCTGAAAAGATTTTGGCCAAAAAATTGAAATTATAAAGAGAGTTATTTAAATATGCATTTGTTTCTACCATCTGAAATACCCCAAATATAACAATGTTGTACCTTGAGATATTTGCTAATGATATATCTATCACCATAAATCAGATATTTTAAAATTAAACTTTTGGTATTGCAAATGTTGTGTTACCTATAAAAACTCTCATATCTAGACACTTTAAAAACATAGTGAGAGGAGAATATTCTAACACTTTAAAACTTTCAAAATAAGAAGTTCAGTGAGTTTTGAATCCATTTGCTAAAAATATAAAGATGCAACATTTTCTGATTAGTTTATAAAAACAACTGATTAACAACAAGGAAGATAGATATTAGCTAGCTGAGCTTAAACCTTAAAACAAAAACTTCAGAAAAATTAGTAGACCAGATTGAAAAAATTAGTATCATGATTTAGTGAGTGAATGCATTTTTTTTTTACATTTCGATGTATGTATGTATCTTTCTGAGGAATGGCCACTTTTGATGGCCATTAAATCCATGTCTCAAAATGAGCTAAACATAAAACTGGACTCTCAAATAATCATATCATATATTATAATGTTAAACCAAAAATACCTGAGTAACCTTGAAATCAGTTTCTACTCTAACATTATAAAAATATTTTAACCATATTTTTATTCTGTTTTTTGCCTACAAAACACTTCCAAAAAAGAGTTTTTGCTTTTTTTATATCAGAAGTATTACAAATTCCCAATTACTAAGGTCCAAATTATAAAGTTTTACTCTGGTAGCTCAACCTAAACTTTGTTATATTCATAGCTATTTTGACCAATACTTGAGATACTAAATAGTCAAAATAGTCAACCACCAACAAGGGATATTGAACCAGTGTTATATTGGTAATTGTTTAACAACTAGTGCCTGGAGAGACAATTTTTTTCATGGTACACTTTTAAATTTAATCTGCATTGTTAACCTTTCCCCGTGACTTACTTAAATCTAGACAATCAACAAAGCAATAAACCAAGTCCAGATATGTAGTGTTTGTCAGTTTCTCAGGTGTAAATGCTCATACTGAAAATTTTAAAATAGGCTTTGGGAGCCAGCTGCTCCATCATTTTCCTGGTACTGGTTTTCTTTTGGTTAACTTTATATACATAAACCATTTTGAAGGATGACTACATAAAATGTTTATTATTGTTATTATTAAACTACTAACAAAACGAATCTCCTTTTGGTAGAGAGGTGCAGAAGATACATCAGTGGGTTGTGTTGAACTGATTTTCTTTTGTTCCATGTGAGGGTTTGATGGGAATAGTGCAGATCAGGAAATGTCTAGGGTGCAAAAAAACAAAAGAGAGGGGAGGGACTTTAAAGAAATAATGGTGGGGAGGAAAAAAGAAAGAGAGGTGGAGGATTATAGGAGGGAGGGAAAGAGAAGAGGGGAAGGAAGGAAAGAAGGAAAGGAAGGAAGGAAGGAAGGAAGGAAGGAAGGAAGGAAGGAAGGAAGGAAGGAAGGAAGGAAGGAAGGAAGGAAGGAAGGAAGGAAGGAAGGAAGGAAGGAAGGAAGGAAAACAGGAAAGAAGGAAAGGAAAGAAGGAGGGAGGGAGGGGGAGAAAGCAAGGGAAGAAGGAAAGAAGGGATGGAAGGAGGGAAGGGAAAAAGGAAAGGAAGGAAGGGAAAGAAAGGAAGGAAAAAAGAAGAAAGGAAGGGAGGGAGGGAGGAAGGGATAGAGAAAAAAGTATTATTGGGGCATCTTTTAAAAAATTTTTCTGAGTAGAGAACAGAAGAAATGCCCCCCCCCCAAAAAAAGCACAGAGAAAGCAAAACAGCTTTGAAAACTTCATGTTGAACTTGTTATGTATTTAAAAGCAAGATGTACATAGTGAGAATCTACAACTTTATATGCAATCTTCTTTTTTCTGTTTATATAGTTAAAAGTGCTTGTTTTGTTTGAGGTTTGTCAAGTTTGGAATAAAATATGGTTTTTTAAAAGTCACCAATAAAAGCTAATAAGACTGAAAAATTAAATTCATGGTTTCTTTTCTCTAAATGATTATTCTATTTTCCCTTTTCTATTTCATTCTAAGACAGATTGACCATGTATTAGTTACTAAACATTTTTAAATGAATTTGGCTTTTAAATCAAATTCACCTTGTGGTTATTCAGCCTAAGGACATGGTTCCTTATAGAAGTCAATAGTGGAAATCATGATCAATTAGGCAGTGAAAGGATCTCAAGTATTATGGTCATTTGAAACTTGTGGCAAGTTCAAAAGAGTAAACATTTTTCTTAAAAAAATGAAAACCTAACAATTTTAGTTATAGTTGAACTTAGATTTAAAATATTCCTCTTGCTACAGAATAGATTTTTCTGTCATTTCTTATTTTTTCAAGTTGTAAAATTTCACAGTATTCAGAAATTGTCAGCGTCTCTTGTGTAAACTTGACATTTACATGGAAATATTTTTTAAATTAACTTTGCAGAAGAGCTACCATCTAGAAGCTTAAGCAATAGCATGGAATTAAATATTTAATTCTATTTAAATTATCATCATTTATTTATTTAATCTATTTAAATCATCTACTTAAATTATCATCAAAAATAACATCATTGCAAAATTATCACTGGTATGCACCCCTTTCTACTTTAAATAGTACATCCAAGGAAAGGTCTCCTTTGCTATATTTACATCATGGATTTGATAACTGACCCATAACCTTAGATATTTCTCCACCCATGAAAAATTTAATCAAATCCCAGGTGTCATACCAGTTGCATAATCTCAGGCAAATCACTTCCCTTTTCTTGGCCTCAGTTTTCTCATCTGTAAAATAAGGACGTTCAGCTAAATGATATAGAAGGTCTTTTCCAGTCCTAATTTCTAGTCATTTAATCACTTTTAATTAAAACTTTCACATTCAATTCATTTGGCAGTTAGGCTATAAGAAAGAATAGTCTTTTGGAGGATTCCACAGTAACTCTAAATGGCAGAATGATGCAAAATCTGAGTTTTATGGGGCATCTAGAGGATGTTATTGCATTCTGAATTTGAGAGTTAGAAAGGACTTCAACAGTCACTCAGAGCAATTCATTCTGGAAATCCCCTTATGGCACACCCTACAGGAAGTTATCTAGCCTTTGATGGAATAACTCAAATGGAGAATAAATCCACTGTCTCCCCATATACAACAATTCCACTTTTGGATATGCCTAATTGCTATAAAGCTTTTCCTTGTCAAACCTAAATTTTTCTTCTTGCATTTTCCACCTATTATCCCTCTGCTCTTGGTAGCTAAGCAAAATCAATCTAATTTCTTTTCCAGTGACTCTTTTTAAGTACTTAAAGATAATTCTCCCTGTCTCCTTTGAGTCTTCTCCAGGCTGAACAGCCTTAGTTACTTCAATTTTCCAAATACAACATTTAATCAAACCCTTTCCCCATTCTGTTCATCTCTTTCTAAATACTCTTCAGGAATGGCCTTCCTAATCTGTGGGGCCCACTACTGAACACAAACATGGTACTGCAGATATGATCTGACCACAAGAAGAGTGGATCACTTTAATCACTTCTCTCAGTAACCAGTGGAAAAACAAGTCAGTAATATCCTGACTACAACTGCCTCAGACAAGACAGAACTGCAGCTACCCTCCCATATCCCTCAGAGGAATATACCAGTGGTGTCACAGTCCTTAATAGAGGGGAAAAGGAGCTTTGAAATAATCACTCCTAGAATTCCTGGAGACCTCTGTTTCACATTTTTTAATCTCCATTGTACCAAGAGAACCAAAGCTTCAGTGCCCAAAGATGGGAAAATGGTACCTCTGGGACCAAACAATCTACCACCTGGATTGTACTGGTATGTGGAAAAGTGGGGCAGCTGATAATCCAGGAGTTATCCATTAAATTATTAATCTTACAATGAGGATTCTGGATTCTGGTCCTGGTTACACTAGGTCTGCTGTAGTATATGCTATACATAGTATATTGGTTATACTATATAAAGTTAGTCATACTAGTTTAATGTTATAGGAAAGTATGTTTGGGTCTGAGGTTCTTTCTCAGGAAAATTTAATTTCTCAGTTTCATTCTTATGGACTCTTTGGTCCTCATTTTCCTCACTGAAGAACTCCCTCTTCTAACTTTTCTCCTTTCTGGGGAGGACACCATCATCCTTCCATTCATCCAGATTCACAACCTCAGAATCAGTTTCAAGTATTAACTCTCCTTCCACGCCATGTTTCTGAATGCTTGACAACTCTTGTTGATTCTGTTTCCATTGTGTCTCTCATTTCCATTCTCTTCATTTCACTCACATAGCCACAACTCTGTTTCTGGTCATTATCACCTCTTGCTTGGACCATTGCCCAAACCTCCTAATTGGTATCCCTGCTTCATATCCTTCCTCTCTTCAATCCATCCATCCTTCCATCCATCCCCTTCCCTCAACTGCCTAAGTGAACTATCCTAAAATGAATAATATGGAAATGGGTTTTGAGCGATAATACATATATAACCCAGTGGAATTGCTTCAGGAGGGGAAAGGAAAAAAGGGAGGGAGACAACATGAATCATGGAACTCTGGAAAATTTATGTGTAAGTTTGTTAATGGAATAAAGTAAAGATAAAATTAAAACAACAACAACAAAGTGAACTGTCCTAAAGCACAGGTCAAAATGTCACTCACCTGCTCAGTCAACTCCAGTGACTATCTATTCCCTCCAGAATTAAATCCAATATCCTTTGACTGGCATTTGAGACCTATTAAAATCTGGCTCCAACATAACTTTCTAGCTTGATATATTACTTCCCCTCACAAATTCTACAATTTAGTCAAACCAGTCTGCTCACTGCTCCTCCCACATGATATCCCATTTCCCACCTCTATGTTTTCATATCCTGTTCTTAGAATGCACTCCCTTTTTACCTTTACTCATAGAATCCCAAATTTCTTCCAGTGCTCTGTATGTCACCATATATTGAAAGCCTTTCCTGATCTTTTCAGTAAGATTCTCCCTTCCCCCACGAATGTATCTTGTATTTATTCTGTGTGTTATATGAGTACATGTTGTCTCCCTAACAGAATAAAAGTTCCTTAAGGGCAGGAAATATTTCATTTTTGTCTTTGCATTCCCAGAATCTAGAATAATAATGCTTGGGGCAAAGTTGGCACTTAAGAAATACTTATTGGTTAACTGATTTGTTGATGTGTTCAATGAACAGGCAAGACAAGTCTCTAAAAGTTCTCTCAAACTCTATCATTATATGATTGTGACCATCTAGCTATATATGTGTGTTTGTGTATGTGTGTGCTTACTTGTAAGATTCAAAAAATCCATTTGGTTTTCTATATTGGCCCATACTAGCATCTGTCTTTTCATCATGTTATGAAAGGCATTTTTATTAGCTATAAAGGAAACTTTTAAAAAGTAATCATAATAAAGCTGTGAAAATTTGCTCCAGGGAGATTGTGATTCTGATATGTAATTTAAGGTTTAATACTATAATTTGAGTCTTCTGATCCTTTTGTACATTTTAATGCACACATGTGACTTTTAGGACTTGTTTAAAGGACTAATAAATATGGAAACAGTTTGCTTCTGGAGAGACTGATAAAATTCAGAAATTATACAAAGAAGTTACAACTGAGGTTACGTTCAATGGAACTGCCTCTTTGGCTCACTTGTAAAAATTATTCCTAATATTATTAACCTAGAGACTTTTTATTTGCATTCTTCTTGCAAGTAGAATTGTTGCCCACTAACAGGTACAACATGTTAGGGGTATTTTATGTCCAATGTCAAGTACCATTTGGGATCTGGATTTCTTCTTCTCCTGCTGTCATTCTTATCAGTGCCCATTTTCAACATGGCTACAACCTTGTCTCATTTCCCTATGCAACCTCTCATAATCCTAACCTATTTTCTGGAATTAATAATAAATAAATAATTTTTCTAATACCCAGTAAACTGAGGCAAAGTGACACATCATGAAGAACACTGGATTTGAAGCCAGAAACCTAAGATCTGAATCCCAGATATGCTACTTAATATCAGTAGGACCTTAGAAAATTCCTAACTTCACTGGATCTTCTATATAAGGATAGGACTGGGCTAGACCCCCCTACCTCAATCAATCAATCAATCATCAATCATTCAACAAAGTGAATAGGCTTTTTAAAAATGTGGAAATAAGATTATCTAAACTCTTTATAAGGTGTGAATTTCTCTACAGTTGGGTTAAGAAGGGAACTGAGTGATTAGTTAACTAACTGAACTAAGTATATTCCTGAGTAATGATAGAAATTTTAGCACTTGTTCATTTCAACATTGGATTATTCAAGCAACGGAGGGCTTCAGGTTCAGGAACACTCTGAGGAGGCACAAGAGCAGAGAATGGCCACCCAATCTCATTGATCGCATTATAGAGAGACTGGACCAGTATCAGAGAACATATTCAGCCAGGAATAGACATGCAGATAGTCATGGAATGGAGGAAGTAGCCTCAAAGACTAACTCCCATTATTCCAGAAGAGAAGCGTCAGCCATGTAATCTCCATAGTCACTGAGTCTTAGAACTCTATAGAGCTCAGAGCTTCTCATACTAAGAGGGAACATCAAGAGGCTTCTATAAAGGGGAAAAAAGATTCCCAATGAGTTAACCTTTGCCATATATGCAAGTTGAACCTCAATACCTTTATACTTAAATTTAACTTGATATTTAGTTTAATTGGAGATTTTGTATGTTGATGAAGAGAATATGTATGATCTTAGTCTGGGAGGAATGTTTTGTGCCAATTGTTATTATAACATCTTAGTAAATACCTTTACTAATAGCTAGTAGAGGTGACTGCCTTATAATTGATGGTTACCATATTTGTCAGGGATTGTGAGCAGCAATATTAAAAAAATCCATAAAAATAATCCCTCTGGGTTACATTTAGATCCCTAAAGAAAGTAATAATCAAACAAACTCTGAAGATCCAGCCAGTTAATTTAAGTAGGAACAAGGGAAGTAGCCCTGGCTAGGAAGTGAGGGATGCCTATATATAGAAAGAAAGGTCTTGACTTCTAGATGATCTCTAAGGTCCCTTTCTGCATTTAAGTCTAACATCTTAGTGCTGTTGGGTGCTAGATTATTCATTCCCTATATCTGCTCCCAAAAGAAAATCTAATTTTATAGTGCATTTCCTCAAACAAATAAAAGATTTTAAAACATGACTTGAGGATATCGATATATTTTTAATTCATTGCTATCTCAAGAGTAATTCAATGAACCTTTTTGGTCTGTATTTTCTTGTACATGAGATAGATAGTGCCCTCGAATCAGTAAATGAGATTGACAAACTTTGGGAAATAGTGGGGGATGGAAGGGCCTGGTATGCTCTGGTCTGTGGGGTCATGAAGAGTTGGACACCACAGAACAACAATTTTCTTGTACAGAGTCACCTCTAAATAGATCACTATTCCCTCTTTGTGGTGGCAAAAAATTGGAAAATGAGGGGATGCCCTTCAATTGGGGAATGGCTGAACAAATTGTGGTATATGTTGGTGATGGAATACTATTGTGCTCAAAGGAATAATAAAGTGGAGGAATTCCATGGGGATTGGAACAACCTCCAGTGCCCATTTTCAACATGGCTAAAACCTTGTCTCATTTCCCTATGCTATCTCTCAAATTCCAAATCTACTTGCTGGAATTAATGAGTATTTTTTTTTTATAATAGCCAGTATAATGAGGCAATGTAAAACATTTTAAGAACCCTGGCTTTGAAGACAGAAGCCCATGATCTAAATCCCAGGCATGCCACTTAATATTGTATAATTGAAAATCTGCTACCCTAAAAAAGAACTACATTTCCCAGAAGCCCTGACTTCCTGTCATTATGTACTTCCTGTTGACAGGGAATAAATATTCAGTGGGCAGTCCTGCTCTCTCTCTTTAGCATGATGCAGCAAGCATGGTGCTAAACTAAGAGCTAGTATTTTAAATGGGCTAATCAGTGATGGACATGTGGTTTTTATTTTGTATCCTCTTTATTCCTTGATTTCTAATGATCATTAATAAACCTCTTAAAATATAATATTTTTTACTATTGAGATTTAATTTTAATTTTTACAATATCTCATGTCCATAGAAAAATCATAATCTCACATTACATATATGTGCATATTATATATATATATATATATTATATAGTACTTTGTGTAGAGGTGACACAGACATCTATAGCTATATCTATCTAATTATGTCTATACATTGTTTTCTCCTAAATTTATCTGGAGTGACTCCAAATATTGACTAAACTTTATTACTCTCCTATCCTTTAAATATGAATATCTAAAGAAGAGATGTGTCATCTTAAAAATAAATATGATCCCTTCTTTTGATCCCATTTCTATCCATGATATCACACAGCACTGCCTCTAAGCCTACAAAGTCTTCCTTTCATTCTGTTTCTACTGCCATTCTACTAATCCAAGCTGTAAACTAATACCTGATTTCATTATAATAACCTGCAAAATGGCTTGCCTCAAATCCAACACATATTTTTAAGCACCTATTATAATGCATTGTTCTAGGTGCAGTAGGATAAAAAAACAAGATAGAAAATAGTTTCTATCATAATGTCTATTGGAGGGATGAATAATTAGCCTGAAAAGATATCATAGTAGAGCATCTGGGTGGCTTAGTGGATTAAGAGCCAGTTCTAGAGGTGAGAGGTCCTGGGTTCAAATATGGCCTCAGGCATTTTCCAGCTGTGTGACCCTGGGCAAGTCATTTAACCCACTCATCTAAATTGGAACAAATACATAGTATTGATTCTAAGATAGAAGATAAGGGTTATCTTAAAAAAAAAGAAAGAAAAGAAAAGACATCATAGACTCATATTGCCAAGATCTTGAAATACCAGGCTAAAGATTTTGTAGTTTAGATTAAAAATAAGGGGAATATACTGATGTTTCTTGAACAAAGACATGGTGAAACTTGTTTTTTTAGATGGCTTATTCTAGCAACCATGTTGAGAATGGACTGGTAAAGGCTCTTGAAGCTAGAGGTTCAGTTCGAGTGCTGTTGAAAAAGACCTGGGGAAAAAAGTGAAGAGGCCCTAACTTGGCCTTGTGAGTAGAGACAAATGTGAGAATCGTTGTAGATGTAGAATTGATATCACTTGGCAACTAAGCTGACATAGTGAAGGAGTGAAGGAAAATGAAGAGTTGAAGATGACCAAACAGGTAGATTGGAAACTAGAGAAAGAAATGGTGCCAAAATTCAGAGAAGAGAGACTTTCCACCAGGAGGGGTGGTCAACAGTGCCCAGTGATAGAGAGAGAACAAATTGGAGGAGGAATGGGAAAAGCCCATGGGATTCTTTAATTAAGAGAATATTGATAACTTTGGATAGACTATGAACAGGGTGATGAGAGTGGAAGCCCAATTTGAACAGAGTGCAAAGTGAATACAAGGAAAGGAAGTTAAGTTGCAAATGAAAAAGGCTTCTTTTTCTGGGAATTGGGATGAGAGATAGAGGATATGTTGTGAGAATGGTAGTCTCCAGTTGAGTTTTTAAAAAACATTTTATGTTCAAAGTTTAATTTTGCTTGCCATTTTAACTATCATTGTCTAAGTTCACTACGATATTCTGTGGAATAGCTGTTTTTGTCCTCTTCCTCAGCTTTGGCTTAAAGTAAATTATTTCAAATTTTTAACAACTGCTGATAGTTTGTTTTTTTTTATGGTTTCCTGAGAGCACCAGCAAAGATGTTTATAAGAGGCAATAAATCACTGGTGCTCAGCATTAACATGAATTCTGAATTAGCCTCCCCAAAGGCAGTAGAGTTTTTTTTTTTTTTAAAGAATGGAATATATGATTGTCAATAGTAGAAAATGGAAGAAATTGAAGAATAGAGAGAGAAAGGGCATGATAAAAGGTATAAGAGGCCACTGAGAGATATTCAGGTATTAGATGAAATCTGAATGGATTGGGGTCTTGGAAGTGTAAATAATGAAATGACAGCTTTAAATGTAACTCAAACCCCAAGGTCCATTGGTATGAGGCTTTCCTTATTGGTGGAGATCAACGTCCACACACCTGCTTAAGGGACAAGGCAGGATTGGCAAGAATGAGAGAGAAGAGTTCGAGTCTCCTCAGTGTCATCATTTTCTTAAAGACTTTTTGGGCCCCCCAGCCACTTCTGGTTTCCAGTTTATAAAGAGAAGATGAATGATGCCAATCCCACTTCATCTGGGATCAATAGAGGGACTGGTCTTGGTAAAGAAAAAGGAGAGCAGGATTTTAAAATTATGGTAATATTGGTCAGCTAGGTGGCAGAGTTTATATAATTCTGAGGCTGAAGGCAGGAAGATTCTTTTTCTTAAGTTCAAATCTGGTCTCAGATAGTTATGTGATGCTAGACAAGGCATTTAATCCTGTTAGTCTCTGTTTCCTCATATGTAAAATGATACGGAGAAGGAAAAGGCAAACTACTTCAGTATCCTTGCCCAGAAAAACCTCCAAATGGGATCACAAAGTGTTGGAACAATATGCTAATTAAAAGTCTAAAAGAAGCCCATCAGAATTTCCATCACAACCAATTCTTGCTTTTTTTTCAGGCTAGTTTCTCTTGTAATTCAGTTAGCTTTTCCATTTAGTATTCAAATGCTATGTCTTCCCTTCATATCTATTTGCTGTTGGTTTTGTTTCTTTATCTATGGTACCTTTTAAGTGTAATATAGTTCCCTTACACTTTATTTTTTCATTTCTACCATAACAAAAGATGAAGAGGAAATAAAAGAAATAATAAGAATTCTCTTTGGCCAATTATATGTAAAAATAACAAAATAGAAGTATAATTACAAAAATATAAAATGCTTAAATTAACAGAAGAAATAGAAATTTAAACAATGTGATCTCAGAGAAAGAGTCTAAATGAATCATTAATTAACTCTCAAAGTTAAAAAAAAATTTGGACCCAGAGAGAATTCATTTACAAATGAATTCTATCAAGCATTATAAAACAATTAACTCTGACATTATTAATTTAACAGGGCTTTGAGACCTGACTAGCATTCTAGGATTGGTAGTTCAGAGGTTGCCTTGAGTAGAGCTAGGCTTTTGCCATCTTTGAGTTGGGAAGTCAGACTTCCTCTACTCCTGGGGGTTTTGAAAAGAATATCCAGTTGGTGACAGGTGCACAAAGACTAAGATGATAGGGCACAGACAGGCTGTCTGTCTGCATGGAAGGACAGTGGCGCTGACCTTGGAAAGGCAACAAACCTTTGGTTTAGGAGAGAATGTGAGAGGGCAGTGAGTGACCCAGACTGGGAGGCTGAGATTCTCTTTGGCCAAAGAGAATCCTTACTATTTCTTTTATTTCCTTTTCATCTTTTGTTATGGTAGAAAAAAAAATACAGAGCCAAGGGAACAGTAGTTCTATCAGGTCTCAGTCTCTAGAACTATGAGGCTCTGAGAGGATGGGAAGACAGCAGTACGCATGACCACCACTAAATGCAATGAAGACCTTGAACTGAGGCCATCAGTTGCAATTGCCACTTTAAGAACTTTGGAGAGCTCCAAAGAACTTTCCATGTCTGCTTCTTATTAATAGCTCTACTGCAATCTTTTTTTCCCTATAAAAATCCACAATCCATCATATATGCTCACATTGCATTTCTATACAATTACTGCATGCCTTGGAAAAGAAAAAATGAAAAAGAAAAATGCATGTCTTGGAAAAGGAAAAAAAAAGAAAAAAATTATTGCATTCTTTGGAAAAGAGAAAAAGTCAATTACAGGCTGAGATACATATAATTTAAAAAATAATTCAGAAGATTAAACTCTCTCTATTCTGACTTTGGTTCTGATCAAGAAATTTAAGTTATTTATTTGCTTGAAAAAAACAACCTTACCTTTTGTCTTAGAATTAATACTTTGTATTGGTTCCAAAGCAGAAGAGTGGAATTGGCTAGGCAAAGGAAGTTAAGTGACTTGTCCAAGGTCACACAATTAAGAAGTGTCTGAGGCCAGATTTGAACCCAGGATCTCTCATCTTTAAGGATAGTTCTCAATCCACTAAGTCACCTAGCTGCCCCTGAGTTATTTATTTTTAATAACCTATATTTTAAGCACTTAAATGGAGCAGCAGATTGAAGACCTGGAAGAAGTAAGACCAGAAGTCAAATCGAGCCTCAGATTCTTTTTCACTGTGTGATCCTGGGCAAGTCACTAACCTCTTTTTCCCTCAGTTTCTTTAACTGTAAAAATGAAAAAAAGAAAAGCATCTATTTCCCAGGGTTGTTGTGAGGATGAAAAGAAATAATAATTTTAAAGTACTAACCATAAAGACTGACACATAGTGGGGGCTGGATAAATGTTTATTGTTGTTGTTATATAGCAGAGAAAGGAATCCCAAGGCAAAACTCCAGCCTCCAAAGTGAAGAGGAGAATAGAGTAGAAGCAGTGACCAAAGGAAGGTCATACTCACAGGCTATCCATGGGGAGGAGGAATAAAAAGTCAAAGCTCAGCTAGCTTTGCTCCACAGCAACATCTAGTGGTTATAAAGTATGGTTTGTTTTTTTTTAATCCAGAAAGAAGGCATCCTACTAAGCTCCCTCTGAGACAAATATGGTTCTGATGCCCAAAACTAGGGAGAGATGAAGCAAAGAATGAAAATGATTGAGCAATCAATAAATCAAAAACATTATTAAGCAACTATTATGTGCCATACTCTAGGGAAACAAAGATAAAAATTTAAATGTTCCAGTTCTCAAGAAGCTTATTGATACAAAATATAGAATAAAATAGAAGTAAAAAGGTTCTCACAATATGTTCAAAAGATTATTCATCAAGTTGTTTTAATGCTAGGAATACAGGATTGATAATTTAAAAAAAATAAACCATCTTAATAAAAATAATAAAGATAATATAATTATAGCAATAGATGTAGAAAATATTTTGACAAAATTCAACATTCATTTGTGTTAAAACACTAAATAAAATTTAAAATACTAAACAAAGCAAGAAAACAGAGGAAAAAACAATCTTTTTCTTAATATGGTATCATTTACCTGAAGTCATAAACTTGTATTATTTATAATTGAGACACATTTGAATTCTTACAAATATAATCAAAGACACAGCAAGAATGGCCATTTGCCAATATTATTTAATATAACTCTAGAAATTCTACCTATTGCAAAAAAAGATAATGAAAAGAAATAGATATTAAGATAATAAGAAATAGAGGGAATAAGAATAATCAAATCATACCATGACTCTCTTAGAGAATCTTAGAGATTTAACTAAAAATGAAAATAATTATTAATTTAAGCAAAGTAGTAGAATAGAAAATAAACCTAAAAATCATCAAATTGCATATTAATTATTTTAAAAAACAATTGGAAGGATTAAAAATAAATTTGATTCAAAATAGCAATAAATATATAAAATATCTGTTGACAAAATTCCAAGAGTCAGATTTTCTATGGCTACAACAACAAAACATTTTTTTCTAAAATAAAAGAAAATGTATACATTTGGAGAAATAATAATTATTTGTGGTTAGGTCATGGAAATATAATTTTTAAATCTAAATTAATTTAAAAGTTTAATGAAATGCCAATGAAAATTACTAGGGGTTACTTTGTTTTTTAACGGATTATTAATTAGATAAAACAATAACAAAATGTATCTGGGATAGCAAAAGGTTCTAAAGAGAAATATTAAAGGAAATGTTAGAAAAAACTAAAAATGAAGAGGATCTAGATAGATCCAAAATTATACTACAAGATAGTAATAATACTTACTATTTACTTTTAATATGGGACAGTTAGATGGAGCAGTGGATAAAGTAGAAGGCTAGACTTGGAGTGAAGAGAGGTCTGAGTTCAAATCCAGCCCTCGACATTTACTGTGTAACCTTAAGCTAGTCATTTAACTTCTGTTTGCCTCAACTTCCTCTTCTAGGAATTGAGGATAATAACCACATCCCACGGTTGCCATGAAAATCAAATGAATTAAAAATTGTAAAGAACTTAGCGTTGTGCCTAGCACAAAGTAAGTGCTATATGTTATTTGTTATTATTAATTCTTAAGTGTAACAAATTAGATAAATAATATCTAGAAGCAATAGGGCACAGGAGCAAAATGTCTGATTAAACCCAAGGACAGCAATTATAGTCAAGATTCTCTTTTTTATCATAAAAAACTTCCATGAAAATGGAGAGGCAATATAGTAAAATTTTGATTTAAACTAACAGCCTACACCAGGCATTAAATAACTTAAATATAAAAGGTCATGAAAGAAAATAATTAGTAAAGGGGAAAAGATATGATAACTTTCCACAAATATTAATTAAATAAGGAATGAGTCATTGTAGAAAATAAAATGAACAATTTTCATTCTATAAAATTAAAGAAAATTTGGAATAATTGGAATAAATGCAGTTAATATTAGAAGAGAAACACTGGAGAAACTTAACACGTTTCTCTTTGAAAGGTTTAATATCCCAGATGTGTAGGGAGCTGATAGAAATATATAAAAACAAAAGCCAGACCCCAAAAGATAATGATGAAATGGTTTGAACAGGTAGTTCTCAAATGATAAAATAGAAGATCTCAAAAACCACATTAAAAGGTGCCCAGGCACTAAGCACATTAAAACACCTTCACCAACAATCAACTCTTGATTTCTACTTCACACTGTTAGATTAGATGGAAATAGCAATTGTTGACAAGTCTATAGAACACAGATGTAATAATATATTCTTAATGAAAAAATGAATTGGTCCAAATGTTCTGGAAAACAAGGTGGAACCATATATCCTTGAAGCACTAGACTTTTCTAGCAGTACCACAACTAAGTATATATTTATTGCAAAGAGGTCAAAAACAGAGAAAATGGCCCCACGTGTTATAAACATTTTTGTAGTACTATTTTTTTTTGTTTTAATAAAGACCTAGAAATAAAATGTTACCCATCTTTTGTGGGATAACTAAAGAAATTATGAAATATGAATAATATGGAGTACATTGGACCACAAGAAGTAATAAACATGGACATTTTAGAGAATTTGGGAACATGTTTTGAACTAATGTAGAGCAAAATCTATAGATTCAGGAGACCGATTTCCTTGTTGACCACAGTGATGAACGGAACACCACCTTGAAAGATTTTAGAACTCTACTCAATACAGTTATCAACCATCTCTTTAGAAGAAAGCCCCTTACCTCTTAGCAGAATTGTGAAAGATTAGAGGCACAGAATGACACATACATTTTCTGAAAAAACTAATGTCTGAATTTGTTTCCTTGACTAGATTTAATTATTATGAGTGAGGGGTTTTATTAGAAAAGAAGCATTAAGTGGGTAGTGATAGAGATATAAAAGAGAAAGAAAACAACCTGAATAAAATATTAAAAATACATATATAGAGGGCAACTAAGTGAATCAGAGTATTGAGAGATGAGAGATCCTGGGTTCAAATTTGACCTCAGACACTTCCTAACTGTGTGTCCCTGGGTATTTAAATCATCTAACCCCTATTGCCTCACTCATATTGCTTTTTTGCCTTGCAACCAGTACATAGTGTTGTTTTTAAGATGGAAGGTAAGGGTTTAAAAAAACCACACATATATTTAAAAAAAAACAACTCATGAGACAAGAGAAATAAAGGTGAATTTTAAAATACTTTTTTAGATTTAATACATATAAGATAGAGTGATAGGTTCATAGTCAACCTTTTTAATATCTATATATTTAAATATTATATCTGTTGATCACTAGATCATTGGCAAGTTCATAAAATATTTTTAAAAAGAGAAAATTGAAAAAAACTCTTCATCAAAAGACTTAGTTTTCAGCTAAATAAATCAAAACCATTAATAATCACATGAAAAGTGTTCTAAATCTCTTATAATCAGAGAAATGCAAATCAAAACAACTCTGAGGTATCACCTCACACCTAGCAGATTGGCTAACATGACAGCTATGGAAAGTAATGAATGCTGGAGGGGATGTGGCAAAGTAGGGACATTAATTCATTGCTGTTGGGGTTGTGAATTGATCCAACCATTCTGGAGGGCAATTTGGAACTATGCCCAAAGGGCGATAAAAGACTGTCTGCCCTTTGATCTAGCTATAGCACTGCTGGGTTTGTACCACAAAGAGATAATAAGGAAAAAGACTTGTTCAAGAATATTCATAGCTGCACTCTTTGTGGTGGCAAAAAATTGGAAAATGAGGGGATGCCCTTCAATTGGGGAATGGCTGAACAAATTGTGGTGTATGTTGGTGATGGAATACTATTGTGCTCAAAGGAATAATGAACTGGAGGAATTCCATGGGGGAGTGGAACAACCTCCAGGAAGTGATGCAGAGTGAAAGGAGCAGAACCAGGAATCATTATACACAGAGACTGACACACTGTGGTACAATCAAATGTAATGGACTTCTCCATTAGTGGCAATGCAGTGATCCTGAACAACTTGGAGGAATCTACAAGAAAAACCACTATCCACACCCAGAGGAAACACTGTGGGAGTAGAAACACAGAAAAAAAAAAACCGCTTGATTACATGGGTCGATGGGGATATAATTGAGGATGTAGACTCTAAATGAACATCCTAGTGCAAACATCAACAACATGGAAATGGGTTCTGATCAAGGGCACAAGTAATACCCAATGAAATTGCCCATTGGCTGAAGGAAGAGTGGGGTGGAGGGGAGGGAGGGAAATAAAGTGATTATTGTAACCAAGGAATAATGTTCTAAATTGACTAAATAAACTTATTCAAATGGAAAAAAAAGAGACTTAGAATAAACAGTTAGGGTAAGTTTTTGTTGTTGTTGTTGTTGTTGTTTTTGTTTTTTTTAGGATGGGGAGACCTGGCACATTTATAGACATGGGAAAGAAACCAGCAGATAAAGAGAGATTGGAGATTAGAAGAGGGTGGTGATTTGAAGGGAGAGGCAAGTTGCAGAGGATGGACAGGAGGAAATGGGATAAAAGTTAGAAAACAAAAGAGTAGAGCTTGAGGAGGAAAACAAGCTCTTCATCTGGGGCTGAAATAAAAGATTATTGAATGGGGGATGATGTCCAGGGATTCAAAACAGTTTTGACTGACCATTTTAAATATACCCATTTTTCACTTGCCAGGCTTTTTTCTTAGCTTATGATATACATAGAAGTAAGCTTTACCATAGAAAAAAGATAATTTGTCCTCAAACTGTTTTGCTAAATTGCAATTCAGGTAATGATTTTTTAAAAGTATGTGTTTTGTGGTAAATTTTGTCACCTCCCCAGATATTTTAAATTAAGTAATTTATTTAGAATATTTTTCCATGGTTACATGGTTCATATTCTTTCCCTCCCCTTTTCTCTCCACCATCTTGGAGCTGACGAGCAATTCCACTGGGTTTTACATGTATCATTGTTCAAAACCTATTTCCATATTATTCATATTTGCACTAGAGTGATCATTTACAGTCTACATCCCCAATCCCATCCCCATCAAACCATGTGATCAATCATGTTTTTCTTCTGTGTTTCTACTCCTACAGTTCTTTCTCTGGATATGGATAGTGTTTTCACTCATAAGTTCCTCGGAATTGTCCTGGATCATTGCATTGCTTTTGGTAGAGAAGTCCATTACATTCGATTGTGCCACAGTGTTTCAGTCTCTGTGTACAATGTTCTCCTGGTTCTGCACCTCTCACTCTGTATCACTTCCTGGAAATTGTTCCAGTTCACATGGAATTCCTCCAGTTCATTATTCCTTTGAACACAATAGTATTCCATCACCAACAGATACCACAATTTGTTCAGCTATTCCCCAATTGAGGAACACTCCCTCATTTTCCATTTTTTGTCACTACAAAGATCACAGTTATAAATAATTTTGTACATGTATTTATTCCTTATTACCTCTTTTACCTAGATATTTTAAAATTTTCATTTATTCATGTAAATTCCTTTGTATTTCAGAAGCTATAGGACAGCAGGAGGACATGTGCTGACATATAAAATAGTTAGGGTTTCTTTATTGCAAGTATAAAACTGTCATAGTAGGCATTTAATATCAACATTATGCAACAAAATTATTTTTTCAGGGCAAACAAATACTACCCTACATATATTCATTTCTAAGGCTCCTCAAATTGTGGATTGATGAAGATTTAGCACCAGACAGAATAAACATGGCATGAAAGTGAAAGTCTGTATTTTAAAAGGTGATATTTTATAGTAACAGAGCAAGCATCTTTCAGCCATCTGTTTCCCTACCACCATTCTCATTTTTCTATACATAGTGTTAGGTTAGAGTCATAGGGGGAATTTATGAGGAGCTGAAACTACAGAAGAAAAAGTGTCTCTCTAATACTCACTGGAATATAGCCATACCTTGTTTTATTGTGCTTCACAGATATTATGGTTTTTGTTTTTTAATAAATTGAAGATTTATTTGAAATCTGCTTCAAACAAGTTTATTAGTGCCTTTTTGGCATCAGCTTGTTCTCACATCATGTCTCTGTGTCACATTTTGGTAATTCTTGAAAACTTACAAAATATTTCATGGTTATTATATCTGTTTGGGTGATCTGTGATCAATGATCTTTGATGTTACTTTTGTAATTGCTTCGGGGTGCCTTGAACATGCCCACATAAGACTTTCCACTTAATCACTACTGTTCTGTGTGTTCCCACTGTTCTAGCAACTTGTTTTTTCACATTTTCTTACTCTCCTATTCCCTGAGACACAACAATATTGAAGTCAAGAGAATTAATAACACTGCAATGGTCTCTCAATGTTCAAGTGAAAGAAAGAATCAGTTGAATGCATTGAAGATGGCAGCATAGAGGCAGCAAATGTTCAGACCTCTGAAAACCCTTCCTTACTGGTTGCAAACTAAATGCTCCTAGAGGAATGATAATCAAACCCAACAAAAAGACAGAGCCAAGGAATACTCCTGCTGGACTCAACATAAAAGGTATGCCCCAGAAATCCAGAATTTTAGAACACTCAGATTTAAGGGGAAGGAAGAAGGGAGTTCCTGGGACCCCTCACCCAAATAGAGTTCTAAGCCCCCAGTGGTGGCTGGAACCTCTGGGCAGGAAAAGGCACTGATCTGGAGGGAATACCTTGTGGGAAAAGCTGTGCCAGACTCAGAGCATCCAAAATACAGGCAGTGAGAAATCAGACAGAGTAGAAACACAGAACACAGAGCAAGAGGCATTGTTGCAGCAGTGGAGACACTCCATATCCCCACCCCCTTCCCAAGGTTTTGGTCTCAGGGCACATCCAGCAACCCAGCCATATCTAATTGCATCAAAGCCTCCAGAGGACAGGGAAGCTCAAGCTTCAAAACCCCTTCCCCACAGACTGCTGGACTTAATTCCATCAAAGCTTCCAGAGGGCAGAGAAGCTCAAGATCCAACACCCCTCCCCCAAAGACTGCACTGAGATATTTGCTGACAATACTCCAAGGTTGAAGGTGGAAAGAAAAGCCCAAAACCACCAAAAAAATGAGAGGAACAAGAGCGCAAGCAACAACAGGGAGTAAAGAAGGGGTAAATATGAGCAAACAACAGAAAAAGACAAAAGAAATTACAATCAACAGCTTCTATACAGGCAATGAACAAAGAGAAAATGTAACAGAGAAGGATGAGGGAACTCCAAGCAAAAAACAAACAAAAAACAGAAAAAAAAAAAGAAAAAGGAAACCCAGTGAATTGGATACAGGCACTGGAAGAACTCAAAATACAATTCAAAACCCAATTAAGATAACCTGAAGATAACTGGAAAAAGAACTTAAAAACCAAGAAAAGTGATCTGGAAACAGAGGCACTTGAACTAAAACAACAAAATAGTGTCTTGAAAGCCAAAATCAACAAGCGTGAAAATGAGGCAAAAGAGATGAAAGGTGAGGTAAAGAAGATGAAAGATGAACTCCAAAGAAAATCAGACCAGAAGGAGAAGGATGACCAAAAAGCCAGGGATGAAATCCAGTTGTTAAGAACCAGCATACAACCACTAGAATCAAGTGACTTCACAAGGCATCAGGACAGTATAAAACAAAGTCAAAAGAATGAAAAAAAAATGAGGAAAATGTGTAGCATCTCATTCACAAAACAGAAGATCTAGAAAATCATTCCAGCAGAGACAACTTAAGAATCATTGGTCAGCAGAAGACCATGACAAAAGAAATAGCCTGGACAGCATACTACAGGAAATTATCCAAGAAAACTGCCCCAATATTCTAGACCAAGAGGGAAAAGTGGAGATTGAAAGAAACCACAGATTATCTCCTGTACTTAATCCCTAACTGACAATACCCAGGAATGTTACAGCCAAATTCAAAAACTATCAGACCAAGGAAAAATATTGCAAGCTGCTAAGAAGAAGTCATTCAGATACCATGGAACCACAATGAGGATAACACAGGATCTGGCTGCATCTACACGGAAGGACCAAAAGGCATGGAATATGATATTCTGGAAAGTAAGAAAACTAGGTCTACAAACAAGAATCAACTATCCATCAAAACTGACTATATTCTTACAGGGGAAAGTATGGTCATTTAACAAAATAGAAGAATTCCAAGCATTTGTGAAGAAAAGACCATACCTGAACAGAAAATTTGATGCCCAAGCACAGAACTCAAGAGAATTATCAAAATGTAATTAAAGAAAAACAAAACAAAACAAAACAAACTTTTCTTAAGAGACCCAATAAGTTAAAATGATATGTAACCCTATAAGAAAAGAGGTCATTGGTAACTCTTAAAAACTGTTGTTATCACCTGGGCAGCTAGAAGAATTACACTTAGAGAGAACAGTGACAAACTGTATAGGAGGAAATGCCAAGACATAAATATGTATATAGATATATTCATGCATAAATACACATATATATGTGTGTGTGTGTGTGTATATATATACATATATATACACTAGGGCTAAAAAACGAGGTTAATACTAAAAGAAACAGGAAATTAACAAAAGGAGGTAAGTTTATATGTCACAAAGAAGCTCATGGTGGGAGGGGGGAGAATATCAATATCAATACACTGGAAGGGTAAAGAGATTGGAGATAGGAAATACTTAACTCTTACATGTATTGAAATTGACTCAAAGAGGGACAAACAATCCAATACAATGGGGCAGAGAATTGATTTGTGCCCTATAGGGAAGTAGAAGGGTAACAAACGGACTGATGGGGAGGGAAGCAGTACAAAGGGGGGAGAGGGTGGGCGTAGTTTAAATGACTGTAAAGAAAATAAGTGGTGAATAAGAATGGAGGGGGGTAATAAGGGAAGTAAAATAAGGGTGGGAATTAGGGGGACTGAATAAAAACAAAACATAGGTGTAGAAGGAAATAGTGCAAGAAGAAAAGGCATAGAAATCAAAATACTGGGAAATATACAACTGGAAATCATAACTCTGAATGTGAATTGAATTAACTCACTCATAAAACACAAGTGAATAGCAGCTTTTGGATTAGAATCCAAAAACCTACTATATGCTGTCTATAAGAAACACACAAGAGGAAGGTAGATACACATAGAATAAAAGTAAGAGGATAGAGCCAAATTTATTGGGCATCAACTGATAAAAAGAAGTCAGGAGTCTCAATCATGATATCTGACAAAGATAAAGTAAAAATAGATCAAATTAAAAGAGATAGGGAAGGTAATTACATCCTGATAAAATGCAGTATAGACAATGAGGAAATATCAGCATTCAACATATATGCACCAAATGGCATAGCATCCAAATTTCTAAAAGAGAAACTAGGGCAGCTCAAGGATGAAATAGATAGAAAAACTATACTAATGGGAGACCTGAACCTTCCTTTATCAAAACTAGATAAATCAAACCAAAAAATAAATAAGAAAGAGGTAAGAGAAGTGAATGGAATCTTGGAAAAATTAGAGTTAGTAGATATGTGGAGAAAAATAAATAAGGACAAAAAGGAATATACCTTCTTTTCAGCAGCACATGGTATATTCACAAAAATTGACCATTTATTAGGGCACAAAAGCATTGCAAACAAGTACAAAAGAGGAGAAATAATAAATACAACCTTCTCAGATCACAGTGCAATGAAAATAATAATTAGCAAAGGTACATGGAGTGGCAAATCAAAAATTAATTGGAAATTAAACAATACAATTCTCCAAAATCCATTAGTTAAAGAACAAATCATAGAAACAATTACTTCATTGAAGAAAATGACAATAATGAGACATCCTTTTAAAAATCTATGGGATGCAGCCAAAGCAGTACTCGAGGGAAATTTATATCATTGAGCTCATATATTAACAAATTAGAGAGCATAGAGGTCAATGAATTGGGCATGAAAATTAAAAATCTAGAAAGTGAACAAATTAAAAATCCTCAGATGAAGACTAAATTAGAGATCCTAAAAATCAAAGGAGAAATTAATAAAATTGAAAGTCAAAGAACAATTGATTTAATAAATAAGACTAGAAGCTGCTACTTTGAAAAAACAAATGAAATAGAGAAAGTACTGGTCAGTCTAATTAAAAAAAAGAAAAGAAGAAAACCAAATTGATAGTATCCAAGATGAAAAGGGAGATCTCACCTCTTATGAAGAGGAAATTATGGCAATCATTAAAAATTATTGTGCCCAATTATATGGCAATAAATTTGGCAATCTAGATGATATTGGTGAATATTTACAAAAATATAAATTGCCTAGACTAACAAAGAAATAGACTACCTAAACAAGCCCATATCAGAAAAAGAAATTGAGCAAGCGATCAAAAAACTCAGTAAGAAAAAATCCCCAGGTTCAGATGGATTCACAAATGAATTCTATCAAACTTTCAAAGAACAACTAATCCCAATATTTTACAAATTATTTGACAGAATAAGCAAAGAAGGAGTTCTACCAAATTCCTTTTACAACAAAAATGATTCCAAAGCCAGGCAGGTCAAAAATGGAGAAAGAAAACTATAGACCAATCTCCTTAATGAATATAGATGCAAAAATCTTAAATAGGGTACTAGCAAAAAGACTCCAGCAATTGATTAGGAGGGTTATTCACTATGACCAGGTAGGATTCATTCCAGAAATGCAAGGATGGTTCAATATGAGGAAAACCATCCACATAATTGACCATATTAACAAGCAAACCGACAAAAATCACATGATTATCTCAATAGATACAGAAAAAGCCTTTGACAAAATACAACACTCATTCCTATTGTACACACTAGAAAGCATAGAAACAGAAGGGCCTTTCCTAAAAACAATAAACAACATATATCTAACACTATCAACAAACATCATCTGCAATGGGGACAAACTAGAAGCCTTCCCAATAAGATCATGAGTGAAACAAGGATGCCCATTATCACCTCTATTATTTAAAATTGTACTTGAAACACTAGCTGTCGAAATTAGAGAAGAAAAAGAAATTGAAGGTATTAAAATAGGCAATGAGGAGACCAAGCTATCATTCTTTTCAGATGATATGATAGTCTACTTAAGGAACCCCAGAGAATAAACCATAAAGCTAATTGAAATAATTAACAACTTTAGTAAAGTGCAGGATACAAAATAAACCCACATAAGTCATTAGCATTCCTATATTTCTCCAACACATCTCAGCATCAAGAATTAGAAAGAGAAATTCCATTTAAAATTTAAAATTACCCTAGACAATATAAAATACATAGGAATCTATCTGAGACAAATACAGGAAGTATATGAATACAAGTAAATACAATTAAATACTAGATCTAAAGAATTGGAGAAACATTGACAGCTCATGGGTAAGCCGACCTACCATAATAAAAATGACAATCCTACCCAAAATAATGTACTTATTTAATACCATACCCATTGAACTACCAAAAACTTTTTTACTGAATTAGAAAAAAAAAAACATAACAAAATTCATTTTGAAGAACAAAAGATCAAGGATATCCATGAAAATGATGAAAAAAATGTGAAGGAAGGAGGCCTTGCAGTCCCAGATCTCAAATTATACCATAAAGCAGTGGTCATCAAAACAATTTGGTACTGGATAAGAGACAGAAAGGAGGATCAGTGGAATAGACTTGGGGTAGTGACCTCAGCAAGACTGTCTATGACAAACCCAAAGACCCCAGGTTTTGAAACCAAAACACAGTATTTGATTAAAACTGCTGGGAAAATTGGAAGACAGTGTGGGATAGATTAGGTTTGGATCAATATCTCATACCCTACACCAAGATAAACTCATAATGAATGAATAACTTGAATATAAAGAAGGAGACTATAAGCAAATTAGGTGAACACAGAATAGGATACATGACAGATCTTTGGGAAAGGAAAGACTTTAAAACCAAGCACGAGCTAGAAAAAAAAATCACAAAATATAAAATCAATCATTTTGATTACATCAAATTAAAAAGGTTTTGTACAAATAAAACTAATGTATCCAAAATGATGAGCAAGATGGTTTCAGAAAAAGATGGAATGGTGTATGAACTGATGCAGAGCAAAACTGATGCAGAACTGGGAGAACATTGTAACAGCAATATTGCACAGTTATTAACTGTGAAAATTTGGCTACTTTCAACAATGCAATGACCTGGGACAATTCTAAAAGACTTATGAAGGGGAAAACTATCAGTCTCCAAGGAAAGAACTGTTGGAGTCAGATGAATGCTGATCAAAGTATACAATCTTTCACATCAGTGTATTAATGGTTTTATTTTGGGATTTTGGTTTTGAGTGAGTGTGCTCTTACAACCATAACCAACATGGAAGTCTGTTTTGTATAATAATAAAAATTATTTTTACACATAAAAATAAATAAAATAAGTTTTAAAAATAATATGGAGATAACTAGATGGCTTAATGTATAGACTTCCAGACCTAGAGTCAAGAAGACTTGTCATCCTGAGTTTGCATGTAGCCTCTGATACTTGCTTGTCATGTGACCCTCAGCAAGTCATTTAACTTTTACCTCAGTTTCCTTAACTGTAAAATGAGCTAGAGAAGAAAACAATAAACCACTCCAGGATCTTTGTCAGGAAAACCCCAAATAGGATCATGGACAGTCAGACAAACCTGAAGGAATAAACAGCAGTTGCTGAGTAAATTCCCCCCTACCCCATTTATTCAGTTATTCACTCATGAAAAAGTAAAGTTTTGGTTTTGGAGCATTTACTCTTAAATTTACTTAAAGTTTATAAACTTATTGTAGTTCTTTGAAAACTCCTCCCAAGAGAAAAAAATCTGATCTATCTGTGAAATAAAGGTTCATGTTTTTCATGACCACAAATATTGTATATATTAAATTAATTGCCTTCTCAAGGAGGGAGAAGGAGATGAAAAGAATTTGGAACTCAAACGTTTTCAAATGAATGCTAAGAATATTTGTTTTCATGTAATTGAGAAAATAAATAAAAATGAAATGAAGGATCATAGGACATCAGAGAGTAGGGTCTGCTGGGGTCAGTCAGTACATCAACAAGCATTCATTAAGTGACTACTTATACTACCATATACCAGGCACTATGCTAACTGCTAGGGATACAAAGAAGGACAAAAGATAGTCCCTGCTCTCAAGAAGCTCACATTTAATGGGGAGACAACATGTAAGTCATATATAATTAAGATATATAGAGGATAAATTAGAGATAATTAATGGAGAAAAGGCACTTGCATTAATAAGGATGAGGAAGACTTCTAAAAGGTAGGATTTTAGCTAGAGTGTGAAGTAAATGAAGAGGTGGAGAAGAAGACAGAAAACTCAATATTTCCCTATTCAAGCACCATATTGAATTCATTATGTATTCAAAAAAGAAAGCAAGTTGTGCATAATAGATTCCCAGTTTCATGCACAATCATCTTTTTCTGTTCTACTGTGTATATGGAAAGGTTCATTTATTTAGTTGCTATTTGTTAACATCAGAATAAAAATATAGAGGAAAAAAGAACCTTTTTTCTCACCTTTCAGAGAAGGTCTTTATGTACTCCCTTCCAATTTAAATGAGACAAGGCATTATTTATTCATTCTCCTTACTCTAAGTACTCCCTACTCACAGCCTTCTTTGAACCTTCTTATTTTGAAACAATAAGAGATTGTTTTTTGTTCTACATGGCTTCAGGAGGAAAGGAACATTTTAAGCACATTTGAATGTGCTATTGAATTTGTTATCTTTGTGTATCAAATGGACAGGTCACCTTTGAAAAATACTATTATTTCTTTTGACCTCCTGGACCATGAATTAGTGGGCAGCTATGACTTTGTTGCTAAATTTTAAACATGGAAAAACCAAAAACTGATCTGTTCCTGGGAGAACAATCCTCCAGTCTCTCACAAGCATAGGAAACAGTGGCATTGGCTTGAATCATAGAGCCTCAATAACAACTTTGCACAAGTTTACCACCCCAGAGACACCTCTGACAGCCTTCCCACTCCAAGGTCTACAGAGACTGCTTGGACAGGAGCCAATGAAGTAAAGAGTGTTTCTGTGGTGGCTGTGATTACCAGGCACACACAAACCTTTCCACCCTCTCTTTTTTCAAGGTCTTGGGTATCTCATATCCGGACTTGTTTATATTTCAGAAAGATTTGGTTTGCACACATCAAATTTAATCTCCTCTAAACAAGAATTTAATCTGTGTGGTTGGATCCCCCCACACACACCCCGTCTCTAAATGAATGGTTCTCTTTCCACATACTGGCAGGCAAAAGCTCATTTCCTAGCCCTTTCTCTTTTGCCAACCAAAATCATTTCTGGCATTTGGGATTCTATGAATTTATCTTTGCTTTAGACACCTTTTAGGATGACATTGAAAGTCTTTCAGAAACTTCGAGTTCTATAAAAGAATCTAGTTTTCTCCTATAAATGATTTTCCAGTTTATATACTCACCCTATTATTCCAAATGAATTATTTTACGTTCAATGATTACTTCTATTCATACCATATTCCTTCTTCTTTCAGGTAAGAAAACACATTTTCTGCTTAGTCACAATATATTCTTGTACTTTTAAAAACATATCAAGGGGGCTCAGTGGATTGAGAGTTAGGCACCAGAGAGGGGAGGTCCTGGGTTCATATCTGGCATCAGACAATGGGAAAGCCACTTGACCCTCATTGTCCAGCCCTTACTGTTTTTCTGCCTTGGAACTCATACACAGTATTGATTTTAAGATGGAAGATGAGGACTAAAAAACAAACAAACAATAGCACAGCATGGTAGAGTGGAGACTAAATGCACAGGAATAATAAAGAATCTGAGAGACCCTATAGTATAATTCATAGACACATTGTCCATCTTGGAGTCAGAAAGAGTTAGATTCAGGTTCCACATTTAATATAGACTAGTTATGTCACCTCGGGCAAGCCATTTACAGTGTCTGGAGACATCGAAAACAATTAGTTTCAGATGTGTTTCTGTTCTACGATGGAATATCAGAGCTGGACCAAAGGGAAAAAAGCGATGGCTGATGATTTGAGTAATAGAATCAGAAAACTCAAATCAATAGTAGGTCTTTTTGGAACTTAGGTACTCTTTTAATATGGGAACATTGCTGGTGAAGGTCCTCCCAATCACAATACGAAACTTATCCTAGGTATTCACGATGCTTGTGTCTACTGTCAGTGTGTATCGACTGAAGGAAAATGTTCTTTCTTTCCAGCTCAGCTATTCTTGGAGAATTTATCAAAATAGCTGCCACTGTGGTCACCCCACCTGACTGGGAAGACATGTGCTGGATATTATCTGGATGCTGGATGTTCAGCTGAAAAACCAAATAACTACAGTATTAAATCGTCATCTTAAAAATAACTAATATTCCGGAGATAATCATCACATGCTTCTTTATTACAGGAAATGCATACCAAATGTCTTGTCTTATTTAGACCTAAAAAAAGAGGCCTATTTGCTTGGGCAGGGCATGACAAAATAGACTACTTAAAGAAGCCTGGCTTTCCTTGTGCATTCATGCTTGGCCATCATATCTTGGTCCACTTGCAACTCATTCTGTCAGGAAAGCAGGACAGGGATTCGAAAAGCGTGTATTCTGGTCATGTTGCTCGGTAGACTCCAGACTACTTTTTCTATGCATTTAAGTAATGAGATATTGGTGGGGGGCCAAATTTTTTTTAAAAAATCAAGAAAGAGAATTTTCTCTTCTAAGGCTTTATAAAATCTTTCCCCAGTGGAATGAGTGATCAGTAAAACTCTAGAACGAACCTGTGTGTAGAGGTTCCCTACTAATCCATCTGAAGGATTAGGAATATTCCATGGGAGCAGCTAGATGGCTCAGTGGATTGAGAGCCAGACCTAGAGGCAGGAAGTCCTAGGTTCAAATCTGGCTTTAGACACATTCTAGTTATATAACCCTGGGCAAGTCACTTAACCCCCATTGCCTAACCTTTACCACTCTTCTGCCTTGGAACTAACACAGAGTACTGATTTTAAGATGTAAAATAAGAGTTAAAAAAATAACTAAATAACCACCTAAGCAGTACTGGGCAATAAAAATGCAAAGACAGAAAAAAAGTTTCTCCTTTGAAGGTGCTTATTTCTACTGAAAAGATATAAAATGGAAATAAAAGATCATTATTCAAGGAGGTAGTGACCACTAATGACTCGAGAGAATGGACTTTCCACAGACGGAGATTGAGAGGACACTTGAAGGAAGAGAAGTGTTTTACTAGGATAGAAGTGAAGAGGAAGAGCATTCAGAACATGTACGGGACATCCTAAGCTAAGATGCAGACATGGAAGCCAGGTCGACCAGCACATGCTGTCAGTAATAAGGAGAAGTAGGAAATGGAGGGATGGAGAGGTATGCTTGTGCAGGACTGTGGAAAGCTGAGGAGTCTCTATTTTTTCCCATAGGCAAGGGGGAGCCACCAATTTTTTTTTTAAGTAGAATGGCATGATGCAGAGTGTGCTTTAGAAAGTTTTTTTAGCAACTATTTGGAGAATGATTAGGAAACTGGAGAGACAAGGAACACAGAGAACGATTTGAAAACTAATGCATTAGTCCAGCTGACAGATGATGAAGCCTGATTTTTATTTATTATATTGGGTCAGCATGAATGGAGAAAAAAGGATAAATGAGAAAGACATTATGGAAGTAGAATCAATCAGACTCAATTTTACTGATGAGGCACTTCCTAGCTGTGTGATCCTGGACAAGTCACTTACTTAATCCCTAATTCCCAGCCCTTACCAATCCTCTGCCTTGGAATCAATGCACAGTATTGATTCTAGATGGAAGGTGAGAGTTAAAAAAAAGTGGAGGTGAGGAAGAGGGAAGAATCAATGATGACCTTCTTCTGGAGAATTTGAGTGATTCTCAAAATGGTGGTAGCATTGGTAGACAATAGAAAGTTAGGAGAAGAATTGAGTTTAAGGGGAGAGAGAGGTGGCAGCTGGGTGGCTCAGTGGATTGAGAGACAGGCCCAGAGATGGGAGGTCCTGGGTTCAAATCTGGCCTCAGACACTTCTTAGCTATGTGACCCTGAGCAAGTCACTTAACCCCCATTGCCCAGTATTGATTCTAAGATGGAAATTAAGGGTTTGTTGGGGATTTTTTTAAGGGGGAGAGAGTGCAATCAATTTGATATATGTGGAGTTAGAGATGCTGATGAGATATTCAGTTGAAGATGTCCAGCAGATAGTTGGCAATGTAGGCTCAGAGTTCAGGATATAGATTAGGTCTAGATAGATAAGTGTATGAGTTATCTGCAGAAATGACAAATGGATCTCTAGGCATGAATAAGGTCATCAGGAAAAAGAGTGTAGTGTAGAGAGAAAAAAGGGCAGTAGTTCATTATTCCTTCTTCTCCCCAACCTTACACCTTTCCTTCTAAGTAGTCTATCCACCACTGACTTCTGTGACATTGGTCTGATTTCTTTTTCTTTCTTAGTCTCCTTTGCTATATTACTATCCTCCTTCTATGCCCTAAACATGGATGTCCTCTGAAACACTTTTCTGCTCGTTATCTTGGAGAGAGCGATGGATGGAGTCAGAAGCTAGATTTCAAGTGGCTGAGAAGTGAGTCAGGAGTGAGAAAATAGAGGTATCTATATACAGATCACTTTTTCTTGGAATTCGGTTGAGAAAAGAAAGAGACATAAGATAATTGCTGGAGGACATGGCGAGATCAGATGAAGATTGTTTGATGACCAAGGAGATCTGCATAGGCAGTGGAGAAGTTACCAGTCAATAAGGAGAAATTAAAGATGAGAGAGATAAGAAATGACAGAAAGGGAAGAAACAGACAAGTATTAGATGCCCCCTGAGATTAGAGCTAGTTACAGTTATAGTTATAGGGTCATAGAATCCCAGATTTAGAGCTGGAAAAGACTTTAGATGCTATTCAAACCCAGCCTACTCATTTTACAGAAAAGGAAACAGAGATAGAGAGCTTAGAGGGCTGAACTGGTTTGGTCATTGTTTCACCTATAATACCAACCAACTTTATAATATGTAAACAAATGGATATTTGGGGGACTTACACATTAGTTTGCCCCCCTCCCCAATGAAATGTCCTGGTTAGAATCAATCTTACCTTCTTTTGTTCAATAATGTCAGGGACTTCTTGGGTGGTAGTTATTCCTATGTGTCTAACTGGTAGAGCTTGTTAATGAATGGCCTTTCCTTCTAAGCTGATACGTAGAGAAGTGAACTCATTGCTACAAAATGATTTAACACCCCTGAGAGTCTTCAAATTACTCAAATTTGCTATCCTTTGTGGCAAACCAGGGTAAACATATGTCATGTATGAGATTTTTATGGCCAGGATTTAACACCTAACCTATGAGCTCAACCTGAATTTCAGAATATGCGTCCTTGGGGGCTCATAACCTGTCCACTTCAGAGGGACCAAAGTGATCTGATACAGCAAAAAGTCTTTAGCAGCTTACTTAAAATACAAACAGATTTTAAATTGCCAAGGCTGAATCATCCATCTATATAAGCGCTGTAGTGAAATGGGAGAAAATTTTTTTTGTATTGAAAACTCAGGTTGTTGAGTGGGTAAAAAATGTCTTTGGAGTATTACTTGTTTCATATACTTTATGAAAAACTACACATTAAACATACAGAATATGAAAATAGATAGTGGCCTTCAGGGCAAGATGACTTGATTGAAAACTAAAAATAACCAGCACAAATACTCAATCAGTGAAAACCCTGGACAAGATTGGACTGAACAAATTGGTTACATAAAAGGAGAATTATATGGGAGTTAATCAGGTTTTTTGCGAAAAGCTTCAGATAATTAAGAGTGATTGTAGGTTTATGACATGGTATACAAAACAACTATTAATGACAAATCTTCAGTCTCAGGACTAGGCAAGAGGTGCGGTTATCACTTTATATCACAGAGTCTGTTTCCTCATTGCAAAATGGAATAGGACCATAGAATTTCATGCTAGAAGAGACAGAAATCGTTTATTTTTCCAATGCCATTATTTAACAGGTAAAGCAACTGAGATTAGAGATAATAAGTAATTGGACAAGAATCTAACACCACAAATACAAAGAGTTCCGGAAAAGAAAAAGAAGTGTAGACTAAGGACAGAGTGCTTTAACGTCATCAGTTCAAATGTATGGAATATATTAACGTTTACAAAGCACTCTTCTTTTATAGCAACCCTTTGAGATAGACTTTAAAAGTATTATTATTCCCATTTTAAAGATAAGAAAATTATGTCTTAGAGAGATGACATTATTTCCCTATAGTCACAGAGCTCCCAAAGTCACCAAATCTCATAGTTGGAAGAGATTGAAAGACTGTCTAGCCTAATTCATATCTAACAATCATTTCTAGGAAATCACTGATAAGAGTTTATGTAATCACCTCTAGAAGACTTTCATTTAGGACTGAGAGGGGGTGGGTGAAGGAGCCTATCTATTCCCTTGAGGCTTATCCTATCGAGCCTATCTATTCCACTGAGAAGGTTTTAACAGTTATTTCTCATTGAGTGAAGGAATAACCATGGAAGGAAGAGATAACTGGATAATGGGTTCTGATTATTGCGAGATGTCTGGAAATGCCTAAAATGAGACTTTCCCATATATGAAGTCATTAGAGGGGGAAATTCAAGAAATGATAGGCAAAGAGAGTATAAGGGATCCTGCAAGACTTCTGGGTAGTTGAGAAAGGTTGTAACTAAGCTTTAACTAAGCTGAGACACATGAGAAAATAAAGCCTCTTAGATACATATGGGAAGTCTCCATCTCTAGACTTCATTGCAACCTTAATCCTCAATGGAATGAGGAAACATAAAATCACAATTCGGTTTATTAATTTGAGTTTATATTTCCAATATTGTAAGTAACTCAACATATTATCAAAGCTGTCCTGCTCATCTACATCTCTCTCTAAATTATCTTTTTCTTCTGTGCATTAAAAATGCTTCACTCATGTTCTTTTCTTTTCCCCCTGCCCCACCCCAGGGTATTGCTACCACTTGTTCCCTTCCTTATCCCCCAAAGTATTAAGACAGACAGACAGACAGATGGACAGATGATAGATAGATAGATAGATGGATAGATAGATGGATGGATGGATGGATAGATGGATGGATGGATGAATAGATGGATGGATGGATGGATAGATAGATGGATGGATGGATGGATAGATGGATGGATGGATTAATAGATAGGCAGACAGACAGACAGACAGACAGATAGATAGATAGATAGATAGATAGATAGATAGATAGATGGGTGGATGGATAGATAGAGGCAGCTAGGTGGTGCAACCTTTTTGTATTAGTTTCTCATCTGAAACATGAGCTAGAGAAGGAAATGTTAAACCACTCACAAAGATTTGGACATGACTGAAGTAGCTGAACACTCTCTCTCTTCCCCTCTATATGTGTGTATATTACTCCTTGTGTAATATATTTTCCAAGAAGTGCATTATTGTGTTTCTTCCCCATAGTTCCTCCAACAAAAGTAACTTTCTTTTTTTGTCATTCTGATGAAGGTGAAACTGAATCTCAAAGTTGTTTTTAATATGCATTTCTCTAATTACTAATCATTTATAGCATTTCCCTCCATAGGGTTGTTGATTGCTTAAATTTTATCCTTTGAACACTGCTAGTTTATATCCCTTGACCACATAACTTATTGAGGAATAATTGTCATTCTTCCATATTTGAATAAATTCTTTATACATTTTGGATATCAGACATTTATTGGAGAGAGTTGATCTCTGCATTGATTTTACTTGTACAAAGGCCTTTCAATTTTATGTAATCAAAGTTGTCCATTGTACCACATCCAATTCTTTTTATCACTCATTTAGTCAAGAGTGTTTCTCTTATCCACTAACAATCCACAGTTAGCTTCATGTCCACTAAAATCCCCTATCTTTTATACACAAATTATAAAATAGTCATATTTCCACCATTCCGAACTCCTGAAGTTGATTTTTCAAACCCTTTATATTTAGGACTTTATATTTATATCTATTAAATATCATCTCTTAGATTAGTTTAGTCTTTTAAGAGCTATTTAGAATTTGATCTTCTCAACTATAGGAAAATTGACACATTAATGCATTTTGGTGGAGCTGTAAGATAAGGAAAAGCTTTCTGGAAAGCAATTTGGAACTGGGTCCCCAAAATTACCAAAGTGTGTATACTCTCTAACCTAGCAATAGTACTACTAAGCCTATGCTTCTATTTGCACAAAAATATTTATAGAAGCTTTTTTTGCAGTGATGAAAAAAGGGGAACCCACAAACAGGGAATGACTGAGCAAATTTTGTCATATAGATGTAAAAGGATACTATTGTGTCATTAGAAATAATGAAAGAGAGTTCTGGTGAAATCTAGGAAGACATAATGAATCAATGTGGAGTAAAGTACACAAAATAAGTGAACAAGC
This sequence comes from Monodelphis domestica, assembly GCF_027887165.1. Classification (NCBI taxonomy): domain Eukaryota; kingdom Metazoa; phylum Chordata; class Mammalia; order Didelphimorphia; family Didelphidae; genus Monodelphis; species Monodelphis domestica. The sequence goes on along the minus strand of NC_077230.1, from coordinate 18,138,668 downwards.
ATTTTTCAAGTGCCTGTGACGTACCAAGCCACTGGACTAAGCTTCACAGGGTCTACAAAATTGTTACACCCAGTCTTGCCCTGAAGCATTGGCCTGCCCTAACCTCACGTGGGTAGAAAGACCCAGAAATGCCCATCCCCAGTACTGATACAATTCAGCCTTCTGAAGGATGAGGATGTCTTTGACCTGGGTCTCCCCCAAATTAGTGGAGCTGCAGAAACTTTAATCCAGAATCAACTTCAGGTATTCTGATTCATTTTCCACCAACGACTATCCCTAAAGCTAGCAAACGGCAACCACTTATTCCTTACATATTTCTGTCTTAGTTGTTAGTTCCCTAGAAGTAAATGATCTCTATCCTTCTCCAATTCTCCCATCCCCATACTCTTTCCATGTCCTACCCCAACTATGCCTATTATGCTACCTGTCATTCCCATGCTATTATGAACAAGTTTCCCTTCATTCTGGATAGTTTCCTTTTATGCTACTTTTACACATTTGCATTCATTGAGACCTGACTTCCTCTAGATAACATACATTCTACCTTCTCTCATATCCTCCGTCACAATGGTTCTTGAGAGGGAATCTGAATACCCCTTGCTCCCCACAGCCACTGCCTATATCTCAAAAGATCAAAGAAGGAAGAAAAGAATATATGTACAAAAATATTTATAACAGCTCTTTTTGAGGTGACAAAGAACCAAGGTGACTAACAGAGTCACCATCAATAGGAGAATGGGAAAAAATGATTTTAAAAATAAATTAACTGGGTGTTTCTGGAGGGAATTTGAAAAAGCAAATATATTGATATACTATTAGTAAAACCATGAATTGTTCTAACCATTCAGAAAAGCAATTTAGAATTATACATCGAGTTACCTAACAAGTGTAAATCATTTGTTTCAGAATGCCAGTACAAGAAATATATCCCAAAGAACTGAAAGAAAATAAAGATCCAAATATATACCAAAAAGTTACAGTAGTACTTTTTGTAATAACTGAGGTTTTATACAAAAGAATATCCATCAATCAAGTAATTGCAGAACAAATTATGGAACATAAATGTAAATAAAGGTATAAATAATAAGATATATTATTTTATAAAATTTTATATTTATTATATTTAATAAAATAAAAAATAAAGCTATAAATAACTAAAGAAACAAAGCTAAATGGAAATAATTAGACAGTTTGGAAAATGAATAGGAAGATTTGTTTAAACCTATGCAGACCAAAGTGAACAGAACCAGAAGAATAATTTATACAGTAGCAACAACATCATAAAGAGAAACTTCTTTGAAACATTTAAGGACTCTGATCAATGATGATCCAGAGGAACAATGGTGAAACAAACTACATGTACTCTGATAGAGGGGTGATAAACCCCAAGTCCACAATGAGGCACATTTCTGCACATGACAAATGTATGTGTGTTTGTGTGTGTGGTATATGTAGAGATAAGGAGAAGGAGATGTTAATTAATGAGTTGATAAAAATGAAGGAAAAAAAGAGTCATTGAAGGACCTTTTAAAAATGCACAAAAGGAGGAAGAGCTGAGGAAATCACAGACAAATTGGACAGCTTTGAAAGTAATGTTGAATATGTTATATAATTTTTAAGAACACACTATGTGATAAAGATTTATAGTTCTACCTAATTATCCTTTTCTATTCTACTTTTCATATCGAACAATTTCAATCTCTGAATGTGGAACTTACAAGAATTACAAACTTAGGAAATTTCCCTTCGGCTCTAAAATATAATGTAGATGAAAATAGTCTCCTCTTGGCTTGTTATCTCTTTGCCGACAAAGTAGCATGTTTCTATTTTCTTCAAACAAGGCTGCCATGTGATTTTAAGGCTGGCAACTTGAAATGCCTAAACAAATCTAAAAGTCAATATCCTGAAATTCTTTGTTAATTTGTCCTTCTTTTCTATATGTCAATTTTGTAATGCATTTGCTGTGTAGATCATCCAAATTTCCCATGGTTGTTCCTAGGAAAATATGGTTCCTTTTTAAAAAAAAATATTTTTAACATTAATTAAATTTTTTAAAATTCTACATTTTCTCTCTCCCTCTCCCCCCTCATTGCAAAGGAAAGTAAATCAATATCAATGATACCCATAAAATAACACCCACCTTAATCTATTGCTAGCCTTCTGTTCAAGTTATCTGAACTCCTTCTTGCTTGCAGGTAACATTTCTCTATCTTGTTCAGAATGATTCAAGCCCTCCCTACAGAAGAGCTTTCATTTATGCAGGTAGGATGCCTAGCTTCAGACTTACCCACAGTAGGTATTTTCTTTCTGACTTAATGTCTCTAATCTTTTAGTTATTAAACCCTTTTGTTCATTAAAGCCTCTATTCTTCTGTGGAGAGTCAACTCCTCTTCAGGAGAGGAATGTGATTATTTCCTAGGTTTTTGAATTCCCATTTTTGAATGACTATATGTATCAGGTAATGGAATCCCTAGTTCTGAGCTTGCCATGAATTACACTACAATCCTTCAGTTCTTTTACTTTTCTTATTAATATCTTTATAACATCCTTGCTTTCATTATGAATCCACTCATAAAAATCAATAGCTCTCTAAGAATTTTCCACTTAAAGCCACCATATTTTCAAGCAAATTATGCCCTTCATTAAATTGATCCATTGTTAATTTTATGGTTGAGACTGAATATTTAATTTGTGGTCACCAGGGATTTAATTTCTAAATCCCAAAATGAATTACTCAAGTAAATGAAATTTATGGTAGTTTATTTTACAATAGAGGGAAGATATGTGAATCTTAAAATTCCTCAGACTATGCCTTAGAAGATTTGGTTAAGCAAATTCCTCTATTGTAACAATACAGGTACTTGGTCAGGAATGTATTAAGAACTATAAAATTACTCCACCCTGCTCAGACTACTGTCTTCCTTAGGGGAAGATAAAGTTGTAAACTCCTTACTGAACAATGAAAAGTCCCCAACTCATACTTATAGTGAAGCAAAATCCCTAAGCTAGGTCTATTTTTAGATCTAATATGAAAGGGTACTAAGTACCTATAAAGGTTAAATTAATCACTAAAAAGGTCAAGCAGCTTACAAAAGGCAAGCTTAGCAAGAGGTGTGAAGTTTTAGTCTACTCAGAGAAGGTGATAACAAAAGATGTGAACTAAGAATGGTCAGTCCTGGGGAAAACATCTACTGTGATTGGTAGATGTAAAAATTTAGGGGAGGTGACATAAGAGAAATTTCTCCTTAAAAGGAACTGGCTCTCTGAACTTAGTTGGAGTTTGGAGTTAGTTGGAGGAGCTGGCTCTGTGAACTCAGTTCAGGAGTTGAAGATTTCCATGAAGGACTGGAGTTTTGCTTGGGACGAATCTTGTGGTGAGTGATTAAAGACTGACTAGTCTCTCTTAAGGCTCAGGTCTAGGCCATTTAGCCTAGTCCCTTCATATTATTCACTCTCTTCTCTCTCTCTCCTTTTCCTTAATTCCTTCATTCGTATTGATTAAAATCTCCATAAAACCCAGCTGACTTGGGTATTTTCATATTTGGAAATTTTTCCCATGGTGACCACTTATTTTTTTATTTAAATCAAGACACTAAAAAGTATCTTTACAGTTTTGGCAATTCACAGTCTTGAAACCCACATTTTCATGCTGACAGATAATAAGGAAGAGAGAAAGAGAGAGAGAGATAGAGAGAGACAGAAAGAGAGAGAGAGAGAGAGAGAGAGAGAGAGAGACAGAGACAGAGACAGAGACAGAGACAGAGACAGAGAGACAGAGAGAGACAGAGAGAGAGAGAGAGAAAGCTCCAGCTTCCTCTGAAGCAGTTAGAAAATTCTAAGGCACCAGTCAGGGGTAAGATGATGGACCTTTCTTGGAGGTTCACTCCTCCTCCAGAAAGAGCAAGGAAAGAAGTCAGCCTTTTCACTCACCAAGGTAACCCTCTAAAAGAAAAGTAGTCTGAGGTCTCCTGCACAAGCTTCTCCAGAGGTCCAGTTTCACAGTCAAGTATCTTCACTCCAATTCCGAGTGACTGTCTTCCAGTCTCTCCTCAGAGTGAAGGAAGATCATCAATCCAAGCCCAAGTGACTCTCCCAGTCCAAGTGTGAGTGACTGAATCTCTGTTTCCACTATATAAAGACCTTTTTCTCTTGTCACCTCCCCTAAATTTTATGTCTACCAATCACAGCAGATGATTTACACCAGGACTGCCCACTCTTTCAAATGTAGGTCACAGAATTCCCACTCAATGTATAAAATGGGTGTTCACACCTTTTGTGGTTAGTTCACACCTTTTGTAGTTAGTTCATACCCTTTTGTAGTTAAAATGGGTAGATCTACTTTAAGTACTGGGTTTACACTTTGGGGATTACAATCTAAAAATAGACAGGGGATTACAATTTAATCTTCACAATACAAGAAGAGCTAAGTACCTTCATTGTTACAGACAGGAGAGAACCAAATCCAGTCTTCACACCCATTTAAGAGCACTAAAACCAGCCATGACTTTTTCATTATAAACAAACCCACTATGTTATATACCACAATAATTGATATACAATTAGTTCATGGTGAATAAACAATGAGCAAACATGTAAACTGAGATTACTGTAACAAAAATAAACTGAAGAATATGAAAAATAGTTTCAATGCTTTCATGCACCAAAAGCAAATGATTTTATAAATAGCATGGAGTAAATCAAAACACTTGGTCTTGATCATAACCACATCATCCACATGATGACTAATCAACATAGTGCATCAATTAATAGCATCAAAGAAAATATTTTGCACAAATCCACAATAGCAGTAGATTGCTTGATTATGGGATGCAGAATTTTCCCTGTGGGACTGAAAATAGCACCAAAACAAAATTGAGAATTAAATATATTTTATTTGATCATTTCCAAGCATTATTCGTTAAAGACATAGATCATTTTCTTTTCCTCCCCCCCCCACCCCCCATAGCCGACGCGTAAGTCCACTGGGCATTAGATGTTTTCTTGATTTGAACCCATTGCTTTGTTGATAGTATTTGCATTAGAGTGTTCATTTAGAGTCTATCCTCTGTCATGTCCCCTCAACCTCTGTATTCAGGCAGTTGCTTTTTCTCGGTGTTTCCACTCCCATAGTTTATCCTTTGCTTATGAATGGTGTTTTTTTCTCCTGGGTCCCTGAAAGTTGTTCAGGGACATTACACCACCACCAATGGAGAAGTCCATTACGTTCGATGATACCACAGTGTGTTTGTCTCTGTGTACAATGTTCTCCTGGTTCTGCTCCTCTCGCTCTGCATCACTTCCTGGAGGTTGTTCCAGTCTCCATGGAACTTCTCCACTTTATTATTCCTTTTAGCACAATAGTACTCCATCACCAACATATACCACAGTTTGTTCAGCCATTCCCCAATTGATGGGCATCCCCTCATTTTCCAGTTTTGGGCCACCACAAAGAGCGCAGCTATGAATATTTTTGTACAAGTCTTTGTGTCCATTATCTCTTTGGGGTACAGACCCAGCAGTGCTATGGCTGGGTCAAAGGGTAGATATTCTTTTAGCACCCTTTGGGCATAGTTCCAAATTGCCCTCCAGAATGGTTGGATCAGTTCACAGCTCCACCAGCAATGAATTAATGTCCCTATTTTGCCACATCCCCTCCAGCATTCATTACTTTCCTTTGCTGTTATGTTAGCCAATCTGCTAGGTGTGAGGTGATACCTCAGAGTTGCAAAATTGAGAATTAAATTGGAAAAAAATCACCAAGACTTAGCTGGATTCAGAATTATGAAACTGACAGACAATAACAAAAATTATTTAAACATTTCTAGAAAATATGAAAAAGCAGAAAGTGTTTTCAAAAGGAATTAGAGTAATGCCCTGACCAAAATAAAGGAAAGAAAAGACAAAATGAAATAAAATATAGAGTAGGGAGAGGGAAATTCCATTGGGAGCATAGCAAAACAAAGCAACACAAAATAAGACAAAAAATAAAGAAGGATTTAAAATACCAAAAATGATGAGCAACACAGACATTTAAAATTATACAATGGAAACATAGAAGTACAAGAAAAGTGGAGACGAAATTTCAACTAGCCAACATCAATACAGCTGAACTAAGAATCAGCTCAGAACTCTAAAACTGATCCACAAGAGAGGATGAAAATAAACTTTCAAAGATAATAAAAGAACATTTTCAATAATAGGAGAGAAAAAAGTACAAAAGAGATTTACTTTTCAAATATTAATACTCAATGATGATCATCAATCCATCTAACAAAGTTGCTTTACACTAAACATAACTACAATGGAACAGGATTCTTTTGAAAGTTTATAGAAACATCACACTCATTCTCTTGGTTCCCACCCTTATTTCTCCTACCCTGACTCCTCCAGCTAAGTTTTGAGGGGAAACTTTGTCTTCTGTCCATTAAGAGGAAACTTTTCTCTCAAACTTCCCAACTGTAACTTTGTGAATTGGGACATCATTCACAGAGAAAGGAAACTATGTGTATGAAATACCTTCTGATCAGAGCCAGACAGCTATATCCTTACTCAGGTCTTTCGGGGTACTCTGAAAGTTTTGAAGTATCTCTGCTCTAATGCCATCAGCTCAAGTCCCAACCAGTTTTGTTCTTACTGTTAGGCATCAGTGTTAGGTATCTACTTTAGTTAACCATGTAACACTGATTAGCTTTTACAAATGTTATATTTACTCCAAAGTCATAATGAAAACAAAAGAACAAAAATCTTCCCTCTACAACACCTCATGGGCACACTCTCCGCCATACTACATTAGTCTCTAGGAAGAGTGTGATCAAATTTCATTCAATCTTTGCATAGCATTAGTCCACCAAACTCACATCCAGATGCTGCAAAATTTCCTGATGAGTTTTGATCCCAGCTATCAGTGGCCTGGGTTCCAAATCTCTTTCCTGAAGGTGACTTCTTGTTCCTCTTGGTATCAATTCTGTGTTGGCTGCAAAACCTAGGATGAAATAATGCCCAGATTTGAGTAGTCACTCCCTACCTTTTAATACTTAAAAAGATGTAGTTTCCACTCCTTTCACCTAAAATGAAACACCAGACCCAATTAAAAACCCCAGTACTATATATACAGATCACATTTTAGATTTAGTGGGGAGCTCTCTCCCTTTGTAGTGTTGCCTGTCTCTTTCCAGAAACCATGAGCAAAGGAGTTAATCAAAGATTGGTGCTGAAAAAAAAGAAAATGGCTAACACTTTGGTCTCTAGTGACTTTTTCAAACCAATCCCAATCCCAACTATGCAGTCAATAAAAGAAGAAATCACTATAACAGAGTTGGCAGATCATAGCCAGTTACAAACTATGTATGCATTTTCCAAAGTCTCATCAAGGCATTTCCATCATATACCTTCCATCACAAATATCCCAGAAATAGATTCTCCAGCTTCTGCTTTGTGGGGAATTTGCATCAACTAAACATACTGATGCATTCACTAGTCCTCATTATTGTATATGCTTCCTTCCTCCCCATTTGAAAAATTTGCCTTCCTTGGCAGATCAGTGGGAATACGTTTTGAACATATTGTCCTTGTCTCCAATCTAGCATATTCCTTTCAGGTCATGGGCATTGTTATTTCACTTGTTTCTCCGATATATGCAAAAGAGTCTTACACAGACAATGTTGTATACAGTCACACAAGACTACTTATGTAGTCTCACACATACAATTTCCATCTGTAGAAAAATTGTACCCAAATATGAAATAAAATTATTCAAATACAACCAACAAGGGACATTTCACAAAATTTATCAATGATTAAGATTTATCACTCGTGAGGTGCTAGTTCCCCATTGCATGTGGTTTAATTAACAACGTAAGCAATAATGCAACGTTTTTGCAGATAAACACTCCCAGATGCTGGCTGCATCAGGGCTTGCAGCCAGATGTGTTGATTACTTGGTTCTTTCTATTCTTCTTTCTTATTGCTTATGCCCTCCAGGTAAACATGAAAGGCGGTATCAGGTTCAGTAATAGAAATGGACAGTTCTATAAATCATTCTTCAGCACTTACCTAAAGGGGAAAGCAGAGAGATCTGACTGGCCTGGATCAATCTCACTGAATGCTCTCTATTCCTGCCTATCAGTTGTCCATCACAACCCAATACCAACAGTCTTAGAGAGAGAAGGTCAATTAGCCTCATCCTGTATCCCATTAGTCTGCCATTGCTGCCATTCTTTTTTTTTTTAGGCAAGACTGAATTCCAGTCTTGTGGAGAAAATGAGGAAATACTAACCTTTCTCTCCCACTTCTCCAATCTGCCTTCTTTCTTCTCTGGGGATGTTGTCACTCTCCATCTGGCCTCTGAAAACCGGAAGAGAATAAGATTAGGAGTACTTGTACCCCTCTAGCTTTTTCCTCCAATTCTTGCTCACTCATTGTCCAGATGGGTCATCATTATTTTTAAGGTGATGCTTCAAATGCAATAGCTTTTCAGTGGGGCTTTCTGTCTCAAGTATCATCTCTCTAATCCATTCTCTTCACAACTGTGAATGCAATAATTTTGAGGCACAGATCTAACCGTAATCGATCTTTGCACAAGAAATTCCTGATGCCTCTAGCCAAACTCTTCTTTTAGGCATTTAAAGACCTTCACAAAGGTAGGCTTAACAGCAATGCAGTGATCCAGGACAATCCTGAGGGACTTATGAGGAAGAACACTATCCACATCGAGAGAAAGAACTGTGGGAGTAGAAACCCAGAAGAAAAACAACTGCTTGATTAAAAGGGTCGAGAGGGATATAATTGGGGATGTAGGCTCTAAGGTGAAAATATTAATAATATGGAAATAGGTCTTGATCAATGACACATGTAAAATACAGTGGAATTGCTTGTTGACTACAGGAGGGCTTTGGGAGGAGGGGAGGAAAAGAACATTAAGTGTGTAACCATGGAAAACTATTCTAAATTAATTAAGTAAATAAACTAAAAAACAAACAAAAAAGGTAGGCTCAAGGCTCTTTTTCTGGATGCATTATATATCATTCCCCCTCATAAACTCCACTTCCAGTGAAACAAGCCTGCTTACTATTCCTTGTATACAACAATTGATCTCTAGATTGTACTTTTGCAGAGGCTGTCTCTCTCCCTGCCTCTAATGCATTATTTTCTCATCTCCCTAGTTTCCTTCAAAATTCAGCCATTTATTATATATCACCTTTCTTTATATACCGACTACTAGCACCCCTTGAAATTATTCCATATTTATCTCCTGTATCATATATTATGCACACACGTATACTGCAATGCACATATATATTATGTATAAATATGTATATGTATGTGCATATAAATATGCTTCCCCTAATAGAATGTAAGTTCTTCAAGAGTGGGACTAGATTTGCTTTTGTCTTTGTGTCTTTGGTGCCTAGCACATAGTAAGCCAAAAATAAATGATAGCTGATAATTTATTGATTTTCAAAAATAAAATAATATGTTTAGGGCTCAAGAAAAGATTGTTTGTGAAAAGGTAATATTATGTTGTTGTGGTTGTCATTGTTGTTTATTCAATCAGATTGGCCATTTCATGGCCCTGTGGACCAATTGTCCAAGACTTTTTTGAGCAAGGATACTGGAGTAGTTTGACATTTCCTTCCCCATTTTCACATAGGCTGAGGTTAAGTGACTTGACCAAGATCACACAGCTAGTCTCTGAGAGCAGATTTAACTCTGGTCTTTCTGACTCCAAACTCAGTGCTTTTATCCACTGTACCTCCTCACTGCCCAGTATTATTATAAGCCCTGGAGTCAGGAGATGAAGGTTTTTTTTTTTCTCTTAAGATGTATTTTATTTCAAGATAACAGACACTTGGAGCAGCTGGGTGACTCAGTGGATAAAGAGCAAGGCCTGGAGACAGGAGGTCCTAGGTTCAAATCTGGCCTCAAACACTTGCTAGCTATGTGACCCTGGGCAAGTCACTGAATCCCCAATACCCCGCCCTTACCGCTCTTCTGCCTTGGAGTCAATACATAGTTGACTCCAAGACGGAAGGTACAGGTTTAAAAGAAATAAGTTTGCTATGAACATTTTTGTACATACTACTCTTTTCTTTCTACCATTGAACTTTGTGGGATATAAGTTGATTGGGGAGATATTAAGGTCTTCAAAGAATATGAACAATTTAGTAACTTTTCTTGCCTGATTCCAGATTCCTTGCAGAATGGAAGGAAGCACTAATATAGCTGTTAGACCTGGAATTCATGATCAACCTCAAATAAAAAGAAATGAAAATTCCACAAATGATGGTTTAGAACATTTGTCATCTTCAGCTTGTGTTATTAAATACTCAAAACAATACACATCTTGTCTATAGTTGCTGAATGCTCACAGAAAGGGTTTTTTTTGAGATCAAATGAAATCTTGTAGGCATTTTAAAAAATTTAAAGTGTTATTAGTTATTAACTATTACCATTATTTAGAAATTACCATTACCGGTAAGAATGGTACCAGGTGTACCATTTCACACCTATCAGATTGGCTATTATTACAGAAAAATAAAATGATAAATGTTTGAAGGAATTGGGTAAATTAGTACATTAATATGCTGCTGGTGGAATTATGAATTGATGTAACTATTCTGTAGAATAATGTGGAACCACACCCAAAGGGCCATAAAACTATGCATACCCTATGATCCCTCAATAACATTGCCATGTCTGTATCCCAAAGAAATCCAAAAAAAAGGGGTAAAGACTTATTCGTACAAAAATATTTATTGCAGCTCTTTTTGTGGCTGCAAAGAATTAGAAATTGAGGGATTGTCCATCAATTGGAGAATGGCTAAACAAGTTCTGGTGTATGATTGTAATGTAATAGTCTTGGATTCTAAGAAATGACAAGCAGGGATTTCAAAAGAACCTGGAAAGACTTATGTGAACTGATGCAAAGTAAAGTGAACAGAACCAGCAATAGAAATAATCTTGATGAACAGTTGTGATGAACAACTAGTAATTCTCAGCAATGCAGTGATCCAAGACAATCTCAGAAACTCATAATGAAAAATGTCATCTGCCCTCAAGAAAGAACAGATGGAGTCTAAATGCAGACTGTAACCTACTATATTTCACTTCTTTCTTCTTTTTTTTCATCTGAAATCTCTTCCATAAAAATGACTAATATGGAAAAATGTTTTACATGATTGCACTGTGAAATCTTGCTTGCCATCTCAGGGAAGAGGGAAAGGAAGTCAGAAGGAAAGAATTTGGAACTCAAAACTTTAAAAATGAATATTTAAATTGTTTTTACATATAATAAAGGGAATTAAAATATAATTTTTAAAAGAAGGAAAAATAATTGTATCAGGTGGACTTTCTATAGTTTATGGCACTAGGAGAGACATTTTAAAGAATAATACTTTGGTATCCACAAGACATTAAAGACTTGCAAAATTTGTAATATGGACATATATGACAAATGGATGCCCAACTGATATGCTGCAGACAGGGCAGACTTGTATCAGTTTAGAAGTAGAGATAGATTCCACTCTGGACCTGGAGCTATGAATTAATTCTCTGTGTCTCTCTGTCTGTCTCTGTCTCTGTCTCTCTTCCAGTGTAAAGAATCTGAATGAGTCATCTCTGATGAGGTCTCTGGGACATTCTCTGCTACCCTATAAGAGTTAGAGACTTCCCCAATGCATAGCACATTGACCGATATGAAATAACAGTTTAGGGTCACTCAGATAGAATTGACTGATGATAAAAGGAATTTCTGCACCCGAGAGAATAACAAAAAACAAAAGAAGCCTAAACGCTGGCTTGGCTGGCTAGAATCCCTTGAAGTGACCTCATCAATATTGGAGACTAACCAGAGGCAACGATGCCAACCGAGGCACCCACATCATAGCCCAGGGCAGATCCCATAGCAACACTCTTTCCTGTCAGAAGGGGCAGAGAGAGTGGTTTTTTTTAGCTAATCCCATTTTTATTACATTTTTTCTAGACTACATGAAGATAAAGTTGTTAATAATATTTTCTGACATTTTGTGATCCATATTCTCTCTCTCCCACTCCTCTCTCTTCCCTGAGATAGCAGGCAATATGATTTAGGTTGTATATGTGCTATCATGCAATACCTATTTCTGTGTTCATCTTGTTATGAAACAAGGCATATACATATTACTTATACTATAAAAAAACTCACAAAGGAAATGAAATGAAAAATGGTATGCTTCAACCTGCACTCAGACTCCATCAGTTCCTTCTATAGCGATGGATAGCTTTTTTGTCCTAAGTCTTTGGAGTTGAATTGAATCATTGTTAACAAGAGTAAAGTCATTCACAGTTGATCAGCATACTTTATTGCTATTACTAGGTGCATTGATCTAACTACTCACACTATTTTGCATCACGTAAGTCTTTTCAGAATTTTTGGGGGATCCTCTTGTGCATCATTTCTTATGGTGCAATAATATTCCATTTTAATCATGTCCCACAATTTGTTAAGTCATTCCCCAGTTGATGGACATCTCTCCAGTTTCTGAAGGGCATGTTTGCACAGTTTTATGGCCCTTCGTGCATGGTTTCAAATTCCTCTCCAGAACGTTGTATCATGTCACAGCTCCAACAAGAGTTCATTAGTGTCTCACTTTTCACACATTCCCTCCAATATGTATCACTTTCCTTTTTGCCACAGTAGCCAGCCTGATCAGGGCAGAGATAGTATTTTGATTCCTAGTGAATCAAGAGGCATCAAGCAATGCTTGACCAGAACACAAGGACAACACCAAGATTAATATGAGCATCCACAGCAGTGCAAAGCCTTGGCAGAGGAAGCAGCCAGAGTGTCCACACAAATGATCCGTCTCTCACACTCAAGGATGGCAACAGTGCTCAGGTCCTGGCACAAGGGTGCCCTGGTATTGTCGAGTACTCAGAGCAGTGAGAAAACAAAAGAGCCACTGGCCAGGGCCAAAGTAAAGACAAGATCCTTTGCTTATTACAGACTGGAAGTGATGTAAACCCTCCACATTTTTGTTAGTGACAACTCCTTCCCAGAGAGGGTTGAGGAAGCCAAGAGATTAAATTATTGAGATAATTCTAGCTTTAGGGAGCAAGAATGGGGTATTATAAAGTGATTTGCTTTCTAATGACAGAAAAGTAATGAAACATGTTCTGTATAGGTACCAAGTCCCCTCAGAAATAGTAATTCCCTCATCAGAGACCTTTAAAAAAGAAAATATTTTGTGTTCTTCCCCAATTTCCCCTTATGTGGCTCTAGGGGGTTGGTCCTGGATGGTGGAGCCAGGAACACTGAGTCATTAGGTAATGGTAGAGAGTGGCTCTCTGTAGTGAGCATAGCTGCTAAGAGGCTGCATGCACAAGGGTAATAGTCTCTTAGCTTCTTAGATACCTGTAACTGATGATGAAGACAAAAATGGTCACTTTCTCTACTGTGGACCATAGTGTTAACATCTGCTCATCATTACCCCCTTCACCGCCATCATCACCATCATCTCCACCCATCAGGAGATGCCCTGTGCTTGAGCATCATCCAGTACAAGGACAAGATTCTAAAGTTCAGGACCTGGTCCTTCTACAGGTGGAAGATGTGGATTGTAACACGTCTAGAGACAGTAAGGTTGAAAGTCCAGTGTGTCTGTCTGTCCCAGGCTGATGGGCCAGAATGGCTGCCTTCAGACCTGGATCTCTTAGGAATGCAATCTGACTTCTATATTAAGTGAACAAAAGGTGTAATATTGGAAATAAACAAGGAATGGGATGGGAAGGAGTTCCCTAATGCTAATAGCTCTATACTCCTCCCTTTGAGCTAAGAGGTCCACATGGATCTATCTTCTGCGACTTGCTGCTAAGTATTCCCCTCACTTCTCTGTCTGTAGCCCCCAAATCCCTAAATTCTAGCTATCTTGACTATGGCCACTCCAAAGCAGTCTTTGGGAAAGGCAGTATAGTTCAGTTGCTGAATAAGGATGGTGACTGGATGTCAGGCAAAAGCCTGAAAGTCTCCTTGATTACAGACAGGTACAAGTCTCTTCAGGCTGGTTTTCTTCTCAGAAACTCTTAAAATTCAGGACAGGAACAAAGAAACAGGAACCGATGGAAAGATAAGTCAGAAGCTGGAAAGATGGTCTGAGGACTCCATTGGCAGGGCAACTGCTCCTCTCACTGAACACCTCCAGGAAGGTGTCACTCCAAAGTTCTGAGGCAAACAGGAACTCCCCTCCAGCTCCAGCCCACCCCTCTCTTATTCTGTCCTGAGATTCCTTTGGAACTCTTTTCTTTTGAGTTTCATCTGTGAGATATCTGCTTTGCAACCTGTATTTATTGCAAACTCACTTCTTATTTCTCTATTCTTATATAGGAGAGCAGTGAAGCCTGGGATTCTTGTTCTTCGTTTTCCTCCATATTAAACCGTTGTGTTTCATAGAGTGATTTAATTACTTTTTTCTCCCTCTTTTTCTATTTGTGTTTTTCTTTTATCTTTACTAAATTTCTCCATCCTCCTCCATTTCTGACTGAGGTAGGCTTCTTCCACCTGTGAAAAGAAGGTTGCTTAGTAAAAGCCTTCTAGGACCTTTTAAATGGTAGAATATCCCCTGGAATAGAGATATCAAACTTTCAACTGTTCCTGAACCAGATTAAAATGTAATTGGGAAATAACTAAAAAAATAAATGAAAACATAATAAAACATATATAATATCAATTTGTAGTCTTCTGAGTTAATATCCAATAGACAGGGATATATTTTTCTATTTGCCTTTGATGCCACTGCCTCCAGAAGACATTTAGGACCTTGCCAGTGGGGTTTAATAGGAGCAATTTCAAGAATAGTTTCCCAATTTTTTTAATTCTATAAACTCCCTCAACAAAAACAATATCTGTGAATCCTCAAGATAATTTAATATTCTAATCTTAATATTAATGTAGATTTATTCATTAAGTACTTATAATGACTATAATGACTTTTGCCCCAATAAATTCCATATTAAAAGTAATATAATTATAAATATAAGATATAAAATTATATTCTATCAATGATTATGAAGGCTCTAAATATAAATGATAAAACTCTTAAGTAAAAAATAATTACAAGATTTTATGAGGGACACTCTTTAAGAATGAAAAGAAATCATCCAGTACAAACATTTTATAAATCAATTTTTTTTATTTTTCAAATTCTTTTGAAAATAAATAATGCTTTAAATAAAATAACTTACAATTTGGAAGTATTTTATATAATAGTTATATGTAAACTTAATTTCAATGTTAAACTAATATTTGGCTCAAAAGTAGAATATAGGTCTTAACTCTGTTTCTGAATTGGATTTATTTCCATATTTTAATTAAAAACAAGAATAAAGTGAAAATGCTTGCTCTCACAAATATGTGGTGGAAAATAGTAAGCAAATTTGACAAATTCTTATACTGAAAGATAGAAATTAATTTTCATTTTTATTGTTAGCCATATAAACATATGATGAAAATGCATAGCTAATTAAGACATTAAATATTTATTTTTCTACCAGCTAATGGCAAGTGCTGCATTAAATGGTAAAAATGCTTAATATTCAGTTGCACAAATGAGCCAGAACAATTCTGAGGGAACAGAACAATTATGAGAAAGAATGCTATCCACATCCAAAGAAAGAACTGGGGGAGTAGAAACACAGAAAAAAAAATATGCTTGATCACATGGTTCAATAGGGATATGATTGAGATTTTGGCTTTAAAAAATCACTCTATGGCAAATATGAATAATATGGAAATAGGTTTTGAACAATAACATGTATGACCCAGTGGTTTGTCAACTCCAGGGGGAGGGAAAAGGGGTGGGAAAGATCATGAATCACTTACCCATGGAAAAATATTATAAATAAATAAATAAATTTAATGAAATTTTAAAAATTAAATTAAAATAAATAAAATATATTAAATTTCACATATTGCTTCACTATTAATGATATTTATATATAAATTAATCTTTGTAAAGATATGAGGATCTCTTGAGAAATGACTTTCTTCTCTACTCCTGAAATATTGGCTACATGCTCAGAGAAACTCATCCCTGCATCTTATCAGAATGCCAACCAATTGATTTGAAAACCTACCCTATAAAAGAATAGTAAACTAAATTGATTTATTTATTCAGAGCTGTAGCAATCAAACTCCCCAAATAATAGATTAGAGAGCTAGAAAAAAATAATGAAATTCATACAGAGGAATAAAATGTCAAGAATCATGAGGATAATAATTGAAAAAAAAGTGGAATGCAAGGGGATCTATTAATATATCAACCTAAAACTGTACAACAAATAAGTATTCATTTAAAAGATTCGGTATTTTTTAGAGGCAAATTAATAGAATACATTAAATATTTAGAAGAAAATAAATGCAGTAGCATAATGTTTGATAAAACAAAGACCTTACTTACTGGAAGAAAGACTCACTATTTGACAAAGACAATGAAGGGGCAACTATACAGGATTCTGGCAGAAATTAGGTTTAGACCAATACTTCATTCTATATACACCAAGATAAGCTCCAAATACTTTGATATGAAAAGTCACATCATAAGTGAATTCTAGCAACAATGACTACATCATAGAAAATTGATTTTGAAAGATCTCAGAAGCATATAACAAATGATAAGCCATTAATCCAAAAGAATAAAGATGTAATATGCCAATTACTTCACAAGGAGGAAATCATGACCTTAAAATATAGAAAGATTTTCATATTTTGGACATGGCTAATGTGGAGATTTGTATTGCAAAACTATGAAAGTATGCACTAAAGCATTTAAAAAAAATTCTCAGGAGTAGATGAGATAGTGGGAGGAATACTGGGAAGAATTAAAACATTTTTATTTTAAACCTACAGTTTATTTGAAAAGTTTCATAGAAGGGAGGATCTTGGCAGACTATTCTATAAATATATGCGTGTGTATGATTTAAATTTTCAATAATGGATCTCACTAATGCATTTTCTGATGAATATGGATTTAAGATTTACGGTGATAAATTAATTAAATAATTATAAAATTAATTTTTTATAAAAATTATATATATAAAATAAATTAAAAACTTTTTATGTTTTATGTAAAAGAGCTAGATTTGGAAACAGAAGATATGGGTTTTAATACTTATCAATTTGTACTGGATGAGTCATTGCAGTCCTTTAGACCTCAGTTTCCTAATATGGAAAAAATAAAATGATTCAACATGGTGATCTTGAAAGTTCCTTTTTTGTTTTCAAGCTTGATTTGAAACACTAGAGTTGGTAATGAAAAGGTATGTGAAATATTTTTTCCCCTTTCAGATGGTCACCTTATTCCCTAGGTTGATTTGTCGATATTCTGCTCAAAAGGCAAAAGAAAAGTGAGGTTATTGTAGTTCCTTTTCCTCTCTGTGATTTTATATAATTCTGAGTTATTTGATTAAAAAAAAAAAAGTCAGTGGAGAAGGGGCAGCTAGATGACTCAGTGGATAAATAGCCTGGCCTGGAAACAGGAAGTCTTGGGTTCAAATTTGGCCTCAGACACTTCCTAACTGTATGACCCCGAGCAAGTTATTTGACCCCCATTGCCTAACCCTTACCACTCTTCTACCTTAGAATCAGGATGGAAGATTAGGATTTTTAAAAAATAATCAGTGGAGAGATTTACTCCACAGCAAGATTTTAAATATTATTAGAGTTCTTTTCCATATTTCTTTTTAGTTTGTTTGTTTTAGTTATGCTAAATGTTTTCTCTCTCTTTTAATTTTATTTTTATTGTCAAGCAAAACACATTTCTATGTTGGTCATTATTTTATTAACACACTCATACATAACCAAAACCCCCAACTAAAACCCTAAGTAAACTGATGTGAAAGACTACTCCAACAATTCTTTCTCTGGAGATGGATAGTTCTTTTCCTTATTTCTAAGGAGGTGTAAGAGAGAAGTTACAAAAAAAGAGAGAAAAAACCAGATCCAGCAATGCAAAGGAACACCTCAAGCTGGGGAAGGGCAAGGAAGACTCAGGATTCCAGGAAGGAACAAATGAGCTGGGAGAATTAAAAACTTCCAACTTACTTCTGGTCAGTTCTCTCCTGGAGTGGGCGGTCTGAAAGGAAGCCCTCTGAAATGGAGGATCCTTCTGGACACTGACTATCTTCCAGTGAACCCTTAAATCTCTCTGGTTCAAGCTGAAGACAAAAGTAGAATGGGACTTAAGAGGAAGTCATCTACTGAGAAGATCTCTCTTTCCTCAAATTGTCCTGAACTTCAACTCATAGACAGATTAGTTTAGGAGGAAGGACAAACCCAACAACTGACCAAAAGTAGGGTCAGGCAGACAACCTGAACCCCTCAGGATTGGGGGAGAAGGTCAGTTGCTAATCTGTAAGGATTCCTATCTCCCACTTTCCTCACCCAACACCCTCACTCTCCCTGCCCTGTGTGTTCTCAAGAATTAAGTGTTACCTTTTAGATCAGGTCTGTCTGCTTGCTGATATCAAAGAAGGAGACAGAAGATTTGAGAATAATCATACCATTTCCCCAAAAAAGGAGAACTAGCTCAAGACCAGGGATGAGGAGTGAACTAAGTCTCAAAGGAAAGGGGGGCAGTTGGGATATTGGGAGGATCCAGAGGCAGGAAATTTACCTGTCTCTCAGTAACAGCTAAGATCAAGAAGGGAGGCAGAGGGTCATTTCTCCAAGACTTCCTCCTCCAGTCCTCAATCTCTATCTCCCAAACCCAATCTCTGTCCCTCTGAAAGACAAATCCAAGGGGAAGAGGGGAGTATCAATCTCTTCCCTCTCTCCATTTTTTCAATTCTCTCAATCTCTTTCTCCAGTTCCCGTGTGTGTGTGTGTGTGTGTGTGTGTGTGTGTGTGTGTGTGTGTGTGTGTGTGTGTGTGTGTGTGTGACCTCCTTCTGGTCATATATTACAGAGGTCTTTAAATAATTGTCCATTATAACAAGTGAATGGAATGTATACACATAAGGGGAGCTAATAGCAACTAGGAAAATCTAGTTTTAAAATAAGTATTCAACAATTGAAAAGTATTTTTAAAATCTAAATTAATAAAAATCAAATCAACATGATGGCTACATTTAATTATCTGCAACAATTTGAACTTTATTTATTTGGAATGTCAGATGATTCGAGTTGGGATAGACAGATATTTGCAGCTGCACAATGGACTTCAGTCTTTCTCATTAGCTGGATTACAAACCCTGACAAGAAATAAGAACCAACAAGATTGGAGGAAGGAGGAACATTATTTTATCTCACTTGGAAAATCAAATTCTTCTTGGAGAAATTTAGCACATTAGTTGTGCATATGCAAACATATATACTACTTGCCTATTCATTAAAAAGTGGCCCAATAATCCCTCCATTGAAAACACATTGGAAGTTAGTTAATATGTGTGCTTGAAGTGGATGAAGAGGGGGATGCTAATTCAGAGGGACCTCATCTGAATTTAAGAAAATGGAATATAACTTGAATATTTTGTCTCCACGGCTGGTAAGAAGCAAGACTGATACCCATTGTGTCATTTAAAAGAAAAAAAGGATGTTTTGTTGTGTTGGCTAAGGCCAGAAAACCCATTCTGAAAAGGGACGATGGCATCTGACCAAGCTTTTCTGCCTCAAATGGTTTGAATAATTTTCTGAAAGTTCTAGAAGCGAGCCAAATACAATACGATTGTTTTCTTCTTTGCACTTTGTTAAGTTGTGGATGTTTCAAGAGAAACTCAATCCATATTGCCCTTAATTTACATTTTAAATTGTTTAAATGCTGTGTTGGTATGACATGATTGATTCCCAAGGAGATTTCATGAGCCTTTTTGTTAGTCTACTAAAAGTTTTCCTTCAAAACAGGAAGTTGTCTTTTGCCCAGTGCAAACAAAGTTGAGTACTAAAAGTCCTGAATTTAATACTAAGCCCATGAATTTGGGATAAATTATAAATATTCAAAACCTTATTCTATTCCAACTATCTTAAATTCACCTATGCTTAGCAATCCTAATAACACACATTTTCTCTAGACCCTATTACTTAATACACATTTCCTTTATTTGTTATTAAATAATCTAGGATTCTTTTCTATGCATAAGTCAATTTGCTTTTGCATGTTTGCCTTTTTTGTTTAATCCTGAGGGAAGATGACACAGGTCATAGTGACAGAAGATGAATTTATCTGAAATTTGTGACCAATGCACCTAAAGTTTTAGAAATAAATTCTTGGAAAGACCACACATTCGTTTATTTATGTGTGTCCCCCAAATTGCATTCCCAAGATTTATAGCATTCAGTTCCACTCCTCAGGGGGATATGTTCATTGAGAATTGAGATTAATGGGTAAATGTGGTACTATAAGTTTGTTCCATAAGTTGCTTTACCTCAGAGGTATTTTCCTGTGGAATCTGTGATTTGTGCTTATACTCCTTTAAAAAAATATTTTATGAAATTAGCCAGAATCTTATGTGGAAAAATGTAACACGTGATTGTCCAAAGAAAAGTTCGAAGATCAAGTGGCCAGAAAGACGGTAAAGTAAATTGTTGTTTCAAAAAATAGGTTTTTTTTTTCTGTCTTATGTTAGTAGTTATGTCGTTATAGCATTATTTGGGAATACTTACAAATCAAGGTAACCCTATAATCCTTTGGCTCCTTAAACCAGTCTGGTAACATCTGCTTTTTCAGGGGGTCAGCGGGATTCTTTCCTTACAAGTCTCAGTAGGAGTATCTTCACCCATGCCAAACATTGAGATGATGATGCTCCTTTGCACTGATTGGTATTGCATAATTCTGACAACACTTTCCCCCTCTAGATTAGAACTGTACAATAATTTGGAATCTCTTGTTTTCCGGATGACTGTTGTCTGTGTCTTAGACCCCCTCAGGTTATTGAAATATAAGAGCATGACATTGATTAAAAAAAAAAAACCAAAAACACGACAAACTGTATCTTGTTCCTGTCTTATTCTGCGGGATAGTTTTATTGTAGACCTGACTCCAAGTTCTGAAGTCATCCCCAGGAGGGCAAAAGGTCCAGTCCTGAAAAGGTTTCTGTCTAATTTTGCTGTCTATAATGGTATCATATGTGAGGCTTGCCCACAGGTAGTGTTTCTTGGCTCATATCAGGGGATTTAGATTCTCCCATCCCCAAAGTAAAGATGTCACTTCTTTCTCTTGAATGGACGTAGCTTTGAATTTTCCCATGGGTCCATCAAATTGTCATAGTGGGATTAGCCCACAGTCCAGATGTAGCCAGATTTTTCATTTCTGGCATAAATAATGTGAGATTTGTTTCACCCTCCTAGCGATCCTCTGTAGGGGAGCCATCTACATTGGAGGTGCTTATCAAAACACAAATGAGGTGTTTCATTTTGATGGCAAACATTACTTCAGTTTCTTATATAGGTGAATCTCCCCTAGAGAAGATGTAATTCGGTACCTAAATACTATGCTATCTCTCTCTCTTTACTAATGAATGTTGCCATTTTAAAAATGAATTGCTCCACTTTAAATGGATAATTACAAGTTAAGTTGAGATACTGGGCTGTATTGAATTTTGTTGGGGAGTTTCAAATGCTCAAATGCATCTGATAATTCACAAAATTCATTCTTCGTGTACAGTCTCCTCAACTTTTCCCAGTACAGCTTAATCTATAGTTTGCCAACTCCTTTACTGTCTTTCAAGACTTTTACAATATTTTCAGGTGTAAATACAATGTCTCCTCCAGTGGCAATAATCACCCATGGATATTAACATCCATAACATAGTATCTTTCAAGGGTCACATTTATATTTTCACAATATTGATCTATATGGCAATATTCAAGCAATCACTGTAGGAAAGTGTGCCAATGGATCAATCATACAAATGATGTAAAGCAATGCTCTAAAACAAGAAATAGTGGAGAAAATAGGCAAATTATTAATAACAACAATAGTACTCCATTTGCACACTGACAGGCAACTAAATAATAGTCTATATCTGTCTCTTTGTCTCTCTCTGACTCTGTCTCCGTGTCTCTGTTTCTATATCTTCCTCTTGATGTCCCTTGCTCTTTGTCTCTGTGTCTCTGTGCTGTGTCTCTGTATCTCTTGGTTTCCTTGACTCTGTCTTTGTCTTTCTGTTTTCTATCAGACTCAATTTGTCTTTCTGACTTTCTATCTGTCTTCATCTTTTTCCACAAAATGTCAATCATTGTCCTTTGTTTGCAACTCCCTCTTAAAAAATAATGGAGATCACAGAAACCAGAAATAGTTCATTGTTGCTCAATTTATCTAGTCAGCTTCAAAAACTAGACAGAAATACAATTGTGCCTTTAAAAAAGAGAAAAATTTTAGACTTAGCATAAGCTTTCCAGGAGAAGGAGAAGGAGGGAAGGAGGAATATGTAAAGATCACCTTCAGTTTCTCTTGGAGAATTCAGCATGGATTAGTCTTCTTGACACTCGTCTCTGTTTTGGGACCAAGACCATCCCATCTGGCTGGGATGGGCAGAGAGGCAGCTGTCACCTAGCCTAACACACCATTCTCAGTCTCTAGAGTTCTAGTTCAAATTCTATTCCATCGCTCTAGTCCCTCAGTAGAATCAGCTGTTACTCCTCTTTATCACCCCACCCTCAGTCTTCCTCCCTTTTCCCCAATGTGTACATCCTACCTTTTACTAGAATTCTTTCTCTCTAAGTTGAGAAGAAAAATGACACTGTCACTTTCATACTCACATGGTTCCTTCAAATCCCAGGGATTCAACCTGCTGCTGGGAACTTTTTTCTAGCCACAGAAAAATAGCTTACAATGACCTACTCCATAAATGCTTTCAATATTAATATCCCATTTTACAGATGAGAAAATGGTGACTAGGATAAAATATCTGATAAATATCAGAGCCATGATTTATTATTGTTATTGTTATGTTATATATGTATTATAATAGTGTTTTAAGATTTGCAAAGCACTTTTACAAGTCATCTTACTTAATTCTGACAATCACTATGTAAGGTGGTGTCATTTATTATCCCCATTTTACAGATTAGGAAACTGAGACAAAGATGAAGTGACCTGTCTAGGTTCACATAGCTCATCTGTATAAGGAAGAATTTGAACCTGACTTCCCGATTCCAGGTGCAGGGTTCTATCTACTATGCTTGATCTTTCCCAAATCCAGTTTAAACATACTTTCTGCTATGTCATTCTACTTCAAGTGGGAGATGACCTGTTTTCTTTGCAAAAGTAAAGCAAAGCACATTACTTATAAAAGGAAATGTTCTTAATTATAATTACTTCCTTACGTCAATTGACCCATGTGGTTAAGTCCTTTCAACAGTACAGATTGAAACCCACTCATGCTGTTTTATTTTGTGTAACTTTGATCTATGTATGTCCTCCTATTGATTCTCCATAGGGGAATCCTAAATGGGTGGGGGACTTCTAGTTTTCTGGGCATTTAATGGATATCAAAGGGGTACATGAGCAGTTGATTCCTTACTCGTGCCACATAACTAGCCCATCTTCTTTTCTAGACTTCTGACACTCTAATAATCCTCTTTATAACTTCTCCTACTCAGCTTCTCTTGCACAATCTTTTGGCATTATGGTGTGATCTATTCACACTGGTTATGTATATCTTCACTGCCTTTTGGGTGGTCCTCAAGTTTAATTAATTCTTTTGAGACTCTTGCATTCCATAATTCTAAGACATACAACAACACTGGAAGGATACTGTTTAAAGTTTGAGCTGTTGTTTTAGGGGTTATTAAAATCATTAGCTAAGGCTAAGCAATCAACCCAAGCTATAATTACTGTCAAAGAAACGTTGAGACAGAAGTATTGAAAGCATACCCATGTTGCATGTGGTCTAATTCCCTGGTGATGAAAATGACAAGGAATTTGGAAGGACCCTCGTCATGCTGAGGCTTTCATCATGGCCAAGCAGATTGAACTGAATGAATCCTGTAGTTGTGTCCAATTTTTCTGTTCCTTTTGTAAAGTCAGTTTCAATAACAATACTAGGAAATGTTCAAATTGGAGATCTATTATCTGAAACATTTTCATAAAGTTTTGTGTTCAAAAGTGCTTGAAGAATCACCAATGGTTGCACCCACCAGAAATAAATTTGACTCTGGCCAGGATCTTAAGACCTGGGGAAAAAAGTGTCAAGAATTCTAAATAAAGCAAGTATTGAGAAAATACTTGTAACTGAGAAGTCTCCTTTATGGAGAATTCATTCACAAACAACAATAATTGCACAAGCAGAAAAACTTTCACAGGAGTTTACTTCCTTACAAATATATTAACAGTGTGGACGTCATCCTAACATAAATGTTTCTATAAAATATATCCATCTGCCACTAGCATCTGGTTTCCTAAATAATACTATTGTGGAATTACTGTGTATTTATTTTGTAAGACTAATAGAGAAATCCTTGGAAGATAGAGGCCTGAGAGCTTTCTTGGAGTCAATTTCCTTCTAACACTAAATTTTCTATTTCATTCTTCTGTGGGAAAAGGTTGTATCAGAAGAAGACAGAAGGACTTAAGTCAAATAAGATGGAAATAATACAGGTGACTTGGAAGGTATTATACTATTGTAAACTTGAGGAGGAATTTGGCAAAATATGAAAAGAATTAAGAAAAAAATTAAGAACAACTTCAATACTATTGTGCTAGGGAGGAATAATGAACTGGAGGAATTCCATGTGACTGGAACAACCTCCAGGAATTGATGCAGAGTGAAAGGAGCAGAACCAGGAGAGCATTGTACACAGAGACGGATACATTGTAGCAAATCACATGTAATTGACTTCTCTACTAGCAGCAATGCAATGATCCAGGACAATTCTGAGGGACTTATGAGAAGATGCTAACCACATCCAGAGGAAGAACTGTGGGAGTAGAAACAGAAGAAAAACAACTGCTTAATCACATGTGTCGGTGGAGATAGGATTGGGGATGTAGACTATAAACAACCGCCCTAGTGCAAATGTCAGTAATATGGAAACAGGTCTTGATCAATGACACATGTAAAACCCAGTGGAATTGCTCTTTGGCTTTGAGAGGGGGTTGGGGGTAGAGGAGATAAAGAACATGAATCATGTAACCACGAAAAAATGTTCTTAATTAACCAATAAAAATTTTTTAAAAAGAACAACTTCAGGTCTAGATTCTACTTTGGGGTTAAAAAAGAAGTAGGATCAAGAACAATTAAAAAGGGGGAAACTGGGTGGCTCAGTGGATTGAGAGCCAGGCCTAGAGTTGGGAGGTCCTGAGTTAAAATCTGACCTCAGACACTTCCCAGTTGTGTGACCCTGGGCAAGTCACTTGATCCCCATTGCTTAGCCCTTACCATTCTTCTGCTTTGGAACCAATACACAGTATTGATTCAAATGTTGTGGGGTGAAGAGGTGTACCCCTGGGATTCGGGAAGGATATCTTTCTGCAAGAATGAAAGACTCTGAAACTTAGCTTAAAAATCATAATGAGAAATTTATTTATTTAGAAAGCAATGTTGAGAATGGCCAGGAGGATAGTACAGGTGGAACTGCAAGATGGAAGGCTGCTCTTTGGGAGGACAGCATGGATGGAAAAGCTGCCCCCCAGATGACATCAGTTCTGGGGATTTTATACTCTTTACAACAGATGCTGTGTCATGGTGTGGACAGGACTCTAGAGTGGTAAACCCTCAGGCATTTGGTCAGGGGTTTGGTCATCTGGCTGGGGTCTGCCTAGAGACAGAGTGAATGACCCTCATAAAAGATTCTTTATTTTTAGGGAACAGACAGATGTCTGAGATACAGCCTGATAGAATCGAGGTGTAGCCTGGAGGTGCATCTCTCTGTTCATCTTAAATCTAAAGGAGGATCAAAGATGGACAATCTTCTCAGGGTCCTATAGGGGTCATTAGATGTTTTGGGTTAGGATTCATGAGGATTTCAGGGAGCAAAGGAATTTCCCTGATAATAGTTTGCCTGAGTTTCTGGTGGTACAATGCCCATGTCACCAAGACTGAAGGTAAAGGTTAAAAAAAAAAAGCAACAATTAAAAAAACACATAAAAGGAAGGTTCAGGTCAAATAAAGAAAAAAAAAACCCTCAAGAGATATACTGAGGCAAATGTGTTAAGGGTTATGAATACAAGAAAGGCAAAAATAGTCCTTTTCAAAGAGTTCACAATTAATTGGGGGAGAAAACATGCAAACAAGTATGTGCAAACAAGGTCTACACAGAAAATAATAGAGATAATGTCAGAGGGAAGGCACTAGCCATAAAGAGCATCAGGAAAATCTTCCTGCAGAATATGGAGTTTTAGCTAACATTTGAAGAAGTCAAAAAGGCGAGGGGGGCAGAAATGAAGGCTAAGGGTGAGCATTGTAGCATGGGGCAGAGTTGAGAGATATCATTTCCTTAGAATAGCAAGGAGGTTAATGTGGCTGAACCACAGACGACTGTGCAGAGAATGGAATACTAGAAAGGTAAGAAGGGATTGGGTTATGGAGGGCTTAAAAAAACAGAGAATTTTCTGTTTCAGACTGGATGTGATAGGGAGCCATGGGAGCTCATTGAGTAGGGGAGTGACATGGATAGACCAACACAAGGTATTCATCGCCAGGGAGACTGCTTCAGCTTTAGCACATACATCTTATAAGTACCTTCAGTCCTTCTCCCCCTCTAATAGGAGGGCTGGAGGTAAAGAGAGAGAAAAAATTCTTCCCAAAGTTCCTTGTGAATTCTAGCCAGCTCGTTTTGGACTAGTTGCTCCCCCATGATAGTGCCCACTCTCTGCCCTCCCCTTTT
The DNA here is from genome assembly GCF_027887165.1 of Monodelphis domestica. NCBI lineage: Eukaryota > Metazoa > Chordata > Mammalia > Didelphimorphia > Didelphidae > Monodelphis > Monodelphis domestica. Next base: position 18,111,875 of record NC_077230.1, on the reverse strand, counting down.
TAGCTTTTCTTTGGAATGTATTGTTTTCCTCTTAGATTATAAAGTGCTGGCAGAGATGGTCTTTATTTTTCTTATTTGTGTTCCTAACCCTTGGCACAATGCCCAGCACATACGAGGCACTTAATAATATTTCATTGTCATTTAATGTAATGATCTGGTCTAAAAGTTCATTTTATCTTATATAGATCTTGAATGAGGATGAGGGTGCCCAGATAGGTACTCAGTTCATGCTTGAACTATGGCAAGTTAAACAATTATCTTCTAAATCTAAATCTGAGTTTACCAGAACATTTTTACCAGATTATTTTTGGAAGACATTTAATGTCTCTTATGGGCATTCATTTGGGGACTGCAATTTAGTTTACAATGTTCTAAAAAAAACCTTTGGAAATAGAAAAAAAGACACACACACACGTTCAGTTTACCAACCATCCTTTGAGCATTCCTACTTCCTCTACCCCAAAGTAAGAAAAATGTAAAAGAAATAAATGTATTTCATTTAAAGAAAGAAATAGAATTTATTTTGCATTATTTCCCTTTTTAAGTTGTTTTTATCAGTGTTTCCCAAAGCTCTGAAGGTGATTTAGGCGTCAAGGCATGATTTTATTTTTAGCACTTTATATATGGTTAACTTTGATGATATTTCTCGTTTTAAAAATGTAGAATGATACTTGAATTACTGCTGAATTGATTTGGGGGGGAAGAGGGGAGGCAAGATACTTGAGGAGTTTTCAAGTTTGTTTTTCTTGAATTCATAGAATTTTAAAATTGGGCAGAACCTCCCAGTTCATCTAGCCTTGTCTTTACCTGAAGCATAGATCTGTATGGAACTTAACAATGGTATATTTGAAGACTTTTTTTCCCTGTTGTATTTCCCCTTGATTTTTTAGGTCAGATTATGCAGCAAAGAGAGAGAAAGAATGCTAATGACTGTATTTCCTCCAGGAAGAAAAACTAGATAAACAAACAAAATAGAATCGTTGGTTCTGATGGAATAGTTTAGTCACTTCACCTCTAGCAATTTCAGGAATAATTCTATTATATTTACTTGATGGTTAGTAATCTTTGAAATCCTGGTTAACCGAATGATCAATAGTAAGGAAGGAAGTTAGGAGAAGAATTTTCTCCTTAGGTGATGTCAGCATTGACATCTCCAAAAGGGTGTATTTGGTTGTTTTGGAAGATGGATTTAATAAGAATAGGGGTCTTACAGTATGCTAATCCCCTCCACGAGTTCAGACCAGTCAATTATCCATATTATATGGAGTTAGGGAAGTGTCTGGAGCCCACTGAGAAGATCAGATTCTTGCATATGGTCACAAAGCTGATCAGAGGCAGAACTTTACCCAGATCTTCCATAGTCCAAGGCCACCTTCTTATCCATTGTTAATTGCATGTTGCTTCCAACCATTTTCAGCATATAATCACATTTAGCAGTTAAAAAAAAAACTGTGAAAAAATATGGACTGATTCTATAAGGTAGTAAGTCATAATGGAAAGGATCCTGAGTATGGTAGCAGATGGTAGAGTGGGGCAGCTAGCTGGTGAAGTGGGTGAAAGTGCCAGGCCTGCAAGTCATGCAGACTGATCTTCCCAAGATCAGATCTGACCTCAGATGCTTAGTGGCTGTATGACCCTGGGAAAATCACTTAAGCCAGTTTGCCTCAGTTTCCTTATCAGTAAAATGATCTGGAGAAGGAAATGGCAAACACTCCAATATCTTTGCCAAGAAAACTCCCAGGAGGATGATAGTCAGACACAAGTGAAAACAACTGATCAATAACAGCAGTGTTCAAGATCAATAACGTGTTCAAGATCCAGCTCTGACATCTATTAGTCACATGACTTCTAAAATGGATTGTGGCAACTTCCTCCACCAATGCAGATCAGCCACTCATCCATATGATAAGAGAAGGTCAGTAACTTACAAGTGGATCAGAGATGGAACTTTAACCAGATCTTCCATCGTCTACACTGGGCTAAAATATTGAAGCACTGGACCAAATAATCACATAAGTTTTTTTTAGCATTTTATGGTTTTGATTTAGTAGATAAAGCAAAGTATCAGATTTTCAAAGATGATAAAAGAGGGAAATGAAAAATATTAGAAGAACTGTAGGAAAACTGGTAGAGCTATGAATTATTGGTGACACCTTTTGATTCCCATGTAAATTGGATTGAAGTAAGGCAGAGTTGCACAAAGTCATCAGTCTCACTCTCTCCTCTAGAGTCACTGAAGTTCAGTAGCAAGACAAGAGTCAAGATGACTGACAATGGCTCAGGATGCAGGGGAAGATGTTGACTTCTTCAATGTCTGACCAAGAACCAAGGTCTCTACAGCACTTGCTTCTGCCACCTTCATAACCATTGAAATAGGGGGCAGCTGGGTAGCTCAGTGGATGGAGAGCCAGGCCTAGATATGGAAGGTCCTGGGTTCAAATCTGGTCTCAGACACTTCCCAGCTGTGTGACCCTGGGCAAGTCACTTAACCACCAATTACCTAGCCCTTACCACTCTTCTGCCTTGGAGCCAATACACAGTATGGATTCCAAGACATAAGGTAAGGGTTTAATTTAAAAAATAAAAAAAAATAAAATAAATTGTTCTCATGTACCCCTTCCATTCAGAGAAGTTTTCACATACTTGGAGTAGCACCTTCCTACTTCACCAATGGGTCTGAGGCTTGTTGGTTACCTTCAAACTGGTTTAGCTTGCTTGTCAAGACAATTTACCAGGAATGAAACATAATGAAAAAGTATAAAATGTGGCAACAAAACATTTTGTCCAATAAACTGTGGTTCACTCATCCATAAATATATACAACATTCCATTAATATGGAAAAGGTAGACATACCATCTCATAGGACTTCCACTGATGCTATTTTCCCATTCCACTAGACCCGCTCTCCTGTGATCTTGGAGTCACTGCTTCATGTTGCTCCCTTGGACACTTCTTTCCTTGACAATGCTCAGAAAGATGCATGATTTCCACTGGATAATGTTCAACTTATTATATAGTCTGTTGGATACTACTGTGAAACTCTTTCTGCCTGTAGCTTCTGACTCAGCTGAAATTCATGACTTTCCTTCAAGGGAAGAAGAAGCATTACCATTTTCTTTTAACTTAAGAATTTTTCTTGCTACAACACTTTTAGTAAGATAGGAACTCTGTTCTTAGACCAGTAAGAAATCTTCCTTATGGAAAAAAGATCTGAGTTTTTTGTTCTGTAGCCTTATTTCCCTAAGTCTTGGTTATGAAGCTTTATATAGCCCTATCAGATTTTTAGTTTTAGAACAAAGGGCAGAACAAATATATAAGACATTAGTGTCTTCAATATCAGACCATCTTTTTTTTTTGACTACACTGAATTTAGGATCTATGTAAGAAACTTCATAGTAGCTCCTGGTAAGTATATCTCCATATTTTAAGTTCTGAAGACTGAGCCATAAGTTACGAAAGGATATTTGTTCAGTTACTACCAAATATCTCTCAGGTTTCAGGTTTGAATTTTAATCTTTTGCCGTACTCAAGGGGGAAAAACACATAGACAAAACTAAAACTAAGGGGAGCAATCTACTTGTCTCTTCTGTATGCCTTGTCAAATTTCTGGTCTTTCAGATGCAATTGTGTCTAGCCAAAGCCTGAAAAGGGTTCTGGACTTACAGTGAAAAGGTCCAAGACTAGAACCTGAGCCTAAGAATTAATTTCTCTTTTTAGATCATTGCCAAATAAGTCTTATCTCTTGTCTAGTCTCTTACCAATTCTAACACTGGCATTACTTACAGGTACTAGTTTTGCATATGACTCAAAAAATAATCCACATACAGATGTAGATACATAAAGCACTCAAATAACCCCAAAGTTGCCTCCTGTAATGGAACTGAACCTAGGGTTACTAAAAGGGCAATTATTTTCATTTCAATATTTCCTCTTTCCTCCAGAGTTCTTAGACATTCTCCTCAGGATTTATAGCACTAGCTTAGACTCTCTTCACCCAATAAAAAAAAGAAAGCAACTCAGTGGACACTAACCAAGCAATCTCTTTTCAGGATACATCTATTATCTGAGTAACTCGAATCTCTAGGCACGATACTGTATTGGAACTATATGAACCATTCCTATTTGGTCCAAGGAGTACATAGCATCAGAAAATCTTTTCTCTCTTATAGGTCTCATACCTGAACCCTCAAACTTGGAAGCTCTTTAACTTGGGATTATCCATGTGGCAACTTCTAAAGCTGGCACTGCCCAAGAAATTTCTTATTTTTTGCTTAAAGTGATAGATCCAAGGATCAAAGGGACTCCATAATTAAGAAATTCCCACTTCTCTACACAGTAGTGTCCTTGAACTCTTCTCTTAGACTGTGACTTAGCATATGCATCTACCATTTGTTAATGCCATTTGCTTCTGCTCTATGTCATCATCGCTGCTTTTGGCAGGAAAAGGGTGAAGAAATCCCTTTCCCTTCACCTTCATGTACTATGGTTTGTGCAAGGAACCTGGTATTTCAACTCATTCTTATAGACTATAAGCAAGTGGTAATTCTTCAAATAAAAATCTGTCCCTTTTCATTTTCAGTCATTGGAATTAATCACATTCCCTGTGTCTTTTCAATAAGATGCCAAGGCAAATGTCTACTTCATTGGGAGGCACTCTTCAAATAAAGATTCATATTCTGTAATCATTAACATTTAACATATTATGCATATTAACATATTATATTATTATTTTAATTTTTAAATTTTTTAAAAAAATTAAATTTTTTATTTTAATAATATTATATAATATTAAACATATTAACACCATATAGTAATTTAACATTGGCAAAGCAGTTAACATATATTATTTACTTTGATCACTGTGAGAAAGGTGCTTTTATACTCAGTTTTATAGGTGAGAAAACTTAGAAATTTAGAGTCACAAAACCAGCGCTTGGGCAGGATGTGAATTTATACTTCTCCTCACTCTTAAGTCTAATACTATATTCTACTACACCACCTAGCTGCTTCTATCATCTCATTGTCGGGGCGGGGGGGCTTATCAAATTGAACAGGAGAGACCCTGATCAACTCTCTTTATATTGGGGAAGGTTCAGTGTTTCAGGGGAAAAAAGGAAAGGAAGGATATTTCTAGAAATAACTGGGATGAAAAAAGCAAAAGCCTTAATAAAATTTGTTTTCAAAAAAAAAATGAGAAGGTTGGAGTAAGTCTGTTTGGTTTCTTCCAGATTCAAGAACTTGCAATTTAGTAGGAAAGAAATAAAATTTTATAAAAGCATACATGCACAATAAAAAGTTGGCAGTTAACTTCCAACTGTTGTAGAATGTTTGTGCATGTGTTTGTAGAAATTAACGAGACTCAAGTGAACTAATTATGTCAGATGTTTCAATATCATCAATAAAATAGCATGATGGAATAGTACTCATGGAACATGAAATTTAATAGACTGCATATGATTGGTAGATACTGATCGCCTACTCAGTTTCTGAACCAATTTTTTTTTCAGTGCTGGCTGCACCTGGAATCTCAGAATTGAACTGTGGGAATGATCCCATAACATAGCCTTGCATTTCCCAAAAGGGGATCTCTGACTATATAATGTCAGGTTCAATTGGTCAGGTTAGAATAGTGAAAAGACTGGGTAGCAGAAAATTACCCAGCTAATTTCTGCTGAAATGAAAGAAAGATGATGTCCATTGGGTGATTAAATAGAGGAGCTTCAAGGATACCATTGGTTAAAATTCAACCCAAGGCCATATAATGTTGGGGTAGGCAGCTGAAAAGCACTGGTGTGTGGCTATTGGGCAAAAGGGAGCTCCTTGATTTGAATGGAAGTGACACATTCACTGTATAACTCAAGCCACTTTAAGCCATCTGGGTAGAAACCTACTTTCATGAGTCCATCTTTACATAGATTCATTATATGGAGGGTTCTGGTAAGACCCTAGAACCATTTGTACTTTCTACTTTTATGATAGGAGATAAAACAGCCATCCAAACTCTGCTAATTTTGCCTCTTACCCTAATAAAATGCATTTCTTACACATTTTCAATAACTTCCCCCTAAGGAATACAATGGAAATCCATGAGAATTTCCCACAATGGTAGACTCAGAAAATGTAGTTGCTGGAAATACAAATGCTGCTGTGCATACTTAGAAATTTAGATTTTAATCTCTTGAAACAACACTTATTTCTTCTTTGTTTCAAGAAATCTATCTAAATCCCCAGCCATAAAAGTTAGACTTTTTCAAAATGTATCTAGCCCACTGGGGTATTTGTTCCCAGGTCAAGGGTTAATAATGATGGCCCGTGAAAATATGGATTATAATGGAAATGTTGGCACAATTTGATTGTTGGTCTGTGAGACTATGTGTGGGTGTACTTTTTATAGGTTATATATACATAGAATTATATGCATGGAAATATGTACATTATGTATATAACACATCTTAATGTAATTTTACATATAATTTACAAAACTCATTAATCCAACATAATTGATTTTCCTAAAGTGCAAATTTAACCATCTAAAAATCTACCCAATGGGGGCATCTGGATAGCTCAGTGGATTGAGAGCCAGGCCTAGAGATGGGAGGTCGTAGGTTCAAATCTGACCTCAGACACTTCCTGGCTGTGTGACCCTGGGCAAGTCACTTAACCCCCATTGTCTAACCCTTACCACCCTTCTGCCTTGGAACCAATACATACTATTGATTCCAAGATGGAAGGTAAGGGTTTAAAAAAATTAAATTAAATTAAAATAAAAAAACTACCCAAGTCAATAAAGCTTGATGCTTCTTTATTGCTTGTAGAATCAAATATCACCCTCCTCTATTCAGCTTTTGAATCCACCACTATTTGGCATCAACCTACTTTTCTAACCTTATTAGATTATTCATCTACTAAATCACAGTTGAATTGTTATCAGTGTGGGTGAAGGGAATACCCAATCTTAAAGTTCACCACCACTGACAAAATCATAGATCCTTCTCCTGTCCACTTGTTTAATGGGTATTCATTTTAAATTTGCATTTTAACTTAATTAAAATTTTAAATTAATTTAAAATGAGGCAGGGGCTGAGTAGGTAAGAGGAGAGTTGGATGAATGGGTGTGTGGGTAGAAAAATACACTTACCTCACGTATCTACAGTAATAATTAAAAAAGAAATGTTAGAAAAGCCCTCCTTCTATAGACAATAACTTGCCAGCCTTGTGTGAAGAATAATATTGGATTGTCATCATGCTGAAATAACCTCGCCATGACTACTTCCAGCTGTGTTCGGCCAAGCACAGTATTGCTCCTCTTGTGATGAAGTGAAAGGGGGGGAGGTTTTGTGGGGATCCTTCAACTTCTAAAAAACAAGCCGCAAGGCAAGCAGCCAACTCGGTCATGTCTCAACACTGTGGAGGGCTTAAGGCTGCTCTAGAAAAAAAGAGTGATACTGAAGGAGGGGGAAAGCGATCTCAGATACAAAGCAAGATCTTGTGTGGTTGATAATAAAATTCTGTGTTGCTTATACCATGACTTTATTACTGTTCTCTTTCTGGCAACAATGTCAGTATTTATAGTTGATAAAAATCAAATTTCAGAAGGTTGTAAAATGAAGTTAGTGAATAAATAGCTTTTTACTTCAAAGTGGAATCAAGATTTAAAAAGAAAAGATCGAGGAAGATAGGCTTTTCTCCAAGGACTTGAGTTTAACATCAAAAAGCGCTGGTATTGGCTGTTTTAGGGTAGATCGTCATTTCCAGTATTTCAAAATTTATCTGTGGAGAAATTCTCAGTTGTCTGGTTTTTGTCTTGTTATTAGAGAGTGAGTCATGCTTATCTTAAGTTCCATAACTCTAAAAAAATCTGAGAGCTTTAAAATTTATGGAGATTTAATTCTTTTTTGGAGCAAAACTATCGATGGGTTGATTGTGCTAAGCACGGTGATGTTCTATTATTTTGTCCTTAACTTGTAGAATCCTAGATTTAGAGCTGGAAAGTGACCTCAGCTGCCATTGAGTCCATAAACCTCTTTTCCCTTCTCCTATCTCTCCGATTTTATAGATGAAGAAACTGAAACTCATACAAATTAAATGGTTATTCCTGGTTCCCACAGGGAACTACTAAGTGTCATAAATAGGATTTGAACCCGAGATTTCTTGACTCCAATTCTAGGACTGTGTCCACTACATCAATTGCATTCCCTCCCTCAAAAGAAGACTGAACAGTCACATGTTCCCTGTCTCACCCTCTCTGCTGAGCATTGATGGTAGACCAGTAGCAAATGAATAAAATCCCTTGTCCTTCCTTGCATTGGTCATTGGATCCTAGATATAGAACTGGCAAGGTCTTCAAGGTCATCTAGTCAACATCTCCATTTTACAGACAAAGAAACTGAGGCCCCAGAGATATTAAGTGATTTGGCCAAGGTCAAACAGTCAGTATCAGTCAGATTTACTATATTTACTACATTTATACTAATACGTTAATAGTATATTATGTTTATATAACTCTATGTTCATGTGATTTATTTAATTTATATATCTTATATGTTTACATAATTTATATATCATATACAATTTTGTATATATCATTGAAATACAAATACTAGGAGAGGAGTAACATTTTATTCCTAATAATTATCCTGGGAGCATGTGGTAAGGACTTAAGTGTTTGTTGATTGATTGAAAACTAGAAGAACGTTAGTGGTCATTTTGTCCACTCCTGCTCTTCTCTCATGGAAGGGGGAAACTGAAAGATAAACAGCCTGTGTGAGGTCACATAGGTAATGAGTGGCAAAAAGAACATTTGAACCCAGATTCTCTGTAACACACTATCTCCCTTATTTAACATTCTATTGTGATAGTTCATGATGGTATGAAGGCTTTAGGAGATTCTTGAAAGTAAGGCCAGTAGAATATGAATTCTGGCAAAGCCTATTAAGTTGGAAAGAATTTGAATATGCCCATCTAAATTGAGTTTAGAGAAGTTTATCATAGTTAATAACAGTGTATATATTATCTTAATATATATTCATGTAAATAGAACATAAAATAAAAGCATATGTACATTCAACTATGTGTAATTATAGCAGTACTAAGATAATAAAGCACTATATATCTGAATATATCTAATCTGATTAACAACCACAAGGGTTAGGTACTATTTTTATCTATATTTTATAAAGAGAGAAAATGAGGCTCAGAGAAATTAGTTTATTTGCTTATTATGAAATGCTTTTGAAAATGAGATTGTCCCTTCCCTTTTTATCATAATAAAGATAATATTAGAAGTGGGATCACAAACAACTTTTGCATCAGAGGGGGAAAAGAGATATTATTTGCAGTTCATTCATTTTCCCATCTCCCCATTCAGAACTAAGTGAACAGGTTGACTGGGGCTGAATGGATGTGTCCTCAGGAGAAATTTTATATTCTTTAACCATCAATAAAAGAGAAAAACAATGAATTGATGAATTGGGCATGCTACTGAAAAAATCAAGAACACAACTCATTTAATCATTGAAAATCAAAATAGAAATCCTGAAAAATAAAGACATAAACAAAAGTAAAAGGAAAAAAATTGATGAGTAAAACCAGAGGTTGTTCATATATATATATATATATATATATATATATATATATATATATATAGTAGTAGTCTCTCGGTGATTGAGAATGACGATTGTCTTTGTGCATTATCATCTACGGTGTACCCTCATGTGGCTTTGCAGTCCAAAGGCTGAGGCGCAGAGTGTGTGGCACATGGGGCCTGGAACGCCAGTTGTTACGAGAGATGCGGTTGTGGCCTGGTGTCGGTGTTCATGCGCAGCGGCAAGACGTCGACGTCGCTCATCTTCAAAGGTGGTGGCGGCATGGTGAATGTGGGTTTGCCAGCTGCTTCTGTCAGAGGCAGCGAGTTCTAGTTGCTTTGGTGTCATGCCAGCCCACTTCAAGTTGGACTTTAGCTGATCCTTGTATCTTCTCTTTGGTCGGCCTTGTTTCCTGAGTCCAGCTGACAGTTCACCATAGAATACCTGTCTTGGTATTCACTGTGGGTCCATGCAGATGACGTGTCCAGACCATCGTAGCTGGGTTCTGAGGACCAGGACTTCGATGCTGGTGGAGTTGGCTCTGTCGAGGACTTCCTGGTTGGTGATTCGGTCCTGCCATCGGATCCTCATGACTGACCGGAGGGAGCGTTGGTGGAATTGCTCCAACTGCTTCATGTGCTTCCGGTACAGTGTCCATGTCTCACACCGTACAGGAGCGAGCTGAGGACCACTGCGTTGTACACTTTGAGCTTCGTCGCCGTGCTTACACCGCTGTGTTGGAGGACTTTGCAGCGCAGCCGCCCGAGTGCCTGGCTGGCCTTTTGAATCCTGGCATTGATCTCGTGGTCTAGGGACCCGTCGTTGGCGATGGTGCTGCCCAAGTACTTGAAAGTGTTGACGTTAGAAGCTGCGTGCCGTCTATTGTAATGCACGGCTGGTTCGTTGGCCTCCCTGGTGCAGGTTGGAACAGCACCTCTGTTTTGCTGAGGCTGATAGTCAGGCCAAACAGTTTTGTTGCGGTGGAGAAGCTGTCCACGATGGTTTGGAGATGATTTTCTTGGTGGGCCATGAGAGCACAGTCATCTGTGAAGAGAGCTTCCAGGATGAGTCTGTCTGTTGTCTTTGTTTTTGCAGTCAGGCGGCGAAGGTCAAATAGTGAGCCATCCAGTCGGTATTTGATGTAGACGCCCAGGTCTAGATCCATCACAGCATGTCGTAATACTTGGGTGAAAAACAGGTTGAATAGTACCGGAGTGAGGACACAGCCTTGTTTCACGCCATTGGAGACGTTGAAGCGACCGGAAGTCTCTCCACCAGATAGGACTTCCCCTGTCATGTCGACATGAAAGAGCTGGATCAGTTTGATGAATTTTGCTGGGCAACCAAGCTTGCTGAGGATCACCCACAATGCGTCCCTATTCACTGTGTTGAACGCCTTTATCAGGTCTATGAAGACAATGTAGAGACTCAGGTTCTGCTCAAGGCATTTTTCCTGCATTTCCCTCACCGTGAAGACCATGTCGATGGTGTTGCGATCTGGTCAGAAACCACATTATTATTCAGGCAGGTTCTGCTCTGAAACAGATGACAGGAGTCTGTTGAGTAGAACACGGGCGAGGATCTTTCCAGCAGTGGAGAGTAGTGAGATGCCTCTGTAGTTGTCACAGGCTGCTTGTGTACCTTTGTTCTTGTATAGGGCTACCATGGAGGCATCTCTGAGTTCTGGGGGCATGTCTTCCTCTTCCCATATGCTGGTCAGCACTATGTGGAATGCCTGGAGCACCTTTCCATTTAAGGCCTTGTACACCTCGGTTGGGATCCCGTCTTTACCGGGTGCCTTGCCTGTACTTATTTGTTTAATGGCTTTTTGGACTTCCTCTATTGAAGGAGGGACATCAAGTTGTTCAATGAAGCAGTTTTGGGGGATCTGGTCAAGGGCGCTTTGGTCGACTGAAGAGGGTCGGTTGAGAAGCTAACGGCTTCGACAGGCTGGCCAAACCTTGTGAGGGTAGCCATCGGGTCGTCGACCCCTGGTGAACCAGGGCTTTGCTCACCCAGCATGTGAAGACTGCTTCGGCTGAACAGATGGAAGAAACCAATAAGAAGGTTCAACAGCTGATAGGGCGACGCAGCAAAGCACTGTGGAGTATATATATATATATATATATATATATATATATATATATACATACATACATATATATATATATATACATACATATATATATATATATACATACATATACACATATACATACATATATATAGATGTATATATACATACATATACACATATACATACATATATATAGATGTATATATATATGTATACATAAATATTTGTTTAGTAAACAGTAAGCTGATTTTATTTAAAAGCAAAAGGAGGAAAACCAACTCAGTATCAAAAAAATGAAAAAAGTTTATTCAAAATCAATGAAGAAGAAATAAAATTTTATTGTAAATTACTTTGCTTTAAAAAAAAGAAAACCAAATTATTAGCATCAAAATTGAAAAGGATGAATGCACCTTCAGTAAAGATGAAAAACTAAAGCAATTATTAGGAGCTATTTTGACCAATTATGTGTCAATGAAACTGACAATCTAAGTGAAATGGATGAATATTTACAAAAATATAAACTGCCCAGATTCACTGAAGAAGTAGAATATTTAGTTGATTCTATAACAGAAACAGAAATTGAACAAGCCATGAATGAAATCCCTAAGAAAAAAATTCATAGGGCTACATGGTGAATTCTAACAAATACTTAAAAGAACAATTACCAAACCACATAAACTATTTTAAAAAGTAAGTAAAGAAATTCTTTTATAACACAACTATGGTTTTGATTCCTAAACCAGGGAGACAAAAACAAAGGGAAAATAACTATAGACTTTCCCTAATGAATACTGATGGAAAATTTAAATAAAGTACTAATTTGGAGATTGTAACAGCCTATCACAAAGGCCAGATAGGATTTCTATGAAGAATGCAGCCCTAGTTCATCTTTAAGAAAACTAAAAGCATAATTGACCATATCAACAATAACAACAAAAACTTTTATCAATAGATGCAGAAGAAAGCTTTTGACAAAATAACATTCATTCTTATTTTTTAATTAGAAAGCATAGTAATAAATTGAGCCTTTCTTAAAATAAACATAATCTGTCTAAACCCAAGAGCAAATATTATCTGTAATGGGAATAAACTCCTCAGTAGGATCAGAGGTGAAGTAAGGACATCAATTATCACCACTGTTATTCAATATTGTATTAGAAGATCTAAATTTAGCAATAAAACTTTAAAAAAGAAACTGAAGGAAGGAGAAAAGACAACATGGAAACAAAATTATCACTCTGTACAGATAATATTATGGCACATTTAAAGAACCCTAGAGAATCAACTAAAAAGCTAGTGGAAATAATAAACAACTTTAGCAAAGTTGCAGGATATAAAATAAACTCACATAAATTATCAGAATTTCTATGTATTTCCAAAAAAACCCATCAAAAAGAGAGAAATTCCATTTAAAATAACTAAAGACAATAAAAAATACTAGGGAGTCTATCTGCCAAGATAAATAGGGACTTTATGAACATAATTGCAAAGCAATTCACGCAAAGAAGACTGATCTAAACAACCAGAAAAAAATATTGATTTTGAGTAGGCCAAGCCAATATGATAAAAATTACTTTTATACTTTAAATGTCTACTTACCATACCAATCAAGTGACCAAAGAATTATTTCATAGAGCTAGAAAAAATTATAGCAAAATTCATCTGGAGGAGGAAAAGGTCAAAATGTCAAGGAATCTATGTAGAATTTAATCATTAGCTCCAAGTTAAACTTGAGTGAGACCATGATCTCCCATATCCCCTTTTTTATCTATACCTGCTAACCCAACAGATAAAGATTGACTATAGTATATATATATATATCCACATTTTTCCTTAGACATGACAGATATAATATTCCTTGTATTCCAGTAGAAATATTCCAGTAGAAAAGGACAACTGCATGTGGTTTGAGCCCCTTATCAGAAATCAGAAGCATCTATCTGGATTGTAAACTCAGTACTGAAATAACACTAGCCTTTTAGAAATGTTCACCTATGAGGATTGTTTTCTCTTTTTACAAAGTTCATCTTTAAAAGCAGGTGTGGTTTGAATCTGGTCTTTGACCCATATGATATTAGAATAAACTTTATTGTTAAAAATTCATTTTCCTGAGGTGAGGTGGAGTCAAGATAGCGATGTAGAAGCACCAAAAGTTAAGACCTCTAAATACCCTTTCTTGCCAATTACAAACTAAATACTCCTAGGGGGACTGTAAATCAAACATAACAACAAGACGGAGCCAAGGAACCCTCCTGCTGGACTAAATCCAAAAGGTACACCCTCCCAAAAGTTGGAATTCGAGAACACTTAGGTTTAAGGGGAAGGCAGAAGGAAGGTCCCAGAACCCCTCCCCCCAACCTAGAGCACTAAGCCACCAGTGACAGAAGGAATCTCTGGGCAAGCAAAGGCACTTGTCTAGAGGGTGTACCTTGAAGTCAGGGCTGTGCCAGGCCCAGAGTGTCAAACACAAACAGTGGGGAAGAAGCTGGAGACTGTGCACAGAGAGGGCAGCCTGGTGACAGAGGTGGAGACCCTCCATATTGCTCCAGCCTCCCAGGAGGTTTTGGCCTCTGAGCACATCCAGTACAACCCAACTGAACTTAATCCCATCAAAAGTCTTCAGAGGTCAGGGAAGCCCAAGCTCCAACACCCCTACCCCACAGACTGCTGGACTTTAATTCAAACAAAAGGCTCCAGAGGACAGGGAAGCTCAAACTCAAACACCCCTCCCCAACAGACTGTGGGGAGAGATCTTCTGTCAAAGCTCCAAGAGGGGAGACTGACAGAAAACCCCAAAACCAAAAAAAAATGAGAGGAGCAAGAGCACAGACAAACATGGGGAGTAAAGAAGGGGTAAATATGAGCAAACAACAGAAAAAGAAAAAAGAAATCAAAATAGACAGCTTCTATATAGGCAATGAACAAAGAGCAAACAGAACAGAGAAGGACGGATCATCAAACAATAAATCAGAAATCCCAGTGAACTGGATGCAGGCTTTGGAAGAAATCAAAATGCAATTCAAAACACAATTAAGAGAGGCTGAAGACAATTGGGAAAATAACTTAAAAACTAAGATAAGTCATCTGGAAACAGAAGCACTTGAACTAAAATGAGAAAATAGTGTCTTGAAAGCTAAAATCAACCAGCTGGAAAATGAGGCAAAGGAGATGAAAGATGAGGCAAAGGAGAGGAGAGGTGAGGTAAAGTGGATGAAAGATGACCTCCAAAGAAAATCAGACCAGAAGGTGAAGGATGACCAAAAAGCCAGGGTTGAAATCCAGTCTTTAAGAAACAGAATGCAGACTTCCGGTTAAGATGGCGGCTTAGAGAAAGCTGAAGTTCAGATCTCCGGAAAACCCTTCCCGACCGATCTCAAACGATAAGCTCCTAAGGCGCCGAAATTCAAAACGATCAACAGCACAGACCCTGGGAACCCTCCTCCTGGACCTGGACCCGGTTCAAAAGGTACGGCTCCCCTTAAAAGCCAGAACCCGAGATCCCTCGGACCTCAGGGGTAGGAGCGCAGAGTCCAAGGCTCCCGGAAGCGGCAGCCGCGCCGGGCTCAGAGAGCAGGGTCTGAGGAACAACAACCCTCAGGGTCTTCTACCCAAGTCCCAGTCCGGGTGAAAGTTACTGCCTGGGGCTTCCACTGCAAAGAGCCGGTCAGTCAAAGAGCCGGTTGGTCCGGGTGAAAGTTACTGCCTGGGGCCTCTGCTGCAAAGAGCTGGTCAAAACAACAGCAACCCTCAGGGTGGGCAAGACAGCCTCACGGGCTGGATCCTGCTATCCAAGTCTCAGTGAAAGTCTGTGCTCTCGGAGCTTGGGGAAGCGGCAGCCCATCCCCCCGCAGGCCGACGAAACAGCCTCACGGCCAGGGATTCTGAAGGCAACTTCCGGAAATCGAGCCAGGGGGAGAGTGTGGCCTCGTGGTCCGACCCTTCCATTCCAGTTCCAGTGAGGCATATTCAGTTTAACCCAGGGAACGCTCATAGAACCAACATCTGCCCAGGACTAAAGCCTCTGATCACCAGACAAAGACAAGAAAAGCCAATCCTCCACGTTCAGAGATGACAAACTCCACAGAAGCACAGAAGCCCCAAAATACCAAGAAAAATAAGAAGAAAGGGGCGACTCTGGACACATTCTATGGAGCCAAAATACAAAATACAGAGCAGATAGAAGAAGATATACAAGAAAATTCTCCAAAATCTTCCAAAGGAAATAGAAACTCTCCACAAACCCATGAAGAATTTGAATCAGAAAGGACCAAAAAGATGGAAGCCCTCTGGGAGGAAAAGTGGGAAATGATGCAAAAGAAATTCACGCATCTACAAAACCAGTTTGACCAAACTGTAAAAGAAAACCAGGCTTTAAAGCAAGAACTAATAAAGCAAAGCCAAAACACCAAGAAATTAGAAGAGAACATAAAATATCTCACCGACAAGGTGATAGATCTGGAAAACAGGGGGAGAAGAGAAAATTTAAGAATAATTGGACTCCCAGAAAAGCCAGAAATAAACACCAAACTGGACATGGTGATACAAGATATAATAAAAGAAAATTGCCCAGAGATTCTAGAACAAGGGGGCAATACATCCACTGACAGAGCTCACAGAACACCTTCGACACTAAACCCCCAAAAGACAACTCCAAGGAATGTAATTGCCAAATTCCAAAGCTATCAAACAAAAGAAAAAATCCTACAGGAAGCCAGAAAAAGACAATTTAGATATAAAGGAATGCCAATCAGGGTCACACAAGACCTTGCAAGTTCTACGCTGAATGATCGTAAGGCATGGAACATGATCTTCAGAAAGGCAAGAGAGCTGGGTCTCCAACCAAGAATCAGCTACCCAGCAAAACTGACTATATACTTCCAAGGGAAAGTATGGGCATTCAACAAAATAGAAGACTTCCAACTTTTTGCAAAGAAAAGACCAGAGCTCTGTGGAAAGTTTGATACCGAAAATCAAAGAGCAAGGAATACCTGAAAAGGTAAATATTAAGGAAAGGGGAAAAATGTTATCTTCTTTTACTCAAACTCTCTTCTATAAGGACTACATTTATATCAACCTATGTATACTAATATGTGGGGAAAATGTAATGTATAAATAGGGGGTAAAGAAAGACCAAATAGAATAATGGTTCTCACACAAAGATTCACAGGGGAAGGGGAGGGGAAGAAAACTCCTATAAGAAGGAGAGGAAGAGGGGGGGGTTTACTTAAACCTCAATCTCAGGGAAATCAACTCTGAGAGGGAAAAACATCCAGATCCATTGGGATCTTGAATTCTATCTTACCCAACAAGGGTAAGGAGAAGGGAAAACCAAGGGGGGGAGGGGGAGAGGGAGAACAAAAAGGGAGGGAAAGAGAGGGGGGAGGGGGAGGGAACAAAAAGGGAGGGACTAAAAAGGGAAACATCAAGGGAGGGGACAAGGGGGACTGATTCAAAGTAAATCACTGGACTAAAAGGTAGAGCCGAAGAAGAAAAGGTTAGAATTAGGGAAGGCAATCAAAATGCCAGGGAGTCCACAAATGACAATCATAACTTTGAACGTGAATGGGATGAACTCACCCATAAAACGTAGACGAATAGCTGAATGGATTAGAATCCAAAACCCTACCATATGTTGTCTTCAAGAAACACACATGAGGCGGGTTGACACCCACAAGGTCAGAATTAAAGGATGGAGTAAGACCTTCTGGGACTCAACTGATAGAAAGAAGGCAGGAGTGGTAATCATGATATCTGATAAAGCCAATGCAAAAATAGACCTGATCAAAAGGGATAGGGAAGGTAATTATATTTTGTTAAAAGGGACTCTAGACAATGAGGAAATATCATTAATCAATATGTATGCACCAAATAATATAGCACCCAAATTTCTAATGGAGAAACTAGGAGAATTGAAGGAAGAAATAGACAATAAAACCATACTAGTGGGAGACTTAAACCAACCATTATCAAATTTAGATAAATCAAATCAAAAAATAAATAAGAAAGAGGTAAAAGAAGTGAATGAAATCTTAGAAAAATTAGAATTAATAGACATATGGAGAAAAATAAATAGGGATAAAAAGGAATACACCTTCTTCTCAGCACCACATGGCACATTCACAAAAATTGACCATACATTAGGTCACAGAAACATAGCACACAAATGCAAAAAAGCAGAAATAATGAATGCAGCCTTCTCAGATCACAAGGCAATAAAAATAATGATTAGTAATGGTACATGGAAAACCAAATCTAAAACCAATTGGAAATTAAACAATATGATACTCCAAAACCATTTAGCTAAAGAAGAAATCATAGAAACAATTAATAATTTCATCAAGGAAAATGACAATGGCGAAACATCCTTTCAAACCTTTTGGGATGCAGCCAAAGCGGTAATCAGAGGCAAATTCATATCCCTGAAAGCTCATATTAACAAACAAGGGAGAGCAGAGATCAATCAATTGGAAATGCAATTGAAAAAACTCGAAAGCGATCAAATTAAAAACCCCCAGCAGAAAACCAAATTAGAAATCCTAAAAATTAAGGGAGAAATTATTAAAATCGAAAGTGATAGAACTATTGATTTAATAAATAAGACAAGAAGCTGGTACTTTGAAAAAACAAACAAAATAGACAAAGTACTGGTCAATCTAATTAAAAAAAGGAAGGAAGAAAAGCAAATTCACAGCATTAAAGATGAAAAGGGGGACAGCACCTCCAATGAGGAGGAAATTAAGGCAATCATTAGAAATTACTTTGCCCAATTATATGGCAATAAATACACCAATTTAGGAGAAATGGATGAATATATACAAAAATACAACCTGCCTAGACTAACAGAAGAGGAAATAGAATTCTTAAATAATCCCATATCAGAAATTGAAATCCATCAAGGCATCAAAGAACTTCCTAAGAAAAAATCCCCAGGGCCTGATGGATTCACCTGTGAATTCTATCAAACATTCAGAGAACAGTTAACCCCAATACTATACAAACTATTTGACATAATAAGCAAAGAGGGAGTTCTACCAAACTCCTTTTACGACACAAACATGGTACTGATTCCAAAACCAGGCAGGTCAAAAACAGAGAAAGAAAACTATAGACCAATCTCCCTAATGAATATAGATGCAAAAATTTTAAATAGGATACTAGCAAAAAGACTCCAGCAAGTGATCAGAAGGATCATTCACCATGATCAAGTAGGATTCATACCAGGGATGCAGGGCTGGTTCAACATTAGGAAAACCATCCACATAATTGACCACATCAACAAGCAAACTAGCAAGAACCACATGATTATCTCAATAGATGCAGAAAAAGCCTTTGATAAAATACAACACCCATTCCTATTAAAAACACTAGAAAGCATAGGAATAGAAGGGTCATTCCTAAAAATAATAAACAGTATATATCTAAAACCAACAGCTAATATCATCTGCAATGGGGATAAACTAGATGCATTCCCAATAAGATCAGGAGTGAAACAAGGATGCCCATTATCACCTCTACTATTTGACATTGTACTAGAAACACTAGCAGTAGCAATTAGAGAAGATAAAGAAATTGAAGGCATCAGAATAGGCAAGGAGGAGACCAAGTTATCACTCTTTGCGGATGACATGATGGTCTACTTAAAGAATCCTAGAGATTCAACCAAAAAGCTAATTGAAATAATCAACAACTTTAGCAAAGTTGCAGGATACAAAATAAACCCACATAAATCATCAGCTTTTCTATATATCTCCAACACAGCTCAGCAGCAAGAACTAGAAAGAGAAATCCCATTCAAAATCATCTTAGACAAAATAAAATACCTAGGAATCTATCTCCCAAGACAAACACAGGAACTATATGAACACAACTACAAAACACTCGCCACACAACTAAAACTAGACTTGAACAATTGGAAAAACATTAACTGCTCATGGATAGGACGAGCCAATATAATAAAAATGACCATCCTACCCAAACTTATTTATCTATTTAGTGCCATACCCATTGAACTACCAAAATACTTCTTCACTGATTTAGAAAAAACCATAACAAAGTTCATTTGGAAGAACAAAAGATCAAGGATATCCAGGGAAATAATGAAAAAAAACACATATGATGGGGGCCTTGCAGTCCCAGACCTCAAACTATATTACAAAGCAGCAGTCATCAAAACAATTTGGTACTGGCTAAGAAACAGAAAGGAAGATCAGTGGAATAGACTGGGGGAAAACGACCTCAGCAAGACAGTATACGATAAACCCAAAGATCCCAGCTTTTGGGACAAAAATCCACTATTCGATAAAAACTGCTGGGAAAATTGGAAGACAGTGTGGGAGAGACTAGGAATAGATCAACACCTCACACCCTACACCAAGATAAATTCAAAATGGGTGAGTGACTTAAACATAAAGAAGGAAACCATAAGTAAATTGGGTAAACACAGAATAGTATACATGTCAGACCTTTGGGAGGGGAAAGGCTTTAAAACCAAGCAAGATATAGAAAGAATCACAAAATGTAAAATAAATAATTTTGACTACATCAAACTAAAAAGCTTTTGTACAAACAAAACCAATATAACTAAAATCAGAAGGGAAACAACAAATTGGGAAAAAATCTTCATAGAAACCTCTGACAAAGGTTTAATTACTCATATTTATAATGAGCTAAATCAATTGTACAAAAAATCAAGCCATTCTCCAATTGATAAATGGGCAAGGGAAATGGATAGGCAGTTCTCAGATAAAGAAATCAAAACTATTAACAAGCACATGAAGAAGTGTTCTACATCTCTTATAATCAGAGAGATGCAAATCAAAACAACTCTGAGGTATCACCTCACACCTAGCAGATTGGCTAACATAACAGCAAAGGAAAGTAATGAATGCTGGAGGGGATGTGGCAAAGTAGGGACATTAATTCATTGCTGGTGGAGTTGTGAACTGATCCAACCATTCTGGAGGGCAATTTGGAACTATGCCCAAAGGGCGACAAAAGAATATCTACCCTTTGACCCAGCCATAGCACTGCTGGGTCTGTACCCCAAAGAGATAATGGACACAAAGACTTGTACAAAAATATTCATAGCTGCGCTCTTTGTGGTGGCCCAAAACTGGAAAACGAGGGGATGCCCATCAATTGGGGAATGGCTGAACAAACTGTGGTATATGTTGGTGATGGAATACTATTGTGCTCAAAGGAATAATAAAGTGGAGAAGTTCCATGGAGACTGGAACAACCTCCAGGAAGTGATGCAGAGCGAGAGGAGCAGAACCAGGAGAACATTGTACACAGAGACTAATACACTGTGGTATAATCGAACGTAATGGACTTCTCCATTAGGGGCGTTGTAATGTCCCTGAACAACTTTCAGGGATCCAGGAGAAAAAAAACACCATTCATAAGCAAAGGATAAACTATGGGAGTGGAAACACCGAGAAAAAGCAACTGCCTGAATACAGAGGTTGAGGGGACATGACAGAGGATAGACTTTAAATGAACACTCTAATGCAAATACTATCAACAAAGCAATGGGTTCAAATCAAGAAAACATCTAATGCCCAGTGGACTTACGCGTCGGCTATGGGGGGTGGGGGGGAGGAAAAGAAAATGATCTATGTCTTTAACGAATAATGCTTGGAAATGATCAAATAAAATATATTAAAAAAAAATAAAAACAAAATAAAAACAAAAAAAAACACTCCTGTCACTATAAAAAAAAAAAAGAAACAGAATGCAACAACTAGAATGAAGTGACCTCACAAGACAGAAGGGCACTATAAAACAAAATGAAAAGAATGAAAAAATTGAGGAAAATATGAAGCATCTCATTCACAAAACAGAAAATTTCGAAAATCGTTCGAGGAGGGACAATTTAAGAATCATTGGTCTTACAGAAGACCATGACAAAAGAAAAAGTCTGGATGTAATACTACAGGAAATTATTCGAGAAAACTGCCCCACTATTCTAGAACAAAAGGGAAAAGTGAAGATTGAAAGAATCCACATATCACCTCCTAAACTTAATCCACAACTGACAACACCCAGGAATGTTATAGCCAAATTCAAGAACTATCCAACCAAAGAAAAAGTATTACACGCTGCCAAGAAGAAGTCATTCAGATACCATGGAACCACAGTGAAGATAACACAGGATCTGGCTGAATCTACACTGAAGGACCGAAAGGCATGCAATATGATATTCCAGAAAGCAAGGGAACTAGATTTACAACCAAGACTGAACTACCCAGCAAAACTGTCTATATTCTTACAGGGGAAACAAAATAGAAGAATTCCAAGAATTTGTAAAGAAAAGACCATACCTGAACAGAAAATTTGATGTCCAAGCACAGAACTCAAGAGAATCATCAAAAGGTAATTTAAAAAGAGGGAAAGGGGGAAGCTGGGTACCTCAGTGGATTGAGAGTCAGGCCTAGAGATGGGAGGTCCTAGGTTCAAATCTGGCCTCAGACACTTCCCAGCTGTGTGACCCTGAGCAAGTCACTTGACTCCCATTGCCTAGCCCTTACCACTCTTCTGCCTTGGAGCCAATACACAGTATTGACTCCAAGATGGAAGGTAAGGGTTTAAAAAAAAGAGGGGAAAAGGAAAAACAAAACAAAATAACAAAAAAATTTTTAAAAAAGAGATTCAATAAGTTAAAATAATATGTATCCCTATAAGAAAAGAGGTAATTGGTAACTCTTAAAAACTGTTGTTATCACCTGGGCAGCTAGAAGAATTACACTTAGAGGGAACAGTGACAAACTGTATAGGATGAAATAACAAGACATAAATAGGTATATAGATATAGGTATGCATAAATATATATACATGTGTGTATATACATATATATATATATATATATATACATAACTAGAGCTAAAAAAAGAGGTTAATACTAAAAGAAATGGGAAAAGAAACAAAAGGGGGTAAATCCCCAGGTCCAGATGGATTCACAAATGAATTCTATCAAACATTCAAAAAAACAACTAATCCCAATATTATACAAATTATTTGAAAGAATAAGCAAAGAAGGAATTCTACCAAACTCCTTTTACGACACAAATATGGTACTGATTCCAAAGCCAGGCAGGTCAAAAAATAGAGAAGGGAAACTATATATCAATCTCCTTAATGAATATAGATGCAAAAATCTTAAATAGGATACTAGCAAAAAGATTCCAGCAAGTTATCACAAGGGTCATCCACTATGACCAGGTAGGATTCATACCAGGAATGCAAGGATGGTTCAGTACTAGGAAAACCATTCACATAATTGACCATATTAACAAGCAAACTAACAAAAAATCACATGATTATCTTAATAGATGTAGAAAAAAGCCTTTGACAAATACAATATTCATTCCTATTGAAAACACTAGAAAGTATAGGAATTGAAGGGCCTTTCCTCAAAAATAACAAACAGTATATATCCAAAACCATCAGCCAATATCATCTGCAATAGGGATAAACTAGAAGCCTTCCTAATAAGATGAGGAGTGTAACAAGGATGCCCACTATCACCTCTATTATTTAACATTGTACTAGAAACATTAGCTGTAGCAATTAGAGAAGAAAAAGAAATTGAAGGTATTAAAATTGGCAGTGAGGAGACCAAGCTATCACTCTTTGTGGATGATATGATGGTCTACTTAAGGAATCCTAGAGAACCAACCAAAAATCTTGTTGAAATAATCAACAACTTTAGCAAAGTTGCAAGTAATCATAAGTAATCAGCATCTCCAACCCAGTTCAGCAGCAAGAATGAGGAGAAACTCCATTTACAATCACCCTAGACAATATAAAATACTTGGGAATTTATCTGCTGAGACAAATACTATATGAACAAACTACATGACTATATGTATATGAACTTATGAACAAAACTACATGAGCTATATGAACAAAACTACAAAACACTATCCACACAATTAAAACTAGATCTAAACAATTGGCAAAACTTTGATAGCTCATGGGTGGGACAAGTTAACATAATAAAAATGACAATCCTAATTAGTTTACTTATTTAGAGTCATACCCATTGAACTACCAAACAACTTTTTTATTGATTTAGGAAAAAAACATAACATAACAAAACATAACAAACATAACAAAACATAACAAAGTTCATTTGGAAGAACAAAAGATCAAGGATATCAAAAAAAAAAAAATTCAAAGGAAGGAGGCCTTGCTGTCCCAGATCTCAAACTATATTATAAAGCAGCAGTCATCAAAACAGTTTGGTACTGGCTAAGAGACAGAAAGGAGGATCAGTGGAATAGACTAGGGGTAAATGACCACAGCAAGACAATCTTTGATAAGCCCAAAGATCCCAGTTTTGGGGACCAAAACCCACTATTTGATAAAAAATGCTGGGAACTTTGGAAGACAATATGGGAGAGATTAGGTCTGGAGCAACATCTCACACCGTACACCAAGATAAACTCAGAATGAATGAATGACCTGAATATAAAGAAGGAAACTATAAGCAAATTAGGCGAACACAGAATAGTAAAATTGTCAAATGTTTGGGAAAGGAAAGACTTTTAAGCCAACTTGGAAATAGGTTCTGATCAAGGACACAAGTAATACCCAATGAAATTGCATGTCAGCTGTGGGAAGGGTGGGTGGAGGGGAGGGAGGGAAATAAAGTGATTATTGTAGCAAAAAAATTTTAATTAAAAAATAAAATAAAGTGATATCAACAAAAAATTTTAAAAATAAAAAATTCATTTTCCTGAACTTGCCTGACTTCATTAGAGCAAATCCCTAACCAAGATTTTCATTTTTAAAAATCTATGAAAAAAATGTGAAGGAAATCTTCCTAGCAGTACTATATTTTAAACTATGTCACAAAGCAATGACCATTCAAAATAATCTGCTACTGGCTAAAAAATAAAGTGGTATATCAAGGGAATAAATATACAGTAGCAAAGGACAATAATAATCCATTGTTTGATAAATTCAAAGATAAATCTTTGTACTTACTTGCCTTATATTTATTCTTTATATATTAAATGTGTATTTCTTCCTTTCCCCATTGGAAAGTAATCTACTTGTGAATAAGAATGTTTCATTCAATACATTTATGTACCCAACACTGCACAGTGCCTAAAAGATAGGAGAAACTTAATAAATACTGTTGATCAACTGGTTGAATCATTAGTCATATCACTTCCCCTCTTTAGGATTCAATTTTCTCATGAACCAATTAACAAGTTTATTGAGAAGTGAAGCTAAATGGCAGAGTACAGAACAGGACCAACATTCCCCACCCCCAAAAAACTATTAAGATAATGTCTCAAATCAAATTTTGGAGTGTCAGAGACAATAAAAAGTCAGAGGGAGAGGCTTTTTTCCTACCCAAGAAAACTTAGGACGTCCAAAGGAGAAGTCTAAAATAGTAAGGTGAGTGCATGTCTGGAGTGTGAAAGAAGCACCAGAATTTGACATTGGGAATGGATACCACAGCAGTAGTAGCAGTAGCAGTAGTAGCTTCTGAATCTCTCAGCTCAGAGATGGGAAGAGATCAGACAACTGGTCAGAAGGAGATTAGAAGGGACCCTTGCAGGCACTGAGTATAATTACTGCAGATGGGCAACTCTGTTGCCTATAAATAATTCTGGGTCACAGTTCCAAGATGTTGAGGAGTGCTTGTAATCAGTCACATGGGAACAGAGGTACCCTAGCCATAGTTCCAGAGCCAGGAAGAGTGCTAGCACTTATAGTTGCAGGAGAGAAGAGGACCATTCACAATTCTAGTTCCAAGAGGATCAAGGACCAGAACCAAGACTACTAGTACTTGTGGGTGTAGGGGACCAGAGGTCCTCCCAAAATAAAATCAGAGCTCAGACCAAGATAGCAGCAACAGGATCTCTTCCAGGATAATGCTATTTTGGAAATATCAAAAACTTGTAGACTCTCAGAATTAACTCTGAAAACAGTAGCCTAAAAGCCCTAACATATGGCACAGTACCTTTGTGAGAACAGCCCAACTTTAACATAAAGTTCAAAGTTAAAAATAAAAAGACTGGGAAAGTGAGTAAACTACAACAACAACAAAAAGAACTTACCCATAAAATGTACTAAAGTGGCAGAGAACACTGGGACACAAATTCAGAAGTCGACAGCAATGTGAAAAAACTACAAGCAAAACCTCAAAGAAAAATGCTAATTGGACCCAACATCAGTAAGAATTCCTAGAAGAGGTTAAGAAAGCAGTAATAATTATAGAGGGAAAATGGAAAAAGAAATGAAAATGATGCAAGAAAATTATAAAAAGAATATTAAGAGCTTGGGAAAAGAAGAATGAAAAAAGCTGAAGTATTTGTATGTACTTTCATCTTAAAAAATAAAATTGGCCTAGTGACAAATAAGCCACAAAAAATCACTGAAGTGAAAAACTCTTTTCAAAGCAAAATAGGTAAAATGGAAAAAGGAAATACAAAAATTCACTGAAGAAAAAACTCTTTAAAAAGCATAATTGATCAAATGGAAAAAAGAATTTCAAAAGCTCACTGAAGAAAATAATTATTTAAAAATTAAATCAGACAAATATTCCATGAGATTTCAAGAAATGAAATAAAACAAAGTAAAAACAGAAGAAAAACATGTGAAATATCTCATTGGAAAAACAACTGATTTGGAAAACAAATCAAGGAGAGATGATTTAAGAGTAATCAGACTGCTTGCAAGCAATGAATCTAACCATCATACTTAAAGAAATTATCAAGAAAAACTGCCCTTATATCTGAGATCCATAAGGTAAAATAGAAATTTTTAAAAATCCATTGATCATCTCCTGAAAGAGATCCCAAAATGAAAATGCTCAGGAATACTTCAGGGAAATTTCCGAACTCCCAGGACAAGGAGAAAATAATGCAAGCATCCAGAAAGAAATAATTCAAATGTCTCAGAGCCACATTTGGGATCCCACAAGATTTAGCAATTTCCATATTAAATCAGAAGTCTCCAAATATGATATTCTGGAGGTCAGAAGAGCCAGGATTATATTCAAGAATAAACTACCTAGAAATCTGTGTATAACCCCTCAAGGTGGAAAATTAGCTATTACTGAATTGGAGGAATTTTAATTCCTGATATAAAGTCCATAGCTAAATAAAAATCTGAAAAAAATCAAACATAAGACCCAACAAGAATTATAAAAAGATAAATATTAATGAATAATCATAAGGAACTCAATGAAGTTAAACTGTTAAAATTCCTGTCTGGGAAGATGATATATGTAACTCCTAAAAACTTTATCATTATTATGGCAGACAAAAAGAATCTGCATAGACAGAGGCCATGGCTGTGTCAATTATGTTGGGATGATCTCCAGAAAAAGAATGTAGAGGTGAGAAAGAAAGATACAATGAAAGCAGGGGGAAGGGAGTGATAGAATCGGGCAAATTTTCTCACATTAAAAATACACAAGGAAGAGATTTTATAGTGGAGGGAGAGAATTGGGATGGCAGGCAATGCTTGAGCCTTATTCTCATCAGAACTAATTCAAAGAAGGACAAATATGTATACACACTTAGTTGAGTAGAGAACTTACCCAAAAAGGAATAGGAGGGGAAGGATAAGAGACATAGAGAAGATCAAAAGGAGGAGGTCAGATGGGGGGGGGGGCGGCAATGGTTGGAAGAAAGATAAATAATTAAGGAGGAACAGGACAAAGAGAGAAAGAATGATAGAGGAAAATGGAATAGAGGGAAATGTACAATTAGTGATCAGAACTGTGAATGTGAATGAGATGATCTAACCTGTGAAATAGAAATAGATAGCAAAATAGACTGGAAACAACCAGAATCTAACAACATGTTATCTATAAGATACACACTTAAAACAGGAAGGCTCCTTCAGAGTTAAATGAAGAACTTAGTCTATTATTCTTTGCTGAAGTGAAGAGGGGAGAAGTAGCAAACATGATCTCAGAAAAAAGCAAATGAATAAATAAACCTAATTGAAAAAGATAATCAGGGCCACTGCATTTTGCTAAAAGGTACCATAGACGATGACATAATATATAAAGAATGGATATAGCACAGTTCTAGGCAACCACTAAAATCAGAGTTTAAGTATCCCACCCTCAGAAGTGCACTTTGGAGCAGATTTCCTGTCCTTTGGAGCATGGTACTCCAAGGGAACCAAGTTTTTCCAGCTAAATGACCCACCTGAATTGACCTGTGTCTCCATGCCCCTCAATGTAGTACTCTTTTGTTCTATGTTGTTGTGCATCACATTCTTTTCTCCCTTTCTTCCTTACCCCTCTTTTACTTGCCAATAAAATTTGAACATTATTATATATATATATATATCCCATTATTATTACATATTATTTCTGGCATTCAAATTCATTAAGGAGTTTTTTATATCTGACTTTTTTAATTGGTCCCTCTTTACTGGCCCCATAAACTGGACAACCTGGATGAAGACTTTGCCTATTTAGGACTATCACAAATCAGGTGCTTATTAGGTGTCATGCATTATGCTAAATGCTAGTGGCAGAATGATAAAAGCTAAGTTTTAAAGTCCCTACCCTCAAGAAGCTCACATTATATTGAGAGAAACAACATATACTTCTATAATTATATATGAAATGCATGCATTCCATACATACTTATACACCTTTCTCCCAGCCTGGGATATTTTTATATGATTAAATCTGCAGAAGGAATCATGGTAGAATTATGAGGTGCATAATTGTATAAGGGGCAGAATTGGTTCTAGAGCTTCTGGAAGGAAAAACAACATGATGAGGAAACTCCCAAGACTTTGGAAACTTCAGATATACAGGGGAAACTTACCTTTTTGTTATACTCCTGATTTTCAGCTTACTCTCATAGAAACATCAGAATTTCCTTTGGGGAAGAGCAAGACGTCTCTTCTTTTGAGCTTTGTGACATCTTTCCTCACTCCCAGCATAATTCATTCATCAGAATTATTTTGGTATGTTCTAATGTAGAGAATCATCTCTATTTCTTTTTACCCTTTTGGTTGGATATATAGGTTTGCCTGCCATTACTATTTACAATGATCTTTTTCTATGTGTTTGCAATGTGAAGGAGTTAAGTTGGTAAAAGTAAGCTAAGGGATATCCTCTCACATATGAATTAACAGGAAATGTACTTAGTCCAAATCTATTGTATCCCTCAACCAGTAACATTTGAAGCTGGGGTTAGAGTTGGCAATATACATAAATTATATATATATATATATGTAGATATAAAATAGATATAAATAAATCAGATATAACCTAATACACTTTCAAAAAAAAAGCATCCAGCTTGTGGCACATCTAGGGAATCTCCACTTCTATTCTTCCTCAGCTATCATGCTCCAGGTTAATAGCTTTAGAAAACCCATGTAAATTATAAGGATGATATTAGAATTTAGGTCCTGTTACATTAGTTTAGAGATAAGAAGTGAAGAAGCTGGCTTGAGAAAGAATTGGAGTTTCAAATAGTGCTGAGAGTGTCACTTTCAAGTCTAATGTTTTTTTCTGTGACACTTGGTCTCTGGCAGTTGGCAGAGTCACTAACAGACTGACTCTCTCTCTCTCTCTCTCTCTCTCTCTTTCTCTCTCTGAAGGCTTGGAGGAGGTAACTTCTTTTCTCTCTCTTTCTTTTTCCAACTTGGGAAACACTATTGACTATCTATGACTATCTTTATAGATTGTTTAACTCTTGAGAAGACCAAAGAAAGATCTTGTCTTTGGTTTGAACTCTGAGTCTGCTAAGGCTTAGAGTCCTAACTTGATTCTTGTTGAAGCTCAGCCAGCTAGCCTTTGTTGTTTTTATAACTTCAAGATGAAGTTAAGAATTATAAGAATAAGAGTGTTAGTTTATTGTAGAATAGGGAATATTTGGGTTAGTCAGATTAGGAAGGATCAATGTAGCCTGTGGACACAAGAGAAGTGGTTCCTTGTGGAACCAAGGAGATTTATTGGGGTGGAATTAGAACCCCTTAGAGTTAGAAAACCTTTTTATCCTTATATTTAAATAAATATTATTTTTTTTAACAAGAGTCTCTTTAGCATCCTTGTTCCTGGCCCTGAAAAGAAGTTCACTTATGAGCTTCACTTCACTGATATAAACTAAAGATAATTTGTTAGCACAGCAAGCAGAGTATCTAAATCAGTTTATAAATAATAATCAAATCCATTGCCCTTATTAGTTTTTGCACTTGCCATTTTATTTTTACAGAACACACTTATATTAACATGCATGTGTCACATTGGTTTTAGGGGAAAGCATTAGCATCTTGTAAATGAGGAAAGGCTTTATATTAAAAAGTGCTTAGAGGGCAGCAAGGTATCACAGTGCCACATCTAGAGATGGGAAGTCCTGGCTTTAAATCTGGCCTCAGACCTAGGCAAGTCACTTAACCCCAGTTGCCTACCCCTTACCACTCTTTTGCCATAAAATTGATACTAAGACAGAAAATAAGCATTTAAAGAAAAAAAGGTATTTTGGCTGTATCTAGATGAAAATCAGGGATTCCAAGAGATCAGGAGGGAATGTAAAATGAAAGATGGATTATCACCTTTAAGATCCACTCTAGCTCTAACGCCTATGAGCAATGATAAAATATAATCAAGTAACAGTTCTGTAACTAGAATTGGATTAGCTCACCAATCCTTAGTCCAGTTGCCTCTTCCTTGGCATGAAGCAACACAAGTTACATCGGGCAAATTCAAGATAGAGAGAGAGAGGAGACGAATGAATTGTATTTGGGATCATCCCTGCCCACCGGAGGAACATCATGGTCAACTGCAACCCTACTTCCCCAAAAAGGTCTTAAAAGAAATGACCCTTGCATCTTGAAGCCTTATCTGCTACTTCTAGTCAGGTCAGGTCATATATTTCCTGACAAGTAAGGTTATAATATCTTTCTTATCTCCAGAACTTCTATTGCAAGTTCCCCAATATTCCCTGAGGTTGGAGGCAACATCATGCCTTTTGTAATAAAAGCTCCTTCTTGTGCCAGATGAGTGGGACAGTGGAGGAAGCTGGTGCTTTATTTTAAAGAGACAAATCAGTTTTGGATCAAATATTGCCTCAGTCACCAGCCCGCCCACCCCCCCAGCCCATTTCCTGAACCAGAGCCTAGACACCAGGGCTCCACATTCAGGGTATCTTTGGGCTATGCCTCAGCTCCCAAAATCTTGGCATGAGAGTTGGCTCCATGTCTGAATTCAACTAAGACACTGGGGCCCTGTTTACAAGGTATTTACATACTCTGTCACCCAGCCAAAACTCCCCACTGTTTCTTTCCGACACCCCTCCCCTCTCCCCCAGCCACCATCACTGGGAAGCCCCACTTCCTTTGAGGTTAGCTCCAGAGGCTTATATCATTTAGCTACACAGAACAACCTTGAGGGCCTCTCCCTCTTTTTCCAGGACTTTAGTGATATAGCCTTTTAACCATAACCCTTGTCCTCATACACATGTCAACATCTTATCAAACACCTTGGCCCTTCCTGTTTACCCCTCTCCATTCATCTTAGATATCACTATTACATTTAACCTTGCCTTCTCCACCCATTCATCAATAAGAATTTAGCAATTAAGAATTCAATAAACAAGCATTTATTAAGTTCCTACATCTTAGGTGCTGTGTCAAATGTGTAATAGATATTTGGAGGTATATTTGATGGATACTAGATAACTAATGGATCAGGCAGTTATCTTCTTTTTTTTTTTAGAGTTTTCTTTTTTTTTTAATTATATTTTATTTGATCATTTCCAAGCATTATTCATTAAAGACATAGATCATTTTCTTTTCCTCCCCCCCCACCCCCCATAGCCGACGCGTAAATCCACTGGGCATTACATGTTTTCTTGATTTGAACCCATTGCTATGTTGATCAGGCAGTTATCTTCTTTTGCCTACTCTCCTCCCTCTAAATCTCCCTTCCTCCCCTCTTCTTCCCTTCAGGTTCTCCTTTCTCCTTCTTCAGCCTCATTCTAAGTCACTCAGGGTAAGCAATGATGTTTCAGAGGAAAATACTCCTTTCTCTTCTTTATCTCAAATAAGGGTTTATTGGGGAAAACAGGAAAGATGGAGGATAAGGTAAGAGGGATGGGGTTTTCCCTATTATCTACAGTGAATCTTAGGTTGGAGGATATTGAGAGAAAAGGCAATTCAGTCACTACCATGAAACAGAGCTAGGTAGAGAGAGATATAGGGACTATTGTCCTTCTTCTTCTTCTGCCTTCAAATCAACCAGGTCACCTCCAACTTGATTATCCCAGGTCCCAGAGATAAAACCAGCTTCTTCCTTCAGTCAGCCAGAAAGCCCCAAATACCTTCAAATCCAGTCAAATCCAGTTGGAGGCTCTAGCCTCCAACTGTTTCCCAGTCACATTCCAAATGGAATCTTCATTTGACTGACAGATGATCAATCTCCAGCTTCTTGTCTTGCTGCATTTTCTTGTAATTTCTCTCTTCTCCACAAATACTAGGATTACAAAGATAACAGGGAAATTGCCCTTGCCTTCAAGGATTTTATGTTTTACTGGGGAAACAACTAGTCTACATCAGAACTCTGAAATTCCCTTATCTGACCAAAATCTCAGAAAATACCATTCTGCTTCTCTTAAACTTGTTCATTATCCTCAAGCAATCAATAAACATTTCATTAAATAAAGTCCTTTGTGCCTGACTTTATGTTTGATTTTGGAGATACAAACATATCAGTAAAATAATATCTTCCTTCAAAGAATTAATGGGAAAACAGATACAGGTCTAAATATAAATGCATAAATGGAAGTTTTATGTGTATGCATATGTATCATATAGACATAAGTGTCTATATACCTAAAATAAAAATAGGGGGAGAGGGACATCTAGGTTCCTCAATGGATAGAGCTCTAGGCCTGAAGATGAGAGGTTCTGGTTTCTGGGTTCAAATCTGGAAGCCTATCTGGTTTCACTTTGGTCCTTTGTCAGGCTATCTTTCTCCAGACGCTTCGTGAAGAAGAATTTGCTGGCTCATGGCTCACTTCCCAACTTCTCCTAATCTTCATTCATTTCTTTTTCTCTCCTCTCTTTTCCTCAACCTTCTAATGTAGAATGAAGAACCAATAGACAATCTATCCTAGGTCAATGACCAACAGAAATAGCTGTTTTGAGCAATATTTCTTTGCTATCATCTCCCCCCCACTACAGAAGATGATGCACTTGCCAGATTTTTTAAATCATGTCTCAGTTATTTCCATCATATACTTTGTTTTTCTAATATGATAATGACAGCTAATATTTATATTCCTTAAGGTTTGCAAAGTATTTTTCATGTTATCTCAATCCTCACAACATCACTTTGAGATGGGTGTTATTATTATCCTCATTTTACCAATGAGGAAACTAAATGTCTTGCCCAAGATTACTTAATTAGTAAGTACTTGAGGCAAGATTTGAACTCATGTCATGCTGACCCTAAGACTAGCCACACTAATATGATCACCTAGTTTCCTTTTACACAACTTTGGATAGTATCTGGTGATATTGATGATCTCTTTAAATTTCTGTCAGTATGTGATCTTGGGCAAGACATTTAACCTCTGTTTGGCTATTTCCTCAACTTTAAAATGAGGTAATAAGAGCATCTGCCTCCCAGGAAGTAGGTTATTGTGAGGATTTGGGATGTATAGGATGTTCATGGAAGACTGAAGCACTCAAGGAAGAATCTCTAGTGTGAGGGCTTACCAAGCCCTTTTCAGGGTTTCTCATCCACCTTTGGTGTCCATTTTTCATTCAACTCTCACCAAGAACCTTGCATAGGGGTTGCACCCTAGTAAACTGTCTCAATAGATGGGATAAACCACATTAAAGGTGACCAACAGTCTTCAAAGCCAGCAGTGTGTTAGGGGGAAGTCTACCCCAAGCATGTGAAGACTTCTCCCAGAAGAATGGGCAACATGAGAAAAATTTGTTTCATGGTCATATGAGACAAGCACTGTAGAAAATGCCAAGGTCATCCTGAGTCATCACCAGTCATCCTGACTTTTGTCTTGCCACTGAACTTTGATTACTCTGAAAGATCATTTTGTTCAACTCTACCTCACTTAAATCCAATCCACTCCTGAGTCAAGACATTACTCCATGATGACATTGGTCCTCAGAAAACAAAGCACAAAAAAATTTGTAAAGCAAATAGCACAGTGTCTGGCACGTAGTAGGTAGACATGGCATGTGGTCATATGCAACACAGATGGTTATGGGGTGGGAAATGTGCAAGGATCTAATTATGTGTTTGGACAGCTGTAGGAAATTGGAACTATCACTGAAAAAATACGCATAAAATAACATGGTTTTTAAAACAGTATGTCTACAGGAACAGGGAGTCCTACCAGTGTATAGTATAGCATACATCTCTCTCCTTTCTAAATACTCTCTCCCTTCAGATTCCTAAGAAATACTGTGATGCCTAGAATTTTACTTCACTGTTTCAATTTGAGATGGAATTTCCATCTTTGAATACAAATTAAATTATTAATACAGTAGTTTTAGTCCTTTCTTCTTCCTTTATGAGGCATTTGGGAGTTTGTACTCTATTTCTTTTCAGTCTTGAGTCGTGACTTGATAAATATAGGTGAAGATTTTTACAACCAGATCTACATTAGCAAAATTATCTTGATGTCTGAGTTATTTTCTAGAGAATTTATCCTCAATCCCATAATGCCTTGATATTACATTTTCTATGGATAAATGAAATAGAGAATTCAAGATGCTATTTTGCATTACAAAAGAAAATTTTGGTGAAGTTGACCTATTTCTGCACTGCAAGCCGGACAAATTCCAGGTTAGATTCCCTGCTCCCGTCCCCCAGAGGATAGTGGGATGTGTCCCCAATAGCCTACAGTGTAGCATGTATATTTTTCACTTTGTCACAAAAAGGAAGAAGAAATCACCAATGGCCTGCCACACCTGGAAACATTACCAAAAGGTTTGCAAACATGGGAATTTGCCCAGTTTTTCTGGTCCTAGCTCTCAGTTTGCATTAAATTCCATGTAAATGCACATAAATGTTTCCAGGTAACTGGAACACAAAATACTCATCCATTGTGGAGAATGAATGTTAATTACTAAATGTATTAAGTGAGCATAGCATCCTATTCTCCCAATAGATAAGCCCTGGCCATGTCCTTCCTTTCTAAGGGTTCCATGGCTATAAATCTTGCCATGGAAATTGGATCAGTGTGGCAAAGTAGAATAAATATTCAGGTTCCTACACTGAGAACATCTGATGCTGAGAAGTGATTCCTAGTGTTCTGGTTCTGAGAATACATAGGTGACTCTCAACACATATAAGCAAGGATGTTTAATAGAAATAAAAATATGGTCAAAAATGCATTTCAGAAGTCCAGATGAGTATCAACGAACTTTAAATCTTGAGGGAAACTGTGTCCATTTTGTTTGTCTTTTAAGCAGCAAAGGGAAAGAAACTCAAGCAATGACAAAATGAGGCATTATGTGGAAGTAAGTATGGATTCATATTCCAAATATTGAATTAGAATTTTCAAAGAAGAAAAGAGCTATAGATATAGACTCTGATTACTATTTACAGAGGAGTTTGCATCTTCCTCCCACATCCTTCCTATGTGGGGTTTGGAGGTTTCCTCTAGTCCATTTATTCTAGAAGAAGTCAAGAAACCCAAAATGATGGCATCCTCATCAACAGGAAAAAGCTGTAACTAAGACAGGATGATTATGACTTTGTTCCAAGGCACCAGATTTAGCATACATACATAGAAATAGCAGAATTTAGCACCTACCTATTGAATACTTGTTGATTGATTAACAAGAATGGGAAAAACAGGAAGCTTTTGGAAGCTCCTAGCTAGTGGGCTGGATCAATCCTTCCCTTCCAGTTCCTCTTAGAAATGGCATCATGCTGGTGGCCTGAGAGTTCTGCTTCTCTTTCATGTTGATTCTCCTTCTATTGAGGGTACGTTTCTTGATATGTGCCTTGGCAGAAAAAATTCCTAGTTATGGCTATGCTAACTATGTTCAGTATCTCTTCTCCATAAAATGGCTAAGTTTTGTGTATAAAAAGGTTGGAGTAGAAACTCCTTGCATGTTAAAATTTTTCTCTCTAACCATGAAATTAAAAATTTGTCCTTAAGCAGCACTGTGAATGTAAAGGCCAAATTCTATCACAGAAATTGTTCAGAGGTGGGATCCATCCATTTCATGCTTCACCCCTCTTCCCCTTTAATTTCATCATTTGTTTTGACTCTGATATGTCTGGGTAAGTAAGATGCAGAAAATGAGAGGATGGATGCTACCCAAAGCAGATGAACCTGAATTTGCTAATGCATCGAGAGAGAGTGTATCTTTAACTATAAAACTACTGTGTCTAGGAATGGATTCATAGAAGTGGAAAGAGCATCTATGGGGCTGAAAACTTGCTGTAGTTCATCACTTCAATGAACAAACTGTGGTTGTAAAACATTGTTAGAAGTAGTGCAATTTATCATTTTTCTTCATAAGCAAAACCATATAGGAATGCTTTGAGTTGCATACACCCAATTTCTGAAGGCATTCTACATACAAAGAACCAGTAACTCATTCTTTATAAGCCCTGAGGCTCCTAGAACTACACACAATTTATCCTGGGTCAACAGCCAGCAAAGGAAGCTATTTTATCCAATATTTCACCCAACTCAGGGGGACCATACACATGCCAGATTTCATTTTTTATCACTTATTTACATCATAAGTAATCTATTTTTTGTGTCTATGTAACTCATAGCCCAATACTAAATCTCTAAATTCATGCCAACCAGTACAGTGTTGGAGGTGGGGAGTGGGCTTCTCATGTTTAACTCATGTCTTTACAAAGGGGTTTCTCCTTTCTATGCCCAGGGAAATGTAAGAATTTGGCCCTAAGATTTGCCCTGCAGACAGTATGTCATAATGGATAGGGTGCTGCCTTGGAATCTGGAGTACCTGAGTTCAAATCCTACAGTTGTCTCTTCCTAGAAGTCTGATAAGAGTGAGCTAGTTATCACCTGTGAGACTCAGTTTCCTCATCTTTGAGACATAAACAATAATGTCTATCATGGTTATAAAATGGTTTTGTTTATTTTAAAAATTATGTCTTAAAATTGATATTAGGTTTCAGTTCCAAGGAAGAAGACTGGTAAGGATTAAGCAACCAGGGTCATATAGCTAGGAAGTATCTGAAGTCACATTTGAATCTTAAGCCTTACTCTACATTCACTGAGCCACCCTGATAGCATTACATTTGATAAGCCAATATGCAGCCTGCAGAGTTCCTTATGTAAGAATTAGTAGCCTCTTTCTATTTGAATATGGCACCATTGCCCTAGAGCAGAGACTATTTAATTGTATAGAATTGAGTTCTTGAGCCAATAAAGAAGACCCCCCTCTTTCTATCTCTTCCTTTCCCCCTTTCTCTCCTTCCCCTCTTTTTTCTACTTCCTTCCCTCATATCTCTCCCTCCATTTCTCCCTTTCTATTCCCCCATCCCATTATCTTCCAAATTAGACCAAGTTACATTCCTGCTGCCATGATGCCATGACTTCACTAAAGAAAATACTTCTTCCTTTGGTGTAGGCTATAAACCTGTCACACTTTATCCCTTATTGCTCCTTACGCTCTTAAATCTCTTACAGATCTTTCTAGGATCTCTCTCTAGTTCTCTTAACATTTGGTGAGTGTCAGTGAATCCTCCAGGCTTTCTATTATTGCTTGCTCTTGTTCTATGATGAGTCCAACACCTTTTCCAATAGGACATTTATTGGATGATATATTTTCTATAATTTCTTCCATGCAAATCATCACCAATAGCATGTTCCAACCCATTTATGCCCAAAATGCATGTTCCCCTTGCTTTCTGATTCTCTCAAAATGTTAATTCTGATTTAGTTTAATTCTGATGTTCCAGAATTTGTAACTATAGAGAATCATGGGAGGGGTGGTTGGTTGACAGAGTAGATAGAGTGTGGGGCTTGGAGTCAGGAAGACTCATCTTCCTAAGCATATTTGACCTCAGATGCTTAGTAGCTGTGTGACCCTGGGTAAGTCATTTAACCCTGCTTGCCTCCTTTTTCTCATCTTTAAAATGAACTAGAGACGGAAATGGTAAACCATTCCAGTATCTTTGCCAAGAAAACCCCAAATAGGGTGATGAAGGCTAGGACAAGGCTGAATAGACTGAACGACCATACATATAGGAAATATATATATATATATATATATATACATATATATATATATTTACACATAAAAAAGTGTCTGAAAAGTCTTAGGGCAGTTTTAAGCCATTGAAGCTTTGGGTGGTCTATCTCTGTGTGTGTGTACACATCCATATATAATACAAGATGAGACACCCCAATAAAATTAGGAAAGCCTTGGCAAGAAAGAGATGAAAGCTGAGAGAGAGGACACCTAAGCATTGAAGGGAACTAAAAGGACAGAGATAAAAATCAGAAGGGAGATCACTGCAGGTGTTTGACCAGGCACCAATGCAAAGGCACGAAGGTAGGAGATGGAAATTTCATGAAAGGAAACAGCAAGCTGGCTATGACTCCCATCCTTCACTCCATGTCAGTATTTAAATACTTGGTGCTTAAAAATATCTTTGATTTCATTGGGCAGGAATACTGCCTTCATCAATAAAGAGTACAGCCCCCTTCTGAAAAGTCCTTTTTCTTGAGTTGCTTTGGCCAAAAAAAAATCAATACTTAATAATCAATTTTCTCTTGATAGACTTGTGTAAATTTTGCCTGGCGGGTCTTAAGATGATAGACACATTCTTTCCCTGAGTATGAGATTAGAGAGATGGCCAGAACTTGTCTTCCACTGATAAAATAACATATTAAACTAAGCTTGTAATGGAAAGATATGAAATTAGATTCCTATACAGTAGGAATTCTTAATGTTTGCTATTTGGGGGTGGTGAGGGAGGTGGCAATCTGGTAGAACCTTCCCCTTCTCAGAATATTGATTTTAAATGCATACAATCTAGAGGATCAATTACATTGAAATACAATTATCAGAGTACCTTTTTTTAATAGTTCACAAATCTCAAGTTAAGACTCCCTATTCTATGGCAACTATTTAAGATACTAAATTGGGAAGCAGGTGTTGATCTCTATTGGTGGGGGGTGGCTTTCCTCAAAAGGAATTATTGATATCACTGATATCACAGGTGCAAATCAAGAAATCAGAGCCTTTGGAAATGCCCTTCAGTATTTGCACGACATTTCTATCTCTTTATCCTCTAGTTAAACCTTTTTTAAGAAATATCTTCTAAACAGATACATTATTCTTATTAATATTTTAACTTAATTTTGAGGAACAGTGAGAAATAACATGATATAGTGGAGAGAAGTCAAGTGGATGTGTGATTCTAGACTAATCACGTAACCCCTTCCTGTCCCAAACGGCTTTCAAAGACTACAAATTGCAGATGAATTGTTGTAAACTCTTCTCCATCCCTCCAGCTGCTGTCGTCTTTCTCTTTCCTCACAAATTACTTTGTGTATTTTGCACATACTTAAGTGTATATATCATCTCTTCTGATAGAATGTAAGCTCTTTTTATGAAAGGGGTGCTTCCATTTTTGTCTTGGAATCTCTGACCCCCAGGACAGTGTGAGGTACCCAAAGAATGTACTTAATAAATCTTTGCTGATGGATTGATTGATTTGCATCAATAGAAGGAACTTATTCAACAAGAATTGCCTATAGAATGATTGGTCCAAATCTCCTGTTAAAACAAAACACAAGCAAGCACACAGACATGAGCAGTAATATTGCTAATAAATGTCAAAGGCTAGATTTAAACTCAAATGTTCCTGACTCCATGCCCAGCGCTCTAACCACTGTACCACCTAGCTGCCTCACAGAGAAGTTTTATTTTATTTGAAAGCCAACTGGGGTACCCCTGAAGTATTTTTTCTGCTTTTGACTGCCAGTACCTACTGTTCCACCAACATTATAAATATATAGATTCTTAGAAACTGGTCTAGAAACTTAAACATTATTTTCATTATTTCTTTGTAAAATTCATTCCAAATAAAGAAAAACAGACAACTTCTAGCTCGACTTCTGGGATATAATTTTCTTGAAGCAGGGTCTTCTTGTTTATATTGCACATATCCACTATATGTTGACTATTTAAAATGCCCCAAGGGCAAAGAAGTTAGCCAGGTTATCAAAAACATCTCTCTGGGCTCTTGTTGCAAGGAGCATCACAGAATGGCCATAACCAATTATGGTTCTGTACTAGTAATCTAAGAAAAATAACACTGGGAGGCTCAAGCTCCAAGCCCAATCTCAAACATTATTTCATTAATTTTGAAACTTTGCTAAATGTGACTTCTAGTAGAAATCTTTTCAAGAAGTAGGAAGATCTGTATCTCGAGTTGTTTCATTGACTTTGGGGAGGTGGAAAGACTGAATATGAAAAGAGTGAGAGCTTACTTGCCATCAAAAGGTCATTTTTAGCTGAGGCTTTTAAGAGGACAATTAGAAATTCATTTTAGGGAAGCTTCCTCTAGTGGCACATTTTCCATCATTGGATTACTAAAAAAATAGGTGCTGACATGTACATAGCACTTCACACATAGTATCTCCATGGATGCTGACAACAATCCAATGAAGAAATAATTCTTATTCCTATTTTATAGCTAAGTGTTACCTCTGCACCAGTGCCTCAAGTTCTAGATTCAGTCTTGGAAATGCCACAAAAAAATCACATTTTTAGCTTGTTTTAACCCCCACACATAGTGTTTCTTCTGCAAATCTCAAAATATAGCTCAAAGATTGCTTTATTAGCAAGGCCACCTCAAGGCTTAATTGGTGCCACTTAATAATTCCCCTTCTCTCATTAGAAGGCAGTATCTGAGGATACTGTCTAGGAAATTTCCCTATCCTCTCTTTAGGAGAAAAGTGTTTGGGAAATCTTGACACTCTTCCAGAAATCCAGAATTCAAGAACTCCAACCATTCAGATCATGTGGTTTCCCTCTTCATAACTGCTGCATGATTGAGAGCACAAATGTCCCTTCTTTCTCCAGGGTTGGGTCCAGGCACTCATAGTCTTGGGTATTCCACCATAGCTTAATAGCTACCATTTCTAAGTTTGGGGATGAAGGATGTTCAGAAAGTCTTTGAGGAGTTAAGTCAAGGCACAAGTGAATCCAAGAGACCAAAGTCTACTTTCAGGTAGGTCTTGGCTTTATGCTCAGAAAATGGAAAAAAAATTAAAAAGGATCAAATCTTTAATTGCATCCTTTTTATAGGCCCACCAGAGAAGTAGTTTCATTCCACACCAGTCCAAGTCAACCAAATGAATTTTCAACTATTGAGACTCATCCTCCATGAGGATCATTCCCATCTAGATAAGGCATTCTTAACCTATGGTCCATGAGTTTTTAAAAATATATATATATTTTGATAACTGTATTTAATAATTTATTTATTTTGCAATCCTATGTTTTATTTTTATTTAAGAACATTATTCTAAGAAATAGTTCATAGTCTTTACCAGATTGCCAAAGGGGCCTCATGAGACAAAAAAAAAAAGAAGGCTAAGAACTCATGTTCTGTAGAATGATACAATCAAATATTCCAATGGTTCACCATCCTATAAGTCCTTCAAAATGATCAGGGATCTCAATCAGGAACAACCTCCTACAGAAGGAATCTTGGACTCATGTCTGGTGGCTATGGTCCTAATCAGTGTCTAACTTGTAGCAAGATCAAAGTCCAGATGTTACTTGACTATAATTGCATCATCCCATGCATTATGCCAATTCATTTATACAGATGATAATTGTGATTATGAGCTTGATTAATTTCCACATCATTTCCCTCCTTTTCTCTTTCAATAAATATATGTAGGCAGATGATTGTGGAGAAAAGCTTGGCTTGTTTTTTACTGTTGGTGATGCTAAAGGACTCACAACCTTCATTCAGTAGGCAAGCAATCAGTATGGAGAAGATTAGGCTATCCAGAACGCTATCCTTTAGACTTCTGCAGAAATGAGAATGTCCTGCAATCACTCCCCTTTTCCTTTCTTATAATAATGTCAAAACTTTGTGTTACTGCTAAAAACTTCTTTATATGTTGTAGGTAATTCAAAGATATTTGTGCTTTGCTCTATCAGGCTCACTGAATGTTCCTATTGTGAGAATTCCCTTGAATCAGCAAGGACAGGTTATAAATTGGCCATTATAGGACCTGAGAGAATATTTTCAATGGTACACCCAAATGCCACAGGGTTGATTAAAGACATATGCCTCCTGCCCATCATAGCTTGAGAGGACTCTATGTCTTCTCCATAAACACCACTTTCCTTTTAAATCTGGGCATCCTCATTGGGTTCTTAGGACTTTTCCACTCATAAAGGCAGCAATTATGGGCTCAATCAATTTCCATAGCTTTTTTTCCCTCTCCCCC
Source organism: Monodelphis domestica (assembly GCF_027887165.1). Lineage (NCBI taxonomy): Eukaryota > Metazoa > Chordata > Mammalia > Didelphimorphia > Didelphidae > Monodelphis > Monodelphis domestica. Next base: position 18,069,767 of record NC_077230.1, on the reverse strand, counting down.
ACCCCTCAATAAAGACATATAGGCAAAAGGTGCTTGACTAATCAGTCATGTTGAGGGTTTCTTGAATTTGGAAAAAAGACGTTAAAGTCTGGGTAATGGTGTAGGTCAGCCCATGTTTTCTTTTCTTGGGGGTATATTGACCTTTATTATTCATAGAAGCTGTGATAATCATACTTAAGCCTTTGAAATATTTTGTACTTACAATGGGTTCTTTCATCTAAGGATCACAGAGGGCTCCCCTAACAAGTAACTACAGTACTTTGCACTTTATGATAGTGATGGAAAGAAATCCAGAGGGCAGAGAACTTAAAAGGATGGCCTACAGTCATAAACTGAATTGCTGGTGAACTCAGGAAGGAAAACATTTACTCTGAGGCTGCCATTGATTGAAGTCAAAATTAAAGACATCATTGAATTCCAGAACTGGTAGAATCCAACCAACTTATTTTACAAATGAAGAAACTGAGTCTCCGAGTAGATAAAAAAAAAATTAAGCTCAGATAGTATTGGTATCAGCAATGGAATTAGAGCTCTAAGTTACCCATTCAACTTCTTTCCCCTTTATATCCATCACTATTTCCTGGGCATCCTGAGAAGAAATGTTAAAAAGCTATCCCATTCTTAGTACCTATATTGTATATTGAGTCAATTTTTGGAGAGGACCCTGTAACTCACATTTAGGGAGGCATTAATCATGAGCTATACCTAAGTTTATTTTAGAAAATTTTCTAAAGAAATCCAGCTGTTAGCATTGAACCAAAAAGAATTCAAATTTTGGGGACCAGATCCTCAGAGTTAAAACTGATTGAGCCCAAAGTCCTTTGTAGGGGCCCAACACTCTGTGTGTATTTTATGTTTATTTACATGTGACATATAATTTTCCCATATGGAATATAAGTATCTTGAGAAGAATGGTTTTTACATTTTTTCTCTGTCTCCCCAATACACAGATTCCTGGGGAAAAAATGTAGGTGCTTGACAAATATTCATTGAATGATTGGAGGGTGTATATCAGGCAAAACTTTTAGAATTAGAGGAGCAAAAGAGCTTTTATTTTTCTTTAAATTAATAATAATACTGGTTGGCGCTGAACTATGAACTCCATATTTCTCACCACCAGAACAATGGAAAACAGCTCAAGGGAGATTATTTTCTAGTGGGAGGAAATAGGAAGGAATAATCCTCTTGAGGCAATAGAAAAAAGAAAAGAGGGTGGGAGGGGGAGGAGAAAGAAAACTTCAGTTCAGCATAAGGATGCCTGCTAGAATACTCTCAAACCTCTGATCCTCCAACTGAAAAAGCATAGTTGTGTTCCAGAGAACAGTCCCAACAAATGAGATGTACTGTAGACCTTCTGGCCTATGGATGTAGTCCAGTCCAAGCTCAAGTAAACACACAGTAAACACGGGTGATATGGATCAGTCAGGGTAGCCAAACATCTCAGGACTCAATTAACACAGATGCTGGTTCTAATAAAAAGGCTCTTCATCCAGTTGATTGAGGTGCTATATAAAACCCCCCGAGGGATATTACAAAATTCCATCAACATTCCTGGCTACATCCTGATATCCCAACATGAAGAAGCGCCTTTTCTGGATTATGTAACAGCAACTGGGTTGGACTTTTCTGTAGTTGTTGCTCATGCCTGTTTGTCTTCTGTGACATTAAAGCTCTTGTGTGTTATTTACAGTGATGTGGCAAAGAGAATACACATTTCCCTTCCTCCCAGAAATGCTACATAAACAGAGCTGCTAATCTTCCAGATGAACATACTGTTCTCTCTATTGTATGTCTCTGGAAAGGGTCACTGGGTCTGTGAAAAACTTGAAAAGCAGTTAAGACTTCACCTTTCAAAAGGGAAAAAGATTTGAAAATGGAGAAAACCAGCTGCACTTATCTAACAGTTATGGAAGGTTCTCTACGCATAGATTTTAATTTGTTTAAAGATTAATTTCCATTAAGGTTCTAGGATTCCATGAGGATACGTACTTGTAATGTATTTATTGTCCTATAAGTCATCCATGGAAGATATCATCTACTCACCGGATTTGCTCTTTTTGTTAAAGCATAATCAACCAAATCTTCCAAATATTTAAGTTACTCCAGAGCAGAGCCATTGTTGAGGTTTGAGAAAGCCTATGAAAGGGGAAGTTCCCTCCCCTTGAGAAATTGCTTCCAGTTCTATGTTTAATGAAGGTTCTGGTGATGCCCAGAGACATAGAAAGGCAAAGGATGGGGAAGACTTAGCCAGTTCCATGAGCTGGCAATTTAAAAATAGAGACATGAGGTTCACAGACGTACCTGGTCAAACAAAACAGGAAGAACTGTCTCTCCCCTTTCTTCTCCTCCCTCTTCTCGTCTCGTCACCTCTTTCACTCTTTCACTCCCTTTGAGGTTCATTTTTTTACCAGATTTCATAGGTTCCAGAATGAGAAAGGAGCACTGGAGAAAGAGGAGGAGGCAAATGATTTCCATGTCATTTGCTTCAGGTCCAAATGCCTTTATGAATGATTCTAGGGGCATACTATGTTTACAACAGATACAACGGATTCCATAGTCACAGTCATATATCCTCATGCTTTGAAAGAGTTCACATATGTACCAAAATTTGCATAGTGCCATGACTTGCTGATGGTGAGGATTTTTTTAAATCTATGAATGAGGTATCTGTTTTTTCTTTATTTTTCATTTTATCACATTTTTCTGATTATGTCTTCTGATTATTTCCACATTACATTGCCTATCTAAAAGAAATCTCCATAGCCCTCTGCCCCACCTCCAGTTCCTACCAAATTTAACCCATTTTTGCCTAGAACCTTACAGGTTCATTGTGGGTTCTATGTCGCATTATTATACAAATTTGGAATGAAGTCCTGATTCCAATGTAAATGCTCTTCTATTAGACTGTGCAGGAAGCACAAAGCAAACTGTAAAGCATTTAATTAAGACTGGAGAGTTATTTGAATCATAGCAAAATAACCAAGCAACAGAATAATGTTCAGCGCTTTGTCCTTCCTTCTTTCCTAATTAAAGAAAGTCCAATTTGCTATAGGCTCTGATAGAGAAGGAGTGGAGAAATTTACAAGAGGATTTATGGAAGGATATGAGCAAGACTCTCACAGGATGAAAAAGCATAAACACGTTATAATCTACACTAGTGCTCCTAGTGATGAAATAATCAATCGAATGAAGTAGACACTAGTTATAGTCTAATATATATTACTGTTACATGGACATATTTTAAGCAAGAACTTCAGTATTTTCCAGTTTGTAATTCTAGAACCAGGCATAGTGCTTTGCAAATATATTTATATGGAGGTATAACTTTTGGCCATGTAGATTATATATTTGTCCAAATGGATTTGTCTAAATGTGCCTTACAGGGAGGCATAAATAAATACCTCTGGAATATGTTTCAACCTTCACCAACAGAGACTTTTATTCCTCCATGGAGAAAATCAGGACACTGGTGGTGGGTTGGGGGGGGGGGGATGAGCCTAGTGAGTTCAAGAAAGTCAAGACAGAATATACTAAACTAGAATTATGTTTAATCTGCCCTCTTAGATGTCCAGTGCAAGGAAAATGATTCTTATGTTCAAATTGCTTTCTTGGTCATGACTTCTTCTGGAGAAGGGAGTGCCCCCAACCTATATTTGAAAGTTGGACTCCCCTACCACCAAATTCTAGTTACTCAAAAACCATTATGCATAGAGAATAGTTTTTAAAAAACAAGTCATTTATTCAAACTGATGGCAAACAGAAATCTTAGCAGTTATATAGACTAGAGTATATCAGACAGTACACAGAGTGAATGAAATTTCCCAGAAGAAAGATAATTCATCTAAAAGGGAGAATTTCCTTTCTCACCGATGGAGAAATCCCCCAACATCTCTAGTCTGATAAGCTGGAAATCAGGGATTTGCAGAGGGACTGACTCCTCCATGTATCTTCTTCCCAAAAACTTTCCCTCTCTCTGAGAGACACTGTGAAGAGAGCGGGGGACCATGTGTGTCTTCTCACCAAGCCAGAGTCCCAATCTCTTCTCTCCCAAACTTTCACCAATTCTACTTTTTAGACATTCAGGATAATCATTCTCTCCACCAATAAAAGAGCTGTATGCAAATAGAACATAAATACAATAGGAAATAAACTCTAAGAGTAATGGAGAATAAAAGTGTAATCGAGAAGACAACTATATCACTAAGTATATACTAAATAAATATAAAAATAATAAATGGAGGTTTAAAAGAGAGAACACTAACAATGGAGGGGAACATAAAAAAGCTTCATTTGGAAGGTGGTGGTATATTTTGAGGGGAGACTTCTCTGAGGCAAAGAATTCATTCCAGGTATAGCGGAATGGCCAGTAGAAAGGCATGGAGATAGGAGATAGAGTTTCTCAAGGGAGAGAGAAGGTCAGTTTTTCATGAGTACAGAGTGTAGGAGACAAAGTAATGTCCAGAATATCTGGAAAAATAAGGGGCAGTCAGGTTTTAAAGGACTTTAAAAGCTAAGAAGAAGGGGTTTATATGTAATCATAGAGGCAAGATGGAGCCTTTAGTGTTTACTGAGTAGATGAGTTGATATGCTTAGATCCACTGGGTATGAATCTCTGGATATTATGAAAACATTAAATAATTTAATAAAAGAATTGGAGAAATGTGGAATAACATAGTAGAATGAGGTCAGGGGACTTTATCAAGGTTTGCTACATGATCCTTTTGTCTACTCAAACATTCCTAACAAAAAACACATAGGGAAGAGCATTTGGAGTTGGCTTTCTACCCTCTAAGAGAAGGAAGAGGAGAGGAAACAAAAAAAGAAAAAGGAAAAAGCTGTTAAGAAAATTACAGCTTTAACGAGTAAAGGAGGCAATTCAGCATGAGTTTTTGAGCATCCTTAAATCCACACCAGAAACCTCAAAGGCAGAGGAAGCTAAAAGAAGGTTCTTGACATCAAAAATGGACACCTGGAACAGCTAGATGGTACAGTGGAATTTTCTTGAGAGGACCTGCTTTCTCCTTGATCACAACCACAGAAAACCTAAGTTACAAGTGTGTATAAGGCACTATGGAACTGGAAAATATATGCCCTAGAAAAAAAAAGGATAAAAGAGGCTAAAGGATGGCCTCAGTGGAACAACTTAACTGGGTATGAAAAGTTTAGCAGGGGAATAGGGATAAAAGGGAGGGAATTAGAGAACTGATGTCTCTTAACCTGATCTGACTTATTTACAAAGAATTGGGAAACATTTTGGGGATAGTGAAACCCCAGGCCAAACATCTGACCATTCATTGAATCTTTGTTGCAGCGCAGAGAGGAAAAACTAACTAAAAGACATTTCCAGATAATGTTTATATCCTTGTAAAGAATATAGACTTGGGGACTGATTGGCAAAAGATACTCTTTTCTGGAATACATTAAGATGAACTTAAAATTTCCTAAGAAATTTAATGTGAACAAGACAGATTTCACTTAATCTAATGGAATGTCCAGATCGACCACCTATCAATGGAGGATCAGCCCTGATGAGAACCATTTCCAATCTATTCACAAAACTGATGGGATACTACAAACAGCAGAGTTGGGAATGACTGAAGATGACTATAAATATTGCCATGAAATGTGAGACTTGTTGTAATTGCCTGAAAAATAGTAATAACTGGACCTGCATATTTGGAAAATATAAGCATTAACAAGCCTTTGCAATTTGATTGCATTGATGTTCTATCTCTAGAAGGAGACAGTACGAACATGTCATATTTTGATGGCAATTAAATATAAGATTCACAATGACATATTATAAAAAGGAACATTTCTATAGACACTAAAGTATTCTAGGAACAATATTTTTCACTGGATGGATTTGCTTCCAGGATCTATTGTCTGGGTCCTCAGTGCCATTGTTGTTGTTATTATTAATGAAGCCACTGCCCAGACCCATAATGAGATGCTGTGAAAAGGATTTGGGATAAAAAAATAAATACAGGATCGACTAGGACCAATGCCGGACAACAATGGGAATCTCTTACTCTAATAACTAAAAAACAAATAATGAGAGCTAACATTTATATGGTGCTTATCTTATCCTAGGCATTTTTTAGTTATTACTTTAATTGATCCTCACAACAACCCTGTATGATAGGTGCTATTATCATCTCCCTTTCATAGATGAGAAACTGAGGCAGAGTTAAGGGACTTGCCCAGGACCACATAGTCTCACAGTGTCTGAATTCAGACTTGAAATCATGTCTTCAGAACTCTAAGCCACACACTCTGTATTATACCACCCAGCTGCCTAACTAAACAGCTGGAACCTCCCATTCCCTATCCCTCCTCCTATCTGGTTCTCTCTTTTGAATCTAAATTCCAGACATTTTTCCAAGATATTGATGGTTTTTTGTTTTACTATCTGTTTTTTTAAGATAAAAGGATTTTTCTAAGATCATTTTCACTGAACTGGTTTCTGCTTGTAGGTTGGGGAAAAAAGGCAGTGGGGAAAGGGAAGTTTTTGGCTAAGGTAACAGACAAAAACAGAGTGAGGTTTTTCACTTGAAACAAATGGACATTTCATAAATATACATTATTTTAGTTTCTCAAAATCAGAAAGATTAAATTAATCCAAACAAAATATAATCACTTAGATAAAAAAGATAACTTTTGGAGAAGCTGAGAAAGATGAGTTGCTCTGAGGTACCTCTTCACACCTATCAGATTAGCCAATATGACAAAATAGGAAAATAATCAATGTTGGAGAGAATGTGGGAAAATTGGGACATTAATGCTTGTTGGTAGAGTTGTGATCTTATTCAAGTACTCTGGAGAACAATTTGGAACTATGCCCAAAGAGCTCTAAAACATACATTTCCTTTGATTCTGCAATAACACTATGAATACTGTATCCTGGTGATCAAAAAAAAAAAAGGAAAAAGGTCTACTTGTACAAAAATGTTATTGCCACTATTTTTATGGTAGCAAAGAATCAGAAATTGAGTTGTTCATAATTGGAGAATGGTTGTGGTGTATGATTATAATAGAATACTATTGTGATGAATGATGAAAAGGAGGATGAAAAGGAGGATTAAAAGGAGAAAAAAAAGCTAGAAACACTTATTTAAACTGATGCAAAGTGAAGTAAGCAGAACCAAAAGAACAATGTAAAAAGTATCAACAATATTTCTTAATGAACAACTGTGAGTGACCTAGTTATTCTCCTCAATGCAATAATCCAAGATAATCCCAGGGACTCCTGATGAAAAATGCCATCTGCTCTCAGAGAAAAAACTGATGCAATCTTAATGCAGAATAAAACTTAGTAATTTCATTTTCCTTTTTTTCTTTTTTAAAATTTCAGACCTCTTCCACAAAAAGACTAATATGGGGAAAAAAGTTTTCTATGATTGCTTACTGTCTCAGAGAGAGGGAAAAGGCTAAGAATGAGGAAGGAAAAAATGGCAAGCAGAGAGAGAATTTGGAACTCAAAATTTAACAAATAAATGTTTAATGCTTTACATGGGTAAAAATAAAATATTTTTAAAAAATAAAAGTTGGGTATCAGGGGAGAAACAAAAGGGGGGAGAGGGAAATAGGGAGTAAGGAGAGAGAGAGAGGGGGGAGACAGAGAGAGGGAGAGAGGGAGAGAGAGAGAGAGAGAGAGAGAGAGAGAGAGAGATTCCTTTTGATTTTATAGTCAAATTAGACTACTTTCTGTCTTCCCCTCTTGTGTGTATTATTTTACTCTAGAGGTAATTAGGGAACCATTAGAATTTTTTGAGCAGTGGAATAATATAGGTAGACCTTTTCTTTTCAAATATCACTTTGATGTCTGTGTGGAGACCAGATTATAGCTGAAGAATGTGAAACTTGAAAAAGGAAGATCATTAAGGAAGCTCTTAGAATAGTCCACTAAATGGGTGATCAGGTAGACTATGGGGGGGTGCCATATAGAGCAGAAAATGAAACAGATGTGAGAGATGCTGGGGAGGTAAAATTGGTAAGATACAGCAACTTAGTGGATATATGGCATATGAGAGAATGAGGCAAGGAGTCAATTATGACTTCAAGGTTGCAGATCTGAGTGATTAAAAAATCTCTTATATTACTTTAGGTGGACTTCTCCCTAATATCTTAATTATATGTGTTTGTCCTTGCCATTAGACTTTAGGGTGCTGGGGAACAATCTTATTTTCATATCTAATTTTGTATTCCCGGAACCTTATATGTGGTAAGTATCTAATAAAAATGTGTTGAATTAAATATTAAATGAAATACATGCAAAGTGCATTTTTAGGATAAGATACTATAAAATATAACAAGTTCTATCATACTATAACGGATTTACAGATGAACTGATTCTGCCATTCATTTAGCTAAAGTAGACAGAGGCACATCACTAGTAGACTGATAATGAATTCATGATTTCTCTGGCATGGCCATCCCTATGTAGCATCCTCTTCCTCTTCTACAGTCCCCCTCGAAGTGTGCTCAGTTGACCTTCCAATCAAGTGCATGGAAGCTGGAGGCAGACCTGTAGCTGGACATGCATGCTTTGGGGGTCTTCTGTCCTCTTCTCAAACTTTTAGACCAGTAGAAGATGTTCTTTTGCTACCTTCTGTTTGCCAGCAGAGAGGTCCATACTGAATGGTGAGGAAAATTCTTTTAATTGACTTCTGAACTGGAAATCTATGGAAATACTAAAGGGTTGGTTCCTGAGTCCTCAGATTCCTCTTCCTGCTAACTTAAATATAAGGACATATGTTTGATCTCCAGAGAGTTGCTTGGGGAGATGTATTTCCTGACAGCTGTTCTGAGTTCATGCTTCCCATTGCTGTCTTCTTTTCCTTGGTACAGGGCCTTCTGCAATCTTGAAAAACAACTGGCATCTTTCCTTTCCCAGGCAGTGTAGCAGTTACTAGATCAGTAGAGTGATTCTTCTGCAGAGAGAAACCAGCATAAAAAACAGCCTACTTGAGCTCTACTCAGTAGAAGTGACATATAAATGGCCAATTAGAAACCCTGTCAAATAAACTGCTTGCAAATGACTCAATGATTCTTATAAATTAGTTTCTTGATTGGTTATCATAATTCTATTTTTCATCATTGATTAATATTCTCTTTTCTGTGTGGGAATAAAACTATTTATTTTCTACAGGATTAATGTTTGTATTCTGGGTACCTTTTTGTACTTCCCCTCTTCTCCTTTACTTTATGGGAAAGTATACTTTTGACTATAGCCAAATGTAATTGTCTCAGGAATCTGGAGGGAGGGTGTCAACCACAACCCTGAAAAGCTTAATTTCCTAAATTGTGAAGTCAGAGAACCCAAGGCAAGATGTAATGGCACTTAAAGGAGAAGGATGCAAAAGTTGCTACTACATTTTCAGCCTAGCCATAACTGGTTATGCTAGACATGAAACAAAGGAAAAATTTTAAATAGCCTTAGTCCTAGGCAGCCAGCTTCTTCCAGTGACAGGACATCAGACATCAGAAAGGGGGACAGAAATCTTTATTAAAAATAATAGTTTTTCGCTTTTATAAATATATGTTTAATTTTATATTTATTTACATAGTTAACTATACAAACTTAGCTGTTGGTCAACTATTTGTTAGATTCTTATTCAATGATTGCCTAGTGGATATACTACTGGAAAATCTAGGGCAAACCAATTTTTACATTTTTACTCTTTTCTAGAAGAAAGAAGGAAGTTGTAGCTAAATGGAAGATGGTTAATAAATTCTCTTTGGTAAGTCCAATAAAGTTGGTGGAGTTGTTTTTATAATTAATCTAAAGGCTAAAGAAGACATCATTTCATGAGACATTTGTTCATCTTCTCTTCTAGCACTAATGATATGGATTTTCAAACAGACCATCAGGAAAATAATTGCAGTTTTGCCTCCAATAACACAGAAGTCTTGTATTTATATACAACATGCATACTTTTTTCCAAAAAAAGAATTAGAAAATTATGGACAACCAAAATTGATAGTATTTTCAACATATTGAAAACAATGTTACTTGGGTTGAAGCTACCACTGAATCAGCTGTCTCTGTAAGGTCACACCACCATTATTGGAGCAAAGATCAAAATTACCATAAAGCTAAAAAAAAGGTTAAAAATGAAAAATAATTATTGCCTGAAATGAAAACAATTCCATATTGAACTATTTAAAGAAATTATTGATAATGAAAAATGAGATATTATAATTACCTGACTAATTATAAAATAATCATCTTGAAGTCAAGAATCTATTAACCTGAAATTTCCACTTTTCATATTTAAGAATATATAACAATATCTAAATAGATCTATATCACTAAAATGTATAGTTATCTTTGTTGTTGTTATTCAATCATTTTTGGTCAAGTCTGACTCTTTGTGATCCCATTTGGGATTTTCTTGGCAAAGACGCTGAAGTGGTTTGCCATTTCCTTCTCCAGTTCATTTTACAGTGGAGGAAGCTAAGGTGAACAGAATTAAGTGACTTGCCCAGAGTCACAAAGCTAATATCTGAGACCATATTTGAACTCAGGAGGATAAGTCTTCCTGACTCTAGGTCTGATACTTTATCCATTGCTGCCAGAAAGAGAGAGAGAGAGAGAGAGAGAGAGAGAGAGAGAGAGAGAGAGAGAGAGAGAGAGAGAGAGAGAATTGATAAGAATTGATAACCAGAGGTAAGTCAGATCCTTAATATGTCTCCTTTACAGATTATTGTACCCTGTTAACTTCAGGGAAAAAATTATAAATTATGAAATATAATTATATAATTACAATTTTAAAATTAGAAAAGTAGTGAAAATTAAACATATTTCTTCAAATATTTTGAAAAACATTTATTTTCAGTAGTCCCCTATCTTCTCTACTGACTGATTTATTTATAGCAATGTGATGCAAAGAAAGCATCCATTTTTATTCTGATAGCTTTGTAATAATTTAGATGATTCTCAAAAAAATCATCTTTCATCTATTTCAACACCTATCTTTTAAAGCAAGGACACTAATTATCTCAGCTTTATAGGTGAAGAAACTAAAGCCCACACAGGGGTTAAAGGCCTTGCCTAAGATCTCTCAGTTAGTAGCTGAATGGGGAATAATCCTCTAGTCTCTTGAGTCCACGCTGTCCCATTGCTCTTTTCCACTAGACCACACACATCTTTCCCATGGAAACAGCTCTACTATTATATAGCTTGATTTTTTTTTTATTCCTCTAAAACAGGAGTTTTTAACTCAGGATCTCTGACCTTATTTTTTAAAAGGAATTTGTTAAACGTATTCAATATAATTGGTTTCTTTCATAATCCAATGGATTTTTTTCCCATTTAAAAGTATTAATCTTAGAAAGGGACCATGGTACCCAAAAAAGAGTTGATAACCCTTACTCTAAGGGAATTCCTCTGTAGTGTGACTTGACTGGTAATAGAGTACAAAGAACTCTACTATGGCTTATATAAGGAAGGGTTCTCTGTGGAAAATGATTCCTTTCTAACAAATTATTTGAAAATTGTTAGTGGGCTAATGGATACTCATATTGGTAAAGAAGGGCAGTTCCAAGCCAAGCAGACCCTAGTGGTTGATTCCAGAGAGGTCCTATGAGACTGTGGTGCCTCCAAGTCTTGGGTTTTAAGTTTCTGCACCTTCTACTTCGTCCTCATCTCAATGCTAGAGCTTCTCCATTGTAGAATTTCTTGTATGGCAGCTGTTATAGCCAGTTTAGATGAGAATCATAGATACTTATGAGCAGCCAACCAAATTCAGATTCCAAGAAGAAGAAATTGGGATGAGAGATAGTTTTCAAAACATAGGAGCCCCTCTCTTCTGATTTTCATTAGGACACTGAGGAGCTATTAGTGACCTGAGCTCTCCCCAAATGAGAATAAAAATAACTAGCATGTCATGGCGCAGCCCTTGACTGGGGTCAGAAGTCTCCCTATATTTTGCTTCCTAAGTGCTCTGGTCCTCTTTGTTTTCAATGCCAATTCATCCATCATGGCATGTATCTCCTGTAGAGAACACACTCATAAACTTAGCTGGAAAGGAAAACCTGGCGTGGTCATTTGATTAAGGGAACAAACTATTTGATTTATGAGGTATTATGACCCAGTGAGTGTGCTGTACTTTCTTCTCTGCCTCCTGGCTCAAGCAAGCTGGAGATGAAGTCAGGACTCTTTTAATTTTACAGTTATACAATTTATGGTTTGAAAAGACAGCATAGACTTGGCATTGCCAGTTAATCAAGTTCAAATTTCCCCTCAGTAGGAATACAGCTGAGTCAGGAAGAGGAGTATTGGGAGGGGAGGGCGGAGAAACAGTGGTCAGTGGCTTGTTCCTTTTTTTAAAGTGGCATTTAATTATTCCTGATGAAATTAGCTGGATTAAACAGTCTAGCTCTCAGACTTAATGCCCAAATTCTGTAAATAAGATCCATGCTCTTATAAGAACTCTAAATGCTGAAAATTCAATAAAAGGTTGCCTAACTGCTATGTCCAATTTGAATTGAACCTTTTTACAGAAGCCTCAAAATTAGACTCTTTCATGGTTTTCTGTGAAAATAAGATGGAATAAAAAACTTATTTTGAAAATATTGATTCCTCTGAGGATGCTGTATCCACATTTATTTTAGCTACTTTGCTTGAGATTAAAGGTTTGTTTGTTTTTTTCTATGTAGTATACATAGTTTTGTTTTGTTTTTTCCCATCTATGAGAATGATAACTGTGAATTTACCCCAAGGATAAGTCATTGTTCCTCCTTTCCATATCTATCTAATATCTAATTATTTTCTAAGGGGAAATCTGTGGTGGTTCTTTGATTACAAAGGAGACCATTAAAACAACTCCAAGTGGGATGAGTGTAAAGAACCCAATTGAATCAAGCAAGACTTTGGCATGGCCAGAGAACTGAACTCAAATGTGCTTTTATTATTCCCAAGTGCCTTAATCCTTATTTAATCCAACTGAGATCAAGAATTAATCAATAACTTGTCAATCAAGGTATAGTCATTGAACCATGAACAGATATTCTTTATCTGTTTCCAATCCCAAAAAAGGGAAACTAAAGTGAGTCTACTTCTGTCTGTGCCTAGCTAAGAAATTGGGTCCTAATGAGGCAACAGCTATAAGATGCTGGTTCAGCAGGTTGGGTGGCTACCCTGTTTCCTACAAATATATGGCTCCACAAATTCTTTTTGTGTTCAATCTTTATATATTTTAGATAAATGAATATTCTGAAAGGGGAATTGCCATGTGAGTTCAAGAAATCCAACAAAACAATCAATGGTCCCATCAAGCAACCAGAAATAGCAACTATGTCAATTGGCATGGCAGGGGCCCATAATTGAGGGAACACCTGCATAAAAGAGTGGACAGCAATTTCAGGGTTCATGATTTCTTGTGACAGAAGTGCTGGCTATGGATCTGAAACTTCAAGAGTACTGTATGAAAGGAAAAAGGGACTTTCTTAACTCTCTCCTGCCTATCCACTACATATGTGCCTTACTATTATTGTATTTGTGTGTACAAGGAGAGTGTGCTCCAAATGAGAGAGTGGTGGGATATTTTTGTATCAACTGTTCTTGGTATTCCAAATAAATCTCTTCTTTTCTAAATTTTGTTGTTTAGGTGATTTTGATTGATAAAGGGAAGTGGGGTTCATTGGCATCAGTACTAAAAATCTAGCCCCTCAGGGTTATACCTAGAAATTTTGATAGTCAGCTAGACTTTTTGGTGACACAGCCTCAGAGTGTATTAGTGTAAATTGAAGGAATGGCCTCAGAGGGAGTGCTTACATTAAGTATTTGCTACTTTGCAGGGACTGAACTAGATTCTCGGGATATAAAGACAAAAGTGAAAAAGATGCTGCCTTCAAGGAACATAAATTCTATCAGAGGAGTCAGACTAGATAGATAGACATGCATAGGTAAATATCTATATATGTAAATGTATATATTTATAAATATTTATAGTTAATATATAACTGTAAATATATTACATATATTGTCTATATACAGATAAAAACATAATAAATAATATATTTATGCATAGCACAGCCACAAATATACTATGTAAAATATATAAATAAGCATAATGTAATTTTGAGGGGATAGACATTAACATCATAGGGGACTGGGAAAGTTTTCATCTAGAAGGTGAAGTCTGAACTGAGTTTTTAAGGATTCTAAAGAGACAGAAAAAAAGGGAGTGCATAACAGATATGGGGACAGCCAGTAAAAAGGCTCAGAGATGAAAAATGGCAGAAATGAGAAATTAAATGGGAATTAAACACAATTAAAAGATGAGTTTATTTGACTATATGAGTTAAAAATGTACACTAATGAACAAAGGAATTTATATTTTACCTCAAAGGGAATTAGAGGAGCCCAAAAAAAAGGGAGGGAAGAGAACAAGCATTTAGTAAGTGCCTACTACATGCTATTGATTGTGCTAAGCATTTGACATCTTCTCATTATTTATCATGTATTCTCCCTTATAGTTTCTAGCACAATGTTCTGCCCACCGTGTCATTTAATAATATGACTAACTAGAAGTTTTGTAAATTGTCTTTAGTTATTCTTTGAGGAAGGGGGAAAGTCTTTTAACTCATACTACAGATGTTATTATCAGTTTTTGCTTCTCCTGTCTGCATAGATATCCAAATCTTTTAAAGCTCTCAGGGTTGTTGCCGTGATCATTTAGTCTTGGGATTCTTATTCATCTAAAATCAAGACAAACAAAAATGAGGCAGGTGATCCTATGCTCAAAAGACATCATGTGGGAGGGAGAAAAATGGCCTTTTCCTCCAAGTGGCCCTAAAATTTCATCTCTTAAGGTGCCTTCACACTTCAAAGCTAAAAGGAGGAACGAGAAAGAAGAGGGGGAAGGAGAAGGAAGTGGAGAGGGAAATGAGAGAGGAGGGGATAGGAGAGAGGAGGGATGGGTCATTTTTTTTGTATATCCACTAAATTTCATCTCTCTAACTGTATTGTACTCTTTATCACTTCACTTTGCAAACTCCTAAGTCATCAGTATGAAATCAGAGGAACCTTCATCATCCCACAACACAAACTCCAGTCATTTGTAGCTCCCCTAAATTTCATATATTGAACTGGAACCAGGCAAAGAATATCTGCATATAGTATGAATGACTCACCAGAGAGGGCAAGTCCAAGGATGTCTCTCCCTTGCATGTTCCACATACATCATAGTTTTTACCCTCTAGTCATTTAGAATCCAGAGCTAAGTCTGAAAATTCCATTAGACTAGAGGTTTCAGAAGGCAACACACACAATGCATATGTATATGTGGGTGTGGGGTGTATGCATGCATATATGTATATAGACACACACATATATATATATGTGTGTATGTATATATATGACCTGGCCTCATAAAACCTACAGTTTAATAGACTTTTCATCTTTATATATATATTTATATATGTATATAAAATCCAAAATATACATATCTTTCAGCACTTACTGTAGCATTCTGTATATTAGCAAATATTTGCTTAATAAAGAGAACAATTACACATGTGAAGTAATTAGAGAAAATACCCTCAAATGTATATTTTGTAACTTCAGGTAAAGTGCCATGCCAAGGAAACATAAATGTTGGCTGAAGTAATGGGGAAGGTTTTAAGGAAGATCTGACCCTTGAACTAGACATTAGGGTAGGTCACAATTAACCCCAAATCCCACATATTATTTACTTGTGACTGGAAGTGCTGGAAGCTTACATGAAAATTGGAATGAACCAAAAGACTCCAGGAACTGGTTCAGGGGGCCACCCACAATAGAGGTTGCTGGGATGCATAGATGGCGATGAAGTCTTTCAGTTTTCAGAGAGCAACGTCTCGATTTCTATATTCTAACCTATACAACCAAATCTAATAACTAATACTTATTGAGAGTGAATTAACTCAAGTTTTCTATTTTGTTTAGTCCTGGTATGGAGGTAACACTAAATTCGCAAAGGCAAACATAATGGAACATAATTAGGAAGCTCCTATCAAGCTGACAAGGTTTCAAGTACTCCCACAATATTCCTGCCATGAGGACCAGGACCTAGTAGGGTACTTTGTACTTTGCCCATAGTAGGCAATTAATGTTGTGGAATGGAAATGAGTTGACCAATGAGGAAAAAGCTAATATGAAAACTCCTCTCTCACTCTGATCTTTCTAAAGGTTTATTTGAAAGCAAAAGCAAGTGGAGTTTTCCCCCCACCTACTCCCCCAACACACACTTTCACTTCTACTAACCCCATTCACCACCTTCATTCATGAGAGTTCCCCTCTTCCTAGGTATGGGATTGGTCCTTATATAGACCAAACTCCCGCCAGGAAGTAGGGACCGTGGCCCCTCCCTAGCACAGGATTGGTCCTTATATAGACCAAACTCTCAGGGGGGGGCGTGGCCCCTCCCTAGCACGGGATTGGTCCTTATATAGACCAAACCCTAACCAGGAAGTAGGGAGTGTGGTCCCTCCCCCAGCATGGAATTGGTCTATTCAAGACCAATCGGACGCCAGGAAGTAGGGGGGAGCCCTTGAGGCGCCTTGGGGGATGCAGTTTCCTCCACCACAACATTTTGAAACTCACTCCAACTTGAGTACGAAGAGTTCCTAAACCAGAAGGTTAGTTACAAGATATTGAATTTGCTTAGTTACAGCGATTCATGTAGCCATAATTGAGGCAAGCAGCTACTTTAGTAGGTATTACAGCCCTTGTCTCCTTAGTAGCCACAGTTACTAAAAGCAACAAAAATAAAAGTCTTGGGCATGGTCAAATATTTAAATATTAGAAATGGATATAGCTTTGTTCATGGAGATGACGTTAAAAGATGCATTACAAGCTTCTTTGGAACTGTACTCTAAAAATAAAAAAAAAATTTTTTTTTTACTTACCTGCACATTCTTCTTATATGTTAACTTCTATTAGAATCTGAGCTTCTGGAGGGCAGGAACTATTTTGTTTTCTTGTGTATAGTCCCAGGAATTGGGACAATGCTTTGTATACAATAAGTGTTTAATTAATTTTTTTCATTGATTGATTCATTGTGGGGCATATGGGGTGTTCAGGGAGGGGTTGTATCTCTGGTATGGAGGGCTTGTCGTGCCCTCTTAGGGCAGCTCTCCAGCCTCCGACCCTCACCTGACACCCAGCTCTCACTTGTGGCTCCCAGTAGCTGCTAGCATGTGGCAGAGGCCACACCCCGGGCAACAGCTTGGACAGGCCAACTAAACCTTGTGAGGGTAGCCATCGGGTCGTCAACCCCTGGTGAACCAGGGCTTTGCTCACCCAGCATGTGAAGACTGCTTCAGCGGAACAGGCAGAAGAAACCAATAAGAAGGTCCAACGGCTGAGATGGCGACGCAGCAAGGCACTGTGGAGTGCTCAGGGCGTGTTGGAGCACAAAGGACAACACGGCCACCCAATGCAGCTGAGGAAGTCTTCAGATGTAATGATCTTTCGTGCCACTGGACCCAGGCTTCCAATGCCAAGAGACTGGGACTGTCTCTGTGCATCAACTCTTCCACTTAAATCTCCATGCACAAGTGTCTTTGTACACACTCATCTATACACCATAGCTGAAAACGCACAAATACAATCCTCATCCTCGGTTACCGAGAGACTACTACTAGGATTCATTGTAAGGCAGGGATCTCACAAGTGGGTCCATGACCTGCTCTTCCTTGGATCAAACAGTGGGAGGGTCTTCCCTCTATAGGCAATCATGAACTTAAATGGAATACAATCTTTTAAATGGAATACAACCTTTACCTATTAAAAACCAATACTATTCTATCCCCTTTCACTGTCACCACCACCACTGCTGGCTTTCCAAGGCTGCCCTATCTTAGGGATGTTAAAGTTGTTCTTATCTTACTGGGATTCGGGGCCTATTCTAAATTCCTCTCTTTTCTCCTCTCCTACCTAGCACATTTTGACTAACAGGGGCTACAAGAAACCCTTATCCAGACTCTCTATTCTGGATCAGTCAGTCATTAACATAACGTTTTTTCATTTTTCCCTCTGTGGGAATGAGTTAGCATGGATGAGGCATATTGAAGATCAAAACTTCATTTTTTCCCCAAAAATCTACTTTCTCTTCTAATATATATATATATATATATATATATATATATATATATATATATATCTGTTGATGGCACACCATTCTTCCACTCTGCCAGATTCTCCATCTGCTTATCCTCCACTCAATAGAAACTATTGCCTCCAAATTTACCTAAGATATTGCCAAACTGGATAGCCTTTTCTCAATTCTCATCTGCAATACTGGACACTGTTGGCCATACTCTCCTTCTAGATTAGAGCTTCTTAACCTGGAGTCTATAGAGAGTGTGTGTGTGTGAAGAGAGAGAGAGAGAGAGAGAGAGAGAGAGAGAGAGAGAGAGAGAGAGAGAGAGAGAGAGACAGAGAGAGAGAGACAGAGAGAAAGAGAGAGAGAGAGATGAGATGATAGATAGATCGATAGATATATAGACTTGTATATATACACACATATATACATATATAAACTACATTTCTATAAAATTGGTTTCCTTTGCAATCATATATTTTATGAATTTAAAAGTACTTTTCTGAGGAGGGATCCATAGGCCTCACCAGACTAATCATTATACAACAAGAGTTAAGAACCTCTGTCTTATTGTCTCTGACTTACTGAAAATATCCCTGTCAACCTATTAAAGCTTTCATACCTTCACACTTTAAAAAAAAAAAGAAAAAAAAACCCTCCCAAAACAGAATTTCCTTTCCTATTTAAGAATCTTCCAAAAGAAGAGTTTTTGTGTATTTTGATCTCTTTTGTTAAAATTTTAAAATGTAACACTTTTTGATTGCTTTGTAAGACCACTGATTGAAACCAGGAAAGATGAATATCTACTATCTCAGTTTCAACAAAAACTTTTGCATACTTGATGTTTGGGTCTTAAAAAAATAAGTATCATAATTTAGCAAGCACAGCAAACACCACAATTCTGCCATTTGGACCTGCATATGTTTTTAAAGTATCTTTTCCATCTAAGATATCATTAAAATGAAGTATTGAAATAAACTGAACTTTGAACCAGACTTTTGAATCATTGTATCAAAGAAAAATATTGTTGAGATTTTCAAAAACAGACATTTTAAAAATTGTGTCGCTCCCAACATATTATTCATAAAATATAATGGCCTCAGAGCCAGCCTGGAAACAAAGAAGCTCTGAGTTCAAGAAGTATCTCCCATATTCTAAATCTCTTATAATCAGAGAGATGCAAATCAAAACAACTCTGAGGTATCACCTCACACCTAGCAGATTGGCTAACATGACAGCTATGCAAAGTAATGAATGCTGGAGGGGATGTGGCAAAGTGGGGACATTAATTCATTGCTGGTGGAGTTGTGAATTGATCCAACCATTCTGGAGGTCAATTTGGAACTATGCCCAAAGGGCGATAAAAGACTGTCTGCCCTTTGATCCAGCCATAGCACTGCTGGGTTTGTACTCCAAAGAGATAATAAGGAAAAAGACTTGTACAAGAATATTCATAGCTGCGCTCTTTGTGGTGGCCAAAAATTGGAAAATGAGGGGATGCCCTTCAATTGGGGAATGGCTGAACAAACTGTGGTATATGCTGGTGATGGAATACTATTGTGCTAAAAGGAATAATAAAGTGGAGGAATTCCATGGAGACTGGAACAACCTCCAGGAAGTGATGCAGAGCGAGAGGAGCAGAACCAGGAAAACATTGTACAGAGACTGATACACTGTGGTACAATCGAATGTAATGGACTTCTCCATTAGTGGCAATGCAGTGATCCTGAACAATTCAGAGGGATTTACCAGA
This sequence comes from Monodelphis domestica, assembly GCF_027887165.1. NCBI lineage: Eukaryota > Metazoa > Chordata > Mammalia > Didelphimorphia > Didelphidae > Monodelphis > Monodelphis domestica. Next base: position 18,049,922 of record NC_077230.1, on the reverse strand, counting down.
AAGAACACTATCCACATTCAGAGGAAAAACTGTGGGAGCAAAAACTCAGAAGAAAAGACTGCTTGATTACATCGGTTGAGGGGATATGATTGGGGATGTAGACTCCAAATGATCATCCTAGTATAAACATCAACAACATGAAAAAAGTTTTTGACCAAAGAAAAGACCCATGTAAAATCCAGTGGAATTGCAAGTCAGTTACAGGATGGGGCAGAGAAAGAATATGATTCTTGTAACCAAGGAATAATGTTCTACGTTGACCAATTAAATAAAACAAAACAAAAAAAAAAAGATGTATCTGCCATACATCTCATGGAACTGTAGATCAAGTTTTTTAACTTCTCAGTATTCTGGGTAACTCCCAAAGACAGGAAGATGAAGAAAAGAAACCATTCTATGCATTGGTAGAAAAAATTGCCTTAACAGAGAATTTTCTATAGGTGTGAAATAATAGATTCAGTGCCTATTCCTTTGAAAATGTTTCAACTTTGTAATTTATACTTTTAGTGTTTTGTATCATACGTAATTAGTAGGATAGTAGTGTATAGATACACACACATAGTTATATTTACACATACATATATTGACAGTAAATGCTGTAATATGCTTTGCTGATAGGAGTACTTGATCAGAATTTTGGAGGCCACTGCTCTAAGGCATTTATTTCATCTATATTTGATATATACTCATGGGGGTGCATGTTGCCTTCCCTCAGTAGAATGTGGATTGGGTTTCTTGCTTTGTATCCTCAGTAGCTGGCAGCATACCTAACACACTGTTGGTGCTTAATCAATAAATGTTTAATGAATGAAAAGGGTTCGATGAAAGGGAAACCTATATCTATGGATATTTGAGATAATTGTTATAAACAAAGTTTCAGATTAAGAATATAAATGAATATATCAGACTACTTACTACCTTAGGGAGGGAGGAGAGGAGAGGAGAATTTCAATTACATATAGAATCATTAAATTTCAGGTAATAATTATGAAAAGATGTTTCTATGTGTAATTGAAAAAAACAAATAAAATTTATTTTTTAAAATATTGACTAAACATTTATTATTATATTAATTATACTTATAATTAATCATATATTATAAATACATATTTATTATATTGTAAATAATAAATAAATAAACATCCCATTGATTTAGAGCAAAAAAGAGAAGAGGAATCTACTTCTGGTCCATCTATGAGGGTACCATCCTTCCAAATTATTGGGTCAGATTCTAGGTTTTTAGCTAGAGAGGCTTATCCATAACAACCAGGTCAGGAGCTATTCAAGGGCATTCAACCACCTTAACTGTACTTGAACATTCAGAGGAGAGTCTGGGGGCACGGAACTCTAAACTGAGAAGTCTGAAGATGTAAGTAGAACAGTAGTATCAAATAACTTACCTAAGGGCCATATGAAGACCACAACATTCCCATGTTCGATCAGAACCAGATTATAATGTAATTGGGAAATATTTAACAAAAATAATAGACATGTGATGAACTATAGATATAGTTAATATGTGGTTTTCTATGTCAAACTGTGGTCCAGGAGGATCATTATTTTTCTTAAAAAAATATTCCAAGGCAGAAAAATGATTATGGGCTAGGCAATTGGGATTAAGTAACTAGCTCAAGCTCAAGACAATAAAAAGTGTCTGAGGACAGATCTGAACCCTGGACCTCCCTTCTCTAGACCTGGCTTCCAATCCACTGAGCCACCTACTTGCCTCCCTACCATGGGGATTGTTATTTCTCAACCCCCTGTTTCTACTTGAGTTTGACATCAGTGATGTGGAAGATGAGGTTGAGATCAGGGATTCAAAGGAAATAAGGCTGTATCCCTCAGGTGTTAGAATACTGAATGCTCTTTCTTAGGGTACATACACCCCTTATAATTTCCACCAAATTGTTATTACTTTGGGTATACTTTATATATTCCTGTACATTTATATATTGTTTCTTCTTCTAGAATATAATTCCTGGAGGAGGGAACAAGTTTATCTTTGGTTTGTTTGTGTTGTTTTTTTTTTGTATTTCTAATGGCTAGCATCATATCTACCATAGTGTAGACACTTAATAAGTGCTTCTGGGTTAATGGATTGATTTCCATTCTCCAATGTGAGGGAGCTGAATATTCCCTTGACCCTTTCCCCAACCCTGAACGAAGACACTTGATCTTCAACTTGGCTTGGGGTACGTCCTGGGTCAACTAGACATTTTCCCTCACTTTTAAATAGTAAGTGAGGTCTGAACAAGTGGACCTCAGACTGAACTGGGGATTTGGGGACCGTAGGGGGAAGGGAAGTTGGTTGTGATAGAACTGAAGCCTGAAAAGGAAGGTCAGAGGCAGATCCAAACCCATACCATCCAAACCACTCCTACACACATATTACATGACAGATGGAACTTTGGGGGCTGAAGAGGTTGGAGAAGGTCTCAAGCAGAAGCTGGAACTGGTGAAAGCTTGGAGGGTGAACAAAGTTCACATAGCTAGAAAGGAACATTTCTTAGAAGAGGGGATGAGGGAAAACGGGCAAGTCTCACAGTCAGAAAAATATAAGATATATTAAGGGAAAGGTGCGTTCTTTGAAGAAGAGTAAGATAGTAGTCGATGATAAAGTTAGAAAGGTAGGTTTGGATCTGATTTTGGATGAGCTTAATACCAAAGTAAGTTTAGATTTTATCTCCTAGGCAACCACATTGTTAATACTGAGATGAAATAGAAGATGACCAAGGGATGCACTTAGTCAATTGGTGAGCGACTCTTATTACATATTACTTCATAGAATTTAAACCAACTATCCACTTGATAGCATTTGCTACAGGATTGTTGGCAGTTGGCATGTCTAAAAGCCTTGATATAGATTTTTGAGAAACCCCCCAAAAAAAGCATATCTGTGATGGCCAGAATTGAAACTAGGACTTTTTATTCCCAAAGTATCATAAACAACATCTGAGGCAAGTGATACAAAGTGCATCCACACATTGGAGTCAAGAATAGGGGAAGCACTGTGGGAATGGGAAAGAACTCTCCTCTGACTCTTTCTAGTTACTACCTATTTTAACTAGCTATTCTAGGCAAGTCATCAGTAAGCTTTGTGATTTCCATGCAGAGTCAGTCAGTGCCCTCTAAATTTATTTTATAAGAGCAAAGCCTCAATCGTCCCATCTTTGGGGTTCTGGCAATTGCATTCTGAAGAGAAAAGTCATTGAGAAGAAGGTACAATAATTATAAACAGAAATAAAACAATGAAACCATTACTAGGTCCTTCTGTCATCTCCTCCTGGAGCCTACACAAAAGATAACAAAGCATCAGAAACAGAAATTCTTAGCCTGGCATCTATGAACTTGGATGGGAGGAGGGAGAATGACAATATCTTGATTTCAGTATCTTGAAATATATATGCATATATACCAAGCATACTTCATTTCCTTTGTAATACTATGATTTAAATCATAATCTGAGAAACAGATTATAGGTTTCACCAAATTCTGAAAGGGGGTCATGACACAAAACAAAGCTAAGAACTTCTGTCTTAGAGGATAACTGAATTCAAAGTGTGACCAGACTGGCAGGTCTCTGGGAGACTGAAGGAATCCATATTTTTCTAATTAACTTATTCAGGAAGTATTATGTCTTGCCAAGGATGGTGGAAAATATTTCACTAAATTCTTAAGTTGGAAAAAATTAAGAGCTATTTTAATTTTATTTTTATTATTATTTTCTTACCTCAAGCCAAAGAAAAAGTTTGTCACTCTGAATGTTTATGAGAGGTGCAAGCCAGCAAAGGCGTAGCTGGCCAATCCCTCTGACTCATTACCAAGTTGACTGAGCAACATGCACAATTAGCAGGCAATATATTTACTAAGCCCAGAGAGTGGGTGGGAAAAATGGAAAATAGCATTTTCAAGGATATAAATTCCCTCCAGAGAGCAAAGCATCCCCTTTGAATTAAGCCAGGTCTACACTATAATAAGTCACTTCAACCCTCCTTTAGTCACTTGGTTGACCCTGCTGTCTATACAACTAAGGTGAGTTATGTTTTAGCAAATATGAGAAACACTGGATCATAAAGTACAAATGCATTAAATCAGTCTTGATTGTCAGGGCATAGATGTGGGAGAGATTTAAGATAAGGTCTACCCCAGACCAGTCACTCACATCTCTGTCCTTAAAGTCACTTATTGGTTTCCCTCATCAGTCAGACCAGAGTGAATAATATCGTATTTAGTGAAATAGACTGTGTTTGTCTCCGCTGTTGAAGTGGGCAGTCCATTAGCAAGTGCATAAATAATACCCTGGTGGATATTAATTTTTTTAATTTACTTCCAAATGATTTAGCTTGGTGTTGACCATATAATCCAATAGAGGGTGTTCCAAAAGGCTTAGTGGAGTTTTAAGCTTTAATAGCTTCAAACTATGATAAGATTTTTGAAACATCTTTTATATAAGCTTAGCTTTTAGATTGTTGTTAGACTGTGAAAATTTCTGAACTACTATTTTGGAGACCAGTGGCAATATGGAAGTCCAATAAAGGTGACACCAGGAGTTATTAATTATTAGTCTAGACTGTTCTGGAGCAGGTTTTAAAACTCAGGCTAATACCAACTCTTCCCAAAGGCACGTCTATTCCTTTAGAACCTCTGGAAGCCTCTAATGGCTGGAACTAATGCTCACTAACACCCCTACCCTCTACTATATGCTTCTCCACATCATCCACAATTATGGTGTTGGGGAATTTTATGGTATGAAATTCCTAATATAAGTCTATCTTTTGGAAACATAAGTATGTGAGAATTTTTCGTGCCTTGCCTTCTTTAAAACATCTGGGGTTTGATGTGACCCTTCAAGTGTACATTTTAAATAGACTGCTCTGCTTAAAGATAACTTAGTATTTTCCATATCAGCAGTCTGAAGAAAAATGATAACATTGGTCATTGTTATAGTTCAGGGCTATGGCAGAATCTGATTATTTTGTAGCAACTCTCTGAGAAGTATAAGAATTCTGTACTTCAATAATTTCAGAGAACAAAAGAGAGATTTTACTGGCATTCACACTGTTTAGTGGTCATGATTAAAAAAAAAAAAAAGATACTCCATCCTAGTCTTGAATTTTGACTTTTCCCAGATTTTCTTTTTACTCAAATTAGCAACCATGTTGGGGAAGGACAGCAGGTCTGGGACTCAGGGCTTTCTTGAGGGTAAACTCTACTCTTGGGAGGAAGAAAGCATTCCACACAATGAAGTAATTTCCAGGGTAAGATCCTCACAGTGCTTGAAATCTGTGTTTCTCTCCATCCTTGTCATTCTTGCTGCATTCATCCAACATGACATAAAAGAACATCTATGGAATTCATTTAAGCAAGGTTCTTTGAATTCATCAAGAGCTGCTAGGTACTCTCTTACATACCTTAGATATCAACTCCCTTGAAGTCATTTTTGTTGTCCTGTCTAATATCAGTCATTCCTGGCAGAAAAGAGAGAAATAAAATAAGTAGCTGCATCTTCTACTTGTTGTCAGTTATCATTATCCCAATCATCCCAAGAAAAGGTCTTACAGTTTCTTTGATTTTTCCTTCCAGTACAGTTAAGAACAAAACAATAGCAACAACAACAAAACCCTTTTTAATGACTTTAGCTTTGCATGTCAGACTCAATTCAGTCTAAAGTTTCAAATTCTTGACACTATTTGATAGGACTGTGACACACTGTAAGGATAATTTAGGGTTGTGACCTAATCTAAATTATTTTTGATAGCCAGGGAATATCCCAAATAAAATACCCAAGTCAGTTTGCAAATTTATGGTGGCTTAATTAATATAGAGGGAAGGAATTAAGGAGAAGGGAGAGGGAAAAGGTGTAGCATTTCTCCTGCCTGGCCTATGCCAGGGGGAGTTCAAAGTCCTCCACCATGAGGTCCCTGAAGAAGATTAGTGGTTTTTTAAGAGGATAGTGTTTGGAAGGTAAAGGAGAAAGAATTAGCCTAAACTCCGAGAGAGCTCAGTAAAGATGCCTCACCTGAACTAGGCTACTCAGCTTCCTCCAGTATGGTATCAAGGAAAACTCAGTGCTAAACCCGGACAATAGCAGCTGCCACCCAAGATGCTGAAATACTCAGCATGCTCCGCCAGCCACCTCTCCACTGCCAAAGAGGCCAGAGAGAGGAAGTGACATGAAATATATACACGGTTTTTACATCACTTTCTTGCATCTTTGCATCTTACGTGTACCAATGGTAGCTTGACTCAGGACAACCCAGGGATGCTGAAATACTCAGCACGCTCCGCCAGCCACCTCTCCACTGCCAAAGAGGCCAGAGAGAGGAAGTGACATGAAATATATACATGGTTTTTACATCACTTTCCTGCATCTTACGTGTACCAATGGTAGCTTGACTCAGGACAACCCAGGGGTCTGTCAATTGTTTTTGATTTGTCATTTGCTAGCTCATGTCTGTCATAGGCCATCCTCCTAAATACTTAATCCTTAAGTATGGGTGTAGACATTCCTGTTTTCGTTAGACTAAGTAGTGTGGAGTAATCTAAAGTTCACAATGCCTTTAAATACCTCTGATACAGCCCGTTTCCTGCCTTCTGTACATTACTTTTAAAAATATGAAATCATTGGTGAATTCCTTAAATATGCACATTTATTGTTGTTCTATAGTCATATCTGACTCTTTGTGACCCCATTTGGAGTTTTCTTGGCACAGATATTCAAGTAGTTTGCCATTTCCTTCTCTAGTCCATTTTATATACAAGGACCTAATGTAAACAAGGTTAAAATGAATTACCCAGGATCACACATCTAAGTAAATGTCTGAGATCATATTTGAACTCAGAAAGACAAATCTTCCTGCCTCCAGACCCAGCACTCTATCCACTAGATAGCATCACCTAGGGATCCTTCAAACAAATTTCATATTTCCTTTTGAATGGAATTGTTTCTCTTTGTGGCTTCTAAACTTGATTCTTGAGTATGTCCCTTCTCTCGTGAGTTGACTGGGGCATTTTAATCCATGGTATCCTATCTTTCTTTTCTAATATGTGCATTCTTGATAGTATCTTAGGGTCAAAGACTTGGATTTGAAAGCATCCATCAGAGTCCTTATAGACCAACTCCTTCATTATGCCTAGGAGGTTTATTGCTCTTGCCTAAGATTACACAGGTAATATCCATCATATAAGTAGGCTTTAAATGTAGGTCTTTTGACTCCATAATCAGAGCTCTTTTTATTGTACCCAGGACTTTCCTTTGTTCTTCTCTATGCCCATACTTTGTTAGTAGGGCTATATATAATGTTCAAAGAAGACTAGCACCTCTCATGTAAGGGCTTGCCAAACTCTTTTCAGGGCTGCTCATACACCTTTGGTGTTCACCTGCCATCCAACTCTGTGGCTCCAAGAATATATAGTATGCACTGCAGCCACATCACGGTAAAACTGGCTCAACAGATGGACTAAATCGGGTTGAGAATAAGCAAAAGACCTCAAACCTGACAAAGAGTTAAGGATGCTGCCCCAAACTTGTGAAGACTCTCCCTGGTAGAATGGGTGGGTGAGAACAATTTGTTCTAATGGCCACGAAGGTGGATGAAGCAGGTGCTATGGAGGGCTTAGAGTTTGGTCAGACATCAAAGATGCCAAGGTCATCCACTGTCTCCTGGGCCATCACTGATTTTTGTCTTACCACTGGACTTTGATAACTCTGGAAGAGAGAATGAAGCTAACAATTTTATACAACTCTGCCTCATTTAAATCCAACTAATGTACAAGTCAAGACATCATCCTATAATGTCATTGGCCCTTTTCAAAAATGAAGGCTGAACAACAACTTTGTTAGCATCCCCCAACAGGAGAAGAGAGAAGAGGTATAATCTGAATAAATACTATTATTTTCAAGCAATTATAGGGAATGGTTACCAGGGAAGGAGACTGACACTTCTGTGTAAAATTAAGTCCATGAATTTTCTTTATACTTCAAACTATCTATTCCCCTTTTTCCCACAACTCAGCCCTTCAGGTTTGAATTAGGAATTCATTGTTTGAGTAACTCATGTTGCCATGTAGCAAATCTTTCCTAGCAATAATTATGACAAACTCAGGATTTGACAGCAACAGGTCATCTTACTTAAAGCAAGGTTGTCATGGGAATAGACTTTTATAGAGTATTGTAAGTGAAAGAAACATTATTGCTGTATATACAGTCAGAAACCTAAGACCCCAGTGGAGTAAGCCAAATTCAATTTGGTTCAATTCAACAAATTAAGAATCTTCTATGTGCTTTCGTAGGCTCTGAGGAAAAAAAGAATCAAAGTAAAGCAGCCCTTGCCCTCAGGGACTTTGATTCTACTGAAAAAAAATTTTTGGACAGTCTCTGTAATCCTGTTTTTGTTCCTTTGTCTTAATTGGTATAGATCAATGTGGTTTTTAAAAATGAGAGTAGCCTAAACGATAGATCACATATTTACACTTATTCAAGTTACTCTTTCTAGAGACCCAATGGGCAGTGGTGGTATTTAAACAAGGAAATGGTGCTCAATTCTGTAGCAAGACCTACTCATTCAAAAGAAACATTGAAAACTTCACAAAAAGAGAGGAGAAAGAAGAGGAGAAATAGGAATTATAGAAGAAGAAATGAAAAGAAAGATGAAGAGATGACTGAAAAAAGGTTAAGAAGAGAAAAGTATACAAAAAGATGCGGGTTTATAAGGGGGAAATGTAGAGGAAGAAGGGTGGAGTGATAAATAATGTAAAGGATAATTTTAAGGTTGTGACCTAAACTATATTAATTATTTGGTCACCAAGGATATCCTAAATATAAAAAAATACCCAAGTCAGCTGGAAATTTATGGTGATTTAATTGATATAGTGGAAAGAAATTAAGAAGAAGGAAGAAGGAAAGGGTATAGGATTTTTCCCGCCTGGCTTGTGCCAGAAGGAAGACCAGAGGCTCTAGGAAGGTAAAGTTTTGGAGAGTAAAGGAGGAAGGAATCAGCCTGAACTCCAAGAGGGCTCAGCCAAGATGCCTGAACCTGAATCAGCTCAAGGGCAATTCACCGCCAAACCCAAACAAATAGCTGCTACCACGCCAAGATGTCAGAACCCTTAGCATGCTGCCAGCCAGAGTCGCCTCTCCAGGGAAAAGGGGTGAAGAGAGGAAGTGATGTACCTTATATAGATGGTTTTACATCACTTTCCTGCATCTCATCTGTTCCAATGATAGCTTAGCTTGACTTAGGACAGCCCAGGGGGCTGTAAGCTGTTCTTGCACATGTCTATTGAATGTCATCTTCTTAGGTATTTAATCCTTGAGTATGGGTGCAGACATTCCTGACCTTGTTAAACTAAATAGGGTGGAGCAATGTAGAGTTCCCAAGACCTGATTCTGTTAGACCAAGTATCTCCATTGTTACAAATCAGGAAATAGCTAAATCAAATCTTCTAAAGTACGATCTGAGTAGGGTGGAGTAGTTTTAAAATTCACAATAATCAGGGAAAAGGAAAGAAAAGCAAAGATTTTGTGAGAAAAGGAAAAGAAAATAATTTTTTTATATTTTTTGTTATTTTGTTTTTTCTTTTTTTCTTCATCCTTTACATTATATTACATTAAAACATAAAACAAGCTTCAGAGAGAAAGTGTTGAGCCATCTAATCTACTGGGTAACTCATTCATGGGTATATGTAGGATCTGTCAGGCCCATCCATGTGCCAAGCTTCTCGTATTTCAGTCATTGCTCCTTTATTGTTAAGATGAACATGCTCTCCCTTTTCCAGTTCTCTAAGACTAATCAAGTTCTCTCTGTCTTTAAAATAATAATTTAAAAGGTAATTTTATGGGCAAACTATATGGTACATTAGATAGAATTCCAGGCCTAGAGTCTGGAAGACTCATCTTCCTGCATTCAAATCTGCCCCTAGACATTTATTATATGTGTGAGCATAGACAAGTGTTTTAACCCTGTTTGCCTCATTTTCTTCATCTATAAAATAATTTGGATCAGGAAATAGCAAACTAGTCCAATATATTTGCCAAGAATACCCCAAATTGGGTCATGAGGGGTTGGACATGTCTGAAAAACAGTGACAAGTGCTATAGGATACTTTTTAAGGGTAAGGAACACCTTATAACTCTTTTGTATACTCTTTAAGAACACTCTGCATAGAGCTGGACTCACACTAAGCAAACCATAGAAATTTATTCATTGATGGTGTTTCAGTCGGCTTTGTGGACAGAGGGTCTTTTGACCCCTGACATAGATATCCTCAACTATTGATGGAGACTTTGTGACAGAACTTCTTCACCGAACCTTTCCATGTTTGCTGTGCTTGAAGAAGTAAGGCAGCTCACACCATTGTCTGACAAATAAGATTTTCCCAATAACACATGAAACACAAAGGAACATGAACAGAGACATACCCAAAAAGTCCTGCAGGCTCACCAAACAAATGCTGTGTTCCAACATGAAAAGGTCCACTCTGGCTGCCTTTCTTTTCCCTCCATCAAGAACAGTTCAAACTTGATACATGAGTTACGTGAGTAACAGGCCTGCCTACCAGACCTATCCAGATGGAATCTGGATCACCAACAGCATGGTAATGTGGGAATAATACTTGCTTAATTTGTAGCCTAAAGATTTGGGTCAATATCTCCACTTTGCAGCTTCTGATCTGTAAAATTTTGGGAAAGTCATTTGTGGGAAACTGCCAGCAGCTCCCACAAGAAAGGAAAGATAGAAGGTATCTACTTGGGGGAAAGGAACTGAACCTGTGGGGGATGGTAAGAGAGAGTCAGACACCGAATCATATGTGAAAATCGAGCAGCACAGACCTAGCTCATCAGCCCCTCATTTCCCAAGGACAGGAGGCCATGAGGTGACTAAAAACAACACCATGGGAATCAGAAATGAGTTTAAAGATCAGTAGAGGGCAAAGCCACAGTCCTTAAAGCCATGCTTTAAGTATGGACTGTTATTGGCTTAATGATAGGGGCTAGAGAAGCAAAGGTGATTCACAGAAACAAAGGAAATTGCATAAGAAAGACTGAGCATGATCAGAGGCCAAGCTCCAAGAGAGAGAGAGAGAGAGAGAGAGAGAGAGAGAGAGAGAGATAGGTGAAAGAAATGGAAGGAAGGAAGGAAGATATGTGGGTAAGAGGTGGGCTGGTCCTGTGTTGCTCATCTTTTATTGACATTCATATGCAAAGATACATAATACATATTAATGGAGACACAGTGGATTGTCATTGGTTCAGATGTAAATCATGACAAGATAGGGGCATATCTTTTCTCATCCTGGTAAGAACAAAGAAACCTGATTTCCTGCCTAAACCTGTTGGGATCAAAGTTCAGTGCCTTTCTTGCCATGCGCAAGACTGAGTATGTGCTCTCCTAAGACAATCTTTACATTTTAATTATTTCCCTTGTCCATACATAGGTGTGGACTGCTACATCATTTAGTTCTACTGCTCAAAGATTTGGAAGATATATTGACAGAGACAGAAAAAATAGGATGGATAGATGTAGAGACAGAGAGACAGAGATGGATAGATGGATGAAGTAAGGATGGATAGATACATTGATACTTAGATAGATGGATAGTAATAGATATACAGAGACAGACAGACAGAAAAGAAATTTATAAAGTGCTTACTATGCCAAGGTTTGTCCTAAATTCTGGGAATATTAATACAAGCAACCTCTATAATCCTTGCCTTCAAGGATACTATATTTCAATGGGGGAAGGTAATACATAATGGAGGAGAGGGGGAAATGGGGAAAATCTTCCCTGCTGATGGCATGGAAGTGATATGAAGAGATAGTTTCAGGAGAGATAAAAGGTTGCCTATTGTAATACAACATTCCAGGAGCAGAATCCAAGGTAATTCCAGAAAGGAAAAGAGGCTAGTGATACCGTCAGGGTTATTGACAGCAAGTGTTATTTTTCTATCACAACAGTTTACCTTTTTCATTATCGCAATGTTGTTCTTCACGATGACAATGGCAGCTACTGTGTTAAAATTCCAGTCTCCCAATTGCAATAGAACCATAGGTCACGAAGTAGAATGGTAGATATGAACATCACAACATGATAAGGAAGTAAGAAGGACTATATCAAAGCCTTTTGTGCTTTGTTTTATCTTTCACAAGCATCTGAAACTACTTGTGGGCCTCACTTCTGGCATGTCATAAGTAAAAATTCTATCCTTTGAAATTTATAATAACATTGAGACATGTCAGAGGAGATTTCTTCTCCCCCCCCCCCAATCATGGCAGGGATATATAAACAGCCTATGTTCATTCCCTCTATTGTAGGTAGATAGGTAAATGGGAGAGAAGTATGTTCAAGTCCTTTGGCTATCAGTTACATATGCCTGGAGACCAACACCATGGATTGGCTGGATCTAGTCTTCATTGGATGCCTGGGTAGATCCTAGGAAATTCTTTCAATATCCCAACCCTGTGGTCCCAGTAGCATATCATCCAAGTTAGAATTGCACATGTATGCATTACAAAATTGCATTTGGAACTGTTGATGTTCAACATGTGCTCACCATTTCTATTTGTGTTCCAACAACTTCATGATTGATCCTTGCAGTTCAGCTGTAGAGGACCTCAAGGTCTGGACCATATCTTGCTAGGTAATCTTCAGTATCTTCTTAAGACAATGCAAGTGGAAGCAGGTGAGTTTTCTGGCGTGGCACTCAGAGACTGTCCAGATTTCACAGGCTTACAACAGTATAGTCATCATGATAGCTTTGAAGACCTTTAGATTGGCATGGATCCTGATACCTCTCTTCTCCTACATTTTCTTTTGGAACTTCCCAAATGCTGAATGAACTCTGGCAGTAACATGCATCAACCTCATCATCTATGCAGACAGCCGTAGCGAGTGTACTGCCAAGGTAAGTGAACATATCCACAGTATTGGAAATTTTTCCATTTACCAATGGTACCACCCACAGATGGTGAGGTGCTGGCCAGAGGAGAACTTCTATTTTCTTACTGTTGATTTTTAGGCCAAAATTAGCACAGAAGGCAGATAATTGATCCATAGTTTTTTGCATCTCAGCCTCAGAGGCTGCTTTGAGTGTGCAATCATCTGTGAACTAAAAGTCACATACCAACTTCCCCTCCACTTTAGTCTTGGCTTGTAGCCTTTGTAAATTAAATAGTTTATCAGTGGAAAGCTGATGTTGATGGTATTTTAGTCCTTGTTGAAGGCATCTGACAACATATGCTATGTCAGAAAACACAACTCTGATGAAATGGCCACATCATTCAATTCAAATGCCAAACATTCAATCACCCCAAAGTCTATTTTACAGAGAACTCATCAACACATGCAGATGAGAACACCAAAGGCTTCTCTGAAAAACTTTAGTGCTGATGGTGAGACATGGGACATCCTGACATAGTACCCTCAAGCATGGCATGCCCACCTCAAAGAAGTCTCTGTATTTCATGAACAAAAAAAGCAGAATCCTGGAAGCACAAAAGAAATGCGAACTGTGCAAATCCAGAGCCACCTCCCCTCTAAATGTTCTAATGGAACATCTGTGCCCGATATGTGGTGGAGCCTTCCAAAGTCATATAGAACTCATCAGCCCGAGCATACCCTAACACATCATACCCCAATTCCAAAGTTATGTTAGTCTTCTTTGAAAATAAAGGGCAAACAGCTAATGATCCAACCCACTGTGTTGTTATCTCATCTACATGCCCCATTTAGTTCTGTCAGTGTACAATAAGCTGACTTTAGCACATGGGCCACCTCTGACCTTCTGCAGAATTTTTCTTCTACCATTAGGTTACAAAGAGAAATGGGCCATTTTTCCAATGTATAGAGAATCTTACTTCATTGTAGAGTTGTGTATTTCTATTGTTGCAATAATCTTTCTAAAGAAATATTAAAAATTTTAAATCTTTTCATCTAGAGATCTTTCTAAAATGAATTAGCCTACTTTCCTGTTTGAGCATATATACTACACTTAATAGACTTTCATTATAGTAATGTCATGTTCACAGGGATTTCACCACTGACTTGTCTTCATCAAGACTTCATCATATAAAGACTTGTTAAAATTGTTCAAGTTTGTCTGAAACACGACTTTACATGATTTTATGTTCTCTTATTTATACCCCTTCAAAATTGCTATTTTTGTAATGTTGGTAACCAAAGCAAATATTAATCATACATTAATATCGATATTAGATATATAGAGAGATTTATAATTTGGTTAATTATAAACGTGTACATTTTTATGCTTATACTCAGTTAAATTATAAATATCAATTATTTAAATACTACATTTAAAAATTATTAAATCCCAAAATAAAATTAAATATAAACACTTATAAAGTGGCTGTTATGTATAAAACACTATTCCAGATACTGCATGGCTTAGAACAATGAATAAAACATGGCTTCTGACCTCAGAAAAGCCTACTGTCCAGTTGGGAGATTAGATATGTACACAAATAGAGCAAGTAACATGTACACAAATAAAATACCTACAAACAATATGGACTCCAAAATACAATTTTATTAGAATAAATACGTAAAAAGAATAAAAATAAAATGTTATGAGAACCAGTGGAATGTAAGCTCCTTGAAGTCAGAAATTATATTGGTTTTTTTTTCTTTAAGTTCCTGAATTGAGCATTGAACTCTCAGATGGTACTTTAATTAAGATAACAGAATGGAATGGAACTTAGAAGAGGGATAGTTCAACCAAGAATTGAACAGAAACTCCTTTTTACATTAATATATGTGAAAAATCTTTCTAAAATCAATTAGTCTACTCTCCTACACAGCAGATATACATTTAACAGAATTTTATCACATGGACTCATTGTCACATAGGGCTTCACCACTGACCAGATGCTAGGTTTCTCAGCTTCTCTATGGACACTCTCGTTTCCCATACAGAACTATGCCCATCAGATATCTACATCTGCTATAACTCATTCATTATGGCTCCCAAAGTGCCTCTGGGACAGGTCCCAGGTTCCACAATCTAACTCAGGTAAGGGATGTTCTCATGACTCATTCTAAATACATTCTGCCCCAAAACTCCAGACAACTCCAGACACACTCTGAGAATGGAATCTGGCCTAAGGGTCTGCTCTCAGAAGCATTTCCTCTCATTGACTGTAAGTACACAATAGGTTCCTGGCCTCCACAGACACTCTTCCTCACATTCACTCTCCAGCATCATATACCCACTCCAAATACACTCCAACTGTTCCGTGCTCCATAACTTTTGATACTCTCTCTCTCTGTCTCTGTCTCTGTGTCTCTGTGTCTCTCTGTCTGTCTCTCTTTGTCTCTCTCTCTCTCTGTCTCTCTCTCCTTCTCTGTCTCTGTCTCTCTGTGTCTCTCCCCTCTCCTCTCTCCCTCTCTCCTCTTTTCTCCCCCCCCCTCTCTCTTTCTCTCTCTCTCTCTCCTTCTCCCTCTCTCCCCCCTCTCTCTCCTTCTCTGTCTCTGTCTCTCTGTCTCTCTCTCTTTCTCTCCCCTCTCTCTTCTCTCTCCCTCTCCCCTCTCTCTTCTCTCTCCCTCTCTCCTCTTTCCTCTTTCCTCTCTCTCTCTCTCTCTCTCTCTCTCTCTCTCTCTCTCTCTCTCTCTCTCTCTCTCTCTCTCTCTCTCTCCTTCTCCCTCTCTCCCCCCTCTCTCTCCTTCTCTGTCTCTGTCTCTCTGTCTCTCTCTCTTTCTCTCCCCTCTCTCTTCTCTCTCCCTCTCTCCTCTTTCCTCTCTCTCTCTCTCTCTCCCCCCTCTCTCTCTTTCTCTCTCTCTCTCCTCTCTTTTTCACTCTGTCTCTCCTCTCTTTCTTTCTCTCTCCCCTCTCTCCCCTCTCTCCTATCTCTCTTCTCTCTCTGCCCCCCTTTTCTCTCTCCATTTCCCTTTCTCTGTTTCTCTCCTCTTCCCTTTCCTACCTATTTTTTCTCTCTTTGTCTCCCCACCTCTCTCTCTGTCTCCCTCCCTCCAACTCTCCTTTCGTCTCACCCTCACCATCTCTGTCTCTATCTATGCCTCTTTCTCAAATACACATATACACACTTTACTCATCCCTTAGCTGCCTGCACACTGTCAAAGCAGACTTTGGACTGGTTTCTTTGACCATCTGTATCAACAAAGATCAGCAACATCAAGAGAACATCTTGATGCTTGTTTACAGGCTGAGGGAGGGTTGTCATGATTGCTCAAACCTTGTAACTTTCCTCCTTTCCTACATAGCTATCTGCCTTGCTCTTGGATTCACAATCCCAATGACTATTCGGTCCTATGCTATTGTACTGTATCAAGTATAAAATAGCTATTGACACTTCTTTAGAATATTACACAACCTTGGCAGCAGGGGGTGGGGGGTGCAGGGGGCACCATTATGAATGTGAATTCTCATTGTACTAGAGGTTTAAGAGATTGGGAAAAATTTGTGCTAAGATCCAGATATGCTCTAGAAGTTATTTCTAAAATAATAAACTTCCTGAAGACCTCATGAAGGGGAGAAAAGGACTTCCAGCTACTGGGGGGTGTGAATTGTCCTTTTGACCCCAGTGTTCTCTTAGTATAAGCCCAGTTTCCCCTGGATTCTGTATGTACGCCTTGGAGAAAGTGTCTCAAACTTTTGAGATGTTGGCAACAACTTCAATAAAAATCCATTCATACATTCAAACTTTTTATATCTAAATACCTAATATCAACTGATTTTCATATTATCATTCTCTTTTTCCTAAAAAGCAAGTACAGCCCCTCAAATTCATTCAAATATCCAAAGAATGAAGTATAGTTAATGTAAGAAGGTGTATAGACATGTTTGTCACTTTTGTTTCTCTCTCTATTGTTTTGATGAATTATACTGTAGATGAAACTATATGGCAGGATTTTGGAAAGAGGTATAGACTTTGGATCATGGGACATGTGGGCTCCATTTCTGACTCTGATGCTTATAAATTCTGTAAAAAATAGGCAAAACTCATTTAACTTCTCAGTTAAGGTCTCTTCATTTGTAAAAGTCTCATTTTGTTCATCCATTAAATGGATATAATAATGCTGTAATAATTATCGCATAAGAATGTCATGAAGAGCTAATGCAAAAAAGGATGTATATCAGTTAACTAATTTGCAAATTTTAAGTACTATTTAATTTATTTAAATCTTAAAATACTTTTTAATTTATTCACTATTTAAATCTTAAAGTACTGTTTAATTTATTTAAATCTTGAAGTACTTTTTAATTTATTTACTGTTTAAATCTCAAATATTATTAGGGTCTATCCCACCACATTGTTGTGAGAAAAGTGCTTTGCAAACTATTACATGCTATGGTGATCGAGTGAGACAAATACTAGATTTTGGAGTCAGAAGCTTCTAATCCCAAGTCTGTCACTTACTACACAAGCACCGTTGGAGCAACTCTTTCACATCTTTGGCCTTCTTTTCTCTCATCTGTAAAGTGAGGAATTTAGATGATTTTAAAGTATCTCCAACTCTTCAAGTGTAACAATTCTATGTGAATATAAACTATTATAATAGCTGGTGGTTTGGGAAAAAATGGTACCTTGTGAATTTTTTTTCTGAACAATTGCAAATGACAGAACGAACAGTAAATAATTTTAAGACCCTGGAATGGTGAACAGTGAGGAATTAGAAAGCCTAGTTTGTTGCCAGACTCTTCTAGTTGAATTTCAAAAATAGCAGATGTAAGGAATTTAGGGCAAGTTATGCGATTTGTCTTTAATAGAGGATTTGTCACAGTGCCTTGGGACATGTTTTGGGTAGAATGGATTCAGCTTGGTTTGGTTACACATGCTGGAGGGTGTTCATGTGGACTGCAAACAGGTACAAAAACGCTCAACAAAGGTCAGTGATAAATGAGCATCTCTCCAATGAGAGGGAGGCATCTCTTGAGGCTGCACTTGGGGTCACCATCAGGTTAGGACTTATTTAAAGTCCTTATGAATGACCTGTAAGGTCGGCCAAACAGCCCAGGAATGAGTGATCGCTGAACTGGAAACTGGAATGGATAGTGTCTGGACTAGGAGAATGGGGAAATCAATGTGACAAAGGCAAAACGATGGTGAAAAGAGTACGATAAAATCACTTGACCATAGTCAAACGCTCCGAGCTTGATGCTTTTATGTCTTTCCGCGGGGTAATTAGCCAAAGACTCTGTAGAGGTCAGGATAGGCAGGGGAAATGTCAGAGTTAAGGTAGGTACTGGGGGGGGGGGATATCCCTGCAAACGGCAAGCGTAGAACCAGATTGTCAGAGCTGGCAGGTCCCCTAGAGACCAACTACATCCAAATGTCTCATTTTATAAATGAGGAAACTCGGGTCTAGTCTCTGCGGGGTCCAAAAGCACTCAAACTCTTCTTCAATGGCCAGTGATGAAATCATGGAATTTTGAGCTGGTTCTCACAGTATGCCAAGGACACTGGCCTGAGAGCTGGATCTGAATGCCCCAAGCACCTTAGTAGCTGGGAAAATGAGGAGAAGTCAACAGAAAAATGATCATTGATCGGAGTGCTTGTTAAAAAATTTAAAGTGGAGACACAAATTCTAATAATTCAGGATGACCTCTTACAAAAACTATCCTAGGGACGAAACCATCAAGTAGAAAGCAGGCAGAAAATCCCCAAGACTAGACTATACATATAGGTGTGTATTTGTTTATACAAATAGTATTTATGTGTGTGTATGTAAGACTATAAAATATAGGAAACATGGAGGAATCCTTTCATTGCGTCCAGTTCTGGATGGCAGCAACAGCACAGCTGGGAAGAGAAAAGAAAAAAGGGGAAACTGGAACAAGCTAGGACCTGAAGTCAGGAAGACTCATCTTTCTGCGTTCAAATCTGGCCTCAGACCCTTACAAATTGTGTGACTCTGGGCAGGTCACTTAACCCTATTTGCCTTAGGACCTGAAGTCAGGAAGACTCATCTTTCTGAGTTCAAATCTGGCCTCAGACCCTTACAAATTGTGTGACTCTGGGCAAGTCACTTAACCTGTTTGCCTTAGTTTCCTCATCTGTAAAATGAGCCGAAGAAGGAAATGGTTAACTACTTCAGTGTTTTTGTCAATAACACCCCAAATGGGTAGATGCTATTATGACATCCGTTTTATAGATAAGGAAAGTGAGGCAGGCAGGAGTTAAGTGACTTATCCAGGGTCACCCAGTTAATAAGTGTCTGGGGTGATCAGCCCTTCCTGACCCCAGGTCTGGCACTCTACACTGTGCCACCTAGCAGCCTATATATACTCACCATTTTTAAGAGCTCAGAATCGATAGTAGGATCTAGATTTTAGAGCACAGGTTGTAGAGCTTGGAAAGAGTGTATAAGTCATTTATTATAATTAATAGTAATATCATTATAATTAATGATTATAACAGGATTGAATTAGCAGTTTAAGGGCAGAATCATAGCTGTGACTCAATGCCTTGGTTCATCATGAACAGTGAACATGAAGGCAACTCAGCAATGGAATTAAAAAGAAGTTGAGACGAAGCATATAGGACGAGCCAAATAAGGAATGATGTGACTGGGAAGCTGCAGCAGGGCCACTTGGTCCCTGGGGATGTTCCGTCCAGCAAAAGAGAACCTCAGAGGCTACCTGCATACCAGGAATCAAAAGAACTTCAGAGTAAGCTTTTCATGTCATCACTCTCTTGAAAAACTGCAGAAAAGGGGGCAACTAGGTAGCTCAGTGGGCCAGGACTGCAGATGAGAGTCTGGGGTTCAAATCTGGTCTCAGACAATTCCTAGCTGTGTGACCCTGGGAAAGTCACTTAACCCCAATCATCTAGCCCTTATAGGGCTTTGGAACCAATACTTCGTATTGATTCTGAGATGGAAAGTAACGTTTAAAAAAAACTGTGGAAAAATTGCTAAAGGTTTTTGGTTTTTTGGTTTTTTTTTTTGCTTGTCCATTCTTCGATCTCTCCCCTACCTTAAGTGCAGTGGGGGCCTACCCATGTCTGGCATTTCTTTACTTGACTAAAAGTGTTCTTTCATACTCTTTGACCTCAAAAACGTCTATGAGACTATGGCTGCTGTAGACTCTCTCTTGCTTTAATAGTGTCAGGATGAGGGAAATTTCAGTGGACAACTGGGGCACAGTTTTATACAGAACATAAAATAGGGCAGAGATCTCAGTCTCTGGTCAATGACAAAAGGTGATTTCTTCTTGAATATGGGATTTTGAGTCTTGTACTACCACCAAACTTGATTACTAACCAGTATCAAGTAGCCGTCCTCTGAAAAGGGGACCTCCTGGTGAACGACGGGAAAAATAAATCAAACACTTTAAATAAAAACAAAAAAGAAGCCAAGCATCTTTGTGGACTCCCATTTGGATTTGGGACGTTGCTCCAGGCAAACACTTCAAGCTTATATCCCTGATTCCTGGAGAGTCAGATTGCTTTGACCTGGACAGTTTGTGAAGTTTGCTCCCTCTGATGAAGGAAAGTAAGAAGAAGAATGGGTAGAGGTGGAGGAGAAATTCCCACCTCTGAGCCAGCCCTGTGGATAGACATAGGTATGGCCTGGCAAGACCACTTGGAGAGGGGAAATGAGACCTGAGTACCAGCTGGCCCACTCTGCTCCTTGAAGCACCACCTAAAAGTTACAGAATAAACATAATGATAACCGAGTCTGCACTGAGTAGCATTTTAAGGTTTATATTAGCATCTTCTGTCATCACAACAACCCCCTGAGCGAGGTACTAAGATTATCTCCATTTTTAAAATAAGGAAGCTTATTTTACTGGTTGGGGAAGGGGAGAAATGATTTAAGCAAGTCTTCTGATTCGAAAATTAGTGTTCTTCACACTATACCACGGTACCAATTAAATGTTAGAAAATATGACCTGTCAGGGAAAAAAAAGAAAGGAATTAGAACTTTTTCATACAAGGGAAGAGAAAGGGAAAAGGTCATTTTAATAAGTCTCCAAGAATATGAATCACCCCCCAACAGTGGCCATCAGCTGTTGCCTGTCTTTGCAAAGGAATGAACAAAAGAAATGTGGGTTAAGCTGAAGTGAGAGGAATTTGTGTTAGCTAGAAGGACGCATGCCCTGATGATGTGAGTCCTCACAAATTGGGATCAGTTATCCAGAGTAATCTGGCGATATCCTTCTCTTGGGGCCTTGAGACATAGAAGTCAAGAAATCCTAAATTCTTACTTGGCCTTGGTCCCTTGCCAACTTTATGACTCTGGGCTTGTCACGTAATCTCTCTCAGTCTCAGTCTCTCCATCTTTAAAATGGAGATAATTAAATTATTAATAATGGAGAGGGTCAAATGAGATAATATTTGCAAAGTACTTTATGAACCTTAAAATTGTATGTTCATGCTTGATATTATTACCATTCTTGGTTCCAACTATATTATTCTTTGCTGAAAAATGTTGTATACAGGATAAAATACACATTTCTTAGCATAGAATTTAAGGTTCTCTACCATCTGCCGGCAACTTAGCTTTCTAGCCTTATTCTATGGCATCTACTTGCCAACTAAATTGTACTACTTGCTAGGGGTCACTCATCTCAGTCTGCCTCCCATGCCCAATGATTCCAACGAGGCTATTTTACATCTCTCTCTGTTACAGTTCTCCTCTTCCTTCACGTTTTACTTTCTGTGTCACTTCTTCCATGACATTTTCCTTGATTTCCCACCTCTACCCTCCTGAGCTTATATTTATTAATCTATAAAACAAAAGGCTTAGACTAGATCTGCTGTAAGGTCCCTCTTAGCTCTACGCCTATGAAGAAGCTCAAGGCCTTCCAGCGTTAACAGGCCATGCTCTTCACACCATATCTTTATACCATTGTCAATGGCCTTGTTTTGTCCACAAATCCCACAAATCGATCCCCCTGTCAGCGCCATCACAGACTTACTCAAATTGAATTTCTGATTCACGGACTTCTCCCAAGAAGATGATAATTTTGGTCAGATAATACCATTGGACCCTTTCTGGATTTCACCACTGAGAAATTTAACCCAGGAGGCAATTTGTTTATGGAGGGTAATGAAAATTCCCATCATATGATTCATCCTGTCATTTGTGATCTCTCTCAAAATATCCAGATTGGATTGAACGTCAGCCAGCTCACTCTGAGACGGTCTCATGTTGGCTCTAAGCCAAACAGATCAACCTATTACAATGTTCTAAACTCTTCTTTCTTTGAATCCAGATCAGTGGAAGGAAGGAAACGGAACTCTCCTCCCTCCAAAAACAAAAACAAAAAAATAAAAATTCACTCCCTTAAAGCCCTGAAAGCTCACGGACTATCAAACACCATAAAAACGCTACCCCATATCCCATGTGTTCTGTGTTTAAAACACTGTCACAGGCTGCGTTTCAAAGAGATTTATGGCTTTTAATCTTCTCACATAGCACAACTGCTAAATACAATATAATTTATGGGATACGAATTAGTCCAGAATTTATTTAAGGCTGTTTCCTCCTCAGTTCATATGTCAAAAGACTGCCATTCCCAATTATTTATTAGAAATCTGATGTTTCTCAAGGTGGATACATTACTCTTTTATCTGCTTTCAATTAGCTGAAAATTTACTATGCTCAGCCAAACATTCATTCATCAGTAAATTTCAGGTTCCTGGCAGCCTGAATAAATTCCCGGTGTTCCTCTTTTAAAGCTAAAATAAATGAGGGTGGTCATGCCTTATGCTTGTTTGTTCATGGAAGGGTATTGAGTAGCCCTGAATACAGAGCTGGATTGAATTTTTAAAAAAAGAGATCAAAGGAGAAAAAAAAGCAGGCAAGGCCCTCGAGAGTCCAGGAAATATTTTGGATGAAGATAAATACCCATGTTCATATTAGCTAAAGAAAGACCAAAACACTCTCAAACTAATTTGTCTTTACTTGTCTCTAACCATATAGAGTGCCATTGTCAATAAATCATTCATCGTTAATTAATAAGTAAAATTATAGAGGTAGAGAGCTGATCAAGACTCCTTTAATCGATTGATTTCTACCCAAGTGAAGTGGATGAAATCATGGAAGATAAAGGGCAGATAAGGCCCACCACGGTGTTTCAGTCTTAAAGTGTTGTTGTTTAGTCATGTCCAACTTCGTGACCCCATTTGGGTTTTCTTGGCAAAGATACTGGACTGGATTGCCATTTCCTTCTCCAGCTTATTTTACAGATGAGGAAACTGAGGCAAACAGGTTTAACTGACTTCCCCAGAGTCACACATCAAAGAAGTGTCTGAATCTGATCTGGACTCAGGAAGATGTCTTCTTGACTCCAGCCCGGGCATACTACCTAGATGCTCTGCTTTGCTACTGATTCATGTCCTTGTGGTGGCTTCTCAGTGAATGCCTTGCTTTTCAAGTAACCGTGTGTTCTAGCTGACCACTAAAGATAAACACAAAAGTTATATTTTTGGGGAACACACAAGGACCCCAGATTGAGAACCCTTTCTCTATTTAGTTTTGACAGAGACATTTTGGAACAGAATGGTTCTTAAGGCTCCATTCAATTTAGATCACCTGGAACACTACCTTTTCTCAGTGTAAGTGTATGACTTATTTTTGGTGACTATATTACAGCACTGAGCCTTGGGAAGCATTTTTGTACCCTTTTTCTACTAAATTCATAAACTTTATTAGTAGCTAGCGTGGGTGTGATTTTATGATCAGTACCATTATAAACCCGAGTTTTACTTTTTATTCCTTTTAACCAACCAAATAGTCACCTGCAAGTGAATTGCTCTCGGGATCAAATCACAAAGGCCCCCTTTTTTGGTGAAACTTTGGAGGCCTGATCCATTTATTTTCTTGGCCTCTTTTTTTTAAGCAAATTGGATTTTATTTTCTAGGAAGCATGATGCCATCATACTTCTGCTGGAAACAAGCACACATCCTCCTCTTTGCCAACTCTTTGCTCCCCATCTTACACTTCTTGTCTTGCAATGCTGAACCCAGGTCTGATCATTTCTCTACTCAATAAATTCCAGTAGCTCCCTATCATCATCTCCAGGATCAAATGTGCAATTCTCTGTTTTGGTATTCAAGACCCTTCAAAACCCAGTTCCTCTCTCACCTTTGCAGGCTTCTTACGCCTTACATCCTACTGTTTACTCTTCAATCCAGTGGCACTGGCCTCCTTTGCTGGACCTTGAACACTCTGGGTTGTTTATCTATCTCCCTTGTTTGGAACCTTCACCCTGCTCATCTTCACTTCTGCCTTCACTGGCTTTCTTCCAACCCCAGAAAAAATTTCACCCTCTACAGGAACCTTTCCCAATCCCTTTCAATTCCAGTTCCTTTCCTTTGCTAATGAATTCCTTTTTATATTGCATTTAGTTTGTTTTTACATATTTGCTTGTTGTCTCCCCTACTGGAATTGTGAACTCTTTAAGAGCAGGGATTATGCATTAAACCCTAACACATAGTAGGCACTTAATAAATGCTTTTTGATGGACTGCCAAGCTTCACATAAAAGTCCAAGCCATAAATGTCATTGCCTGAGTCATATTTAATGCCCAGATCAATATGCTCCTGGATTCCAAAGACTGAGAAGTGATTTTCATTAAGTCATACTCTTGCACTTTAATTCCCTTCTCTGAAATCTCTCGTGCTTTAGCCTAAATGACCATGTAATGAACTACTTCAGTTTTCCCATTTTTCCTAATGCAAAGGTTTGGAGAATGCAGGTGTTAGTCTGGAACTTCTCCCACTGGTGTTTTCTTCATGGAACTTCCATTTTAAGGAAGGGCTCATATCAACCATCCTTCATTTTCTGGACTCCACTACCATGACTCAAGTGCTCTTCCTTTACTTCAGCCACTGCTGGCTTCTTCTCACATTAAAGAGTTCTTCCCAGAATTTCCATGTCATGGAAAGACCTAGACTAGCTATTCCACATTCTCTAGACTTTATCATCATGTGTGTTTGTACACGGGAGAGACTTTATCTTACCCATCACACTGCTAAGTTCATCTTTTATATGTCACCCGACCCTATTATAATGTAAGCTCCAGGTCTGGAAATGGGAGGTCTTAGGTTCAAGTCTGACCTCAGACACTTCCTTTCTTATTGACCTCAGACAAGTCACTTATCTCCAGTTGCTTAGACCTTACCACTCTTCTGCCTTGGAACTGATAACCCAGTATCAATTCTAAGATGGAAGGTAAGGGTTTTAAAAAAGAAAAAGAATGTAAGCTTCTTGAGGTCAAAGACTGTTTTTCTTTTTGCTTTTTTGGGGGTATCATTTATTTTGCATTCCTGCATTTAACACAGTCCCTGAGACATAGTAAGCACTCAATAAATTTTGTCAATTGACTGGTCCAACACTCCTAATGCCCAGGTCAGTTTGTCTTCTTCCCTACACATATAAGAAGACAGAGTTATCAATTCTCACATGGAACTTTCCACTTCAATAGTAAAAATATTGCACCATTGTAAATATCTAGAATAAAGAATTGTGGTTTCTAATCAGGAGGACCTGTGTTCAAATCTGGCTTCAGATATTTCCTAACTTTGTAACCCCGGGCAAAACACTTTAACCACATTGCCTAGCCCTTGCCACTCATCTGTCCTAGAAATGATACCAAAACAGAAACTTTAAAAAACAAACAAACCAACCAAAAAATATTGCTTCCAACCCAGAACCCAATGGGATAGGAAGCAGCCCTGATACTGACCATCAAAATGAAGAAATCAAATGAGGCAGCTTCCATCTGTTGGAAGCAGCTGGGTGGCTCAGTGAATATGGAACCAGGCCTAGAGATCAAGGGTCCTGAGTTTAAATCTGGCCTCAGATGCTTCCTAGCTGTGACCCTGGGCAAGTCACTTAACCTCCACTTCCCAGCCTTGACCACTCTCCTACCTTGGAACCAATACACAGTATTAATTCTAAGATGGAAGGTAAGAGTTTAAAAAAACCTAATGGGGTCATTCTACATTGTGGCTATTAGAAAACTCTTTATAATGTAGTGTTGGGAGGGCTAAGGGGTAGCATTTTGAGGAGGAGAGACTGTTTTCTGGAAACAGAGGGAAACCTGTCTAACCAGCTCAACAAAAGAGGTCTCAGCTAAGGCCTCTGAAAAGCACAAAATTTTGCTGTCTGAGACATTAAGTTGTGGGCTGGGAAATATTAGATGGTTGGTGATAAAGGATATTTTTTCAATGTCTTCTCACTATGAAAAACTGTATGCAAGAGGGCAAAAGATGACCATAGTCCAGGATGAAGACCTATGGCTGTTGTAAAGATAATTTCATAGTTGTGACTTAAAATCTAAATTAATTGGTGGCCAGGGAAAAAACTTCAAATATAATACCCAACTCAGCTGGAAATTTATGGTTATTTTAATTAACATAGAGGAAAGAAATTAAGAAAGAGAGAGGGAGAGAGTTAATTTAAACTGTTCTGACTCAGGCTGAGCCAGGCAGGAGTTCAAGGCCTTGGCCAAGGGGGCATCCCCTGAGAACCAAGGGAAAAGGGAGTCAGTCTTATCACTCACCATGTAACTGTCTCAAGGAAGCTGTCTGAGGGAGCTCTTCCACTTTTGAGCTCCAGGATTGAACTGGCACCCAGGCCTGCTCACAGGAAGTGACCAGCCAGAGCCACCTCTCCAGGGAAAGAGCCAGAAGGTTCTCCTGGAGAGAGCCAGTGAGTCAAATATATAGCCCCCTTTTGCTCTTATGTCTCCTCCTCTAAATGCCCATTCTTTAATTCTCATCTCCTTTGATTAGATTATAACTTTAGAGTTACTTAACACTTCTTTGTTAAGTTCACCTTTTGTGAGTTACTTAACCTTTTTGTGATTAATTTAACCTTTAGAGTTATTTATCATCTTTTTGTATTAAGATACTTGACCTTTTTGTGATTAATTTAACCTTTATAGTTACTTAACACCTTTTTGTATTAAGATCTAAAAAATAGACTTAGCTTAAAGTTCTAGCTTCACTATAAAGAGCTAAGTATCTTCATTGTTCAATCAGGAGATTACAACTTTATCTTCCCATAAGGTAAGGTCTAAGTAGGGTGGAGTAATTTAAAATTCACACTGCATTGGTGCCAACATCTGCTCTGGGCCCCTTACACAGAACAGGTCAAATATTAGGGGCTTTCTCCAAAAGGATCATAGAGGGGAAACATCAAACATGATTTTGAGACAGAGCACCCAGATTTGAGTCTAGGCTCTTTCATTTACTGCCTATGTGACACCGGCAATCACTTAAATTCTCTGGGCCTCAATTCCTATTCTGTAAAATGAGGAAATTGCATTAGTTGGCTTCTAAAGTCCCTTTTAACACTAAATCTATGATCTTTATAATCCTCTGATAGTGTCTCCCTCCCCTTCTTCCTACTCTCACCCTCTTTCAGTTTTTTGCCCCCATCCAGTATTATACCAGAAAAATATACTATTCTAGCTTAAGCATAGTTACTGTCTAGATTACCTAGATGTAGGTAACAGGAGCTTCTAGTTCCTTACTAGGCACTAGTGGTAACAAACAAAAATTTTTTTTATAAGACAGTCTTTTTTCACTCCCCAGAAAAAACATAAAACAGTCAAAGGACTCATAGGTTCCATGTTAAATATATCTATAAATCAAGGCATTAATAATATTTCTCCTCTCTAAGAAGAGGAACAGCATTGTGGATAATTAAAGAGGATATAAAAGTATTAAGAAGGATCAAAGAGAATAATAGAATATAATTTGAAGAGGTAAGTGAACTCAAGAAGGAAAAGGAGAAATTATTTGGCAAGACAAGGCAGGATAAGTAGGAAAAGATAGGTTGAATGATTAGAGAGAAAAGCAAATTGATAGAGTAGACTAATGAATAGGGGCAAAAGGCAAATCAAAATGGAGGTTGGAGAAAAACTGATGGGGGAAGATTGCTAGGACTGTCAAATTATTATTGAATCTAAGGAAATGGCTTATGAAATCATAATTGGCTATAAATATTGTAGTCGGGTGCTTAAAGTTGAGTTGTATTTCAAAAAACAAGGTTGAAAATATTGACCAATAAGTTGAGTAGGGGAAATTGTACAGTGGCTTAAATCAGCAGTGGGATTTTGGCAGTTCTGCCACAGTTATGTTACTGTTACTAATATGTGTAGGCTGATCTGCCTCCTAGAGAAGCATCTGAATGGACTTGAAGAATTTCTTCCCCCATTAAAGGCAGTTAGAGAGAGTTATGTGTTCCCAAAGGAAACACAACAAAGGCTTCAACTGGGGGATGGGAGAAAGGGCTCTGAGGTGGAGGAGCAGAGACTTGACACTTGCCAGAGAGTTGGATA
The DNA here is from genome assembly GCF_027887165.1 of Monodelphis domestica. NCBI lineage: Eukaryota > Metazoa > Chordata > Mammalia > Didelphimorphia > Didelphidae > Monodelphis > Monodelphis domestica. The sequence continues at coordinate 18,021,645 of NC_077230.1, read as the reverse complement.
GTTGCAAAAAGGATTGTCACGTAACAGAAAAGGAAGGAAAAAGATTAGGCACAGTTAAGTATAACTTCCATTTTTCTAAAGTATATAAACAATTCAACATGTTAGGTCAAAGCTATTCTTCCTTTTTGTTTGTGTCTTCTCAGCCTCTTTCTGTTCTTTACTATATATTAAAATGTTTTTCCAAAAGGTCCTTTTTTGATATATTTCCTTTTCTTTCTTTTGTTTATCATTGCCTTAACCTCCCTCCCTCTGAAACCTCTTCCTCCTACAACCCTGTAACAAATGGTTAATGAAAGAAACATCTATAACCAAAAATGTCTCTATTTAATCTGTACCACAGGCCCCTCTCAGATGGTAGGTAGCATGCTGAAGCAAAGGTCCTCTGCAGTTGAAGCTAATCATTGCATTGAATAGTTTTTAAGTCATTCAAATTTCTTTTTCCATAAAATGTCATTGTGTAGATTGTGCCCCTGGTTCTTCTCACCTAACTCTGTACTAGTTCATATAATATCCTCAGATATCTCCGAATCCATCCCTTTCAACATTTCTCATAACAGAATAATGCTCCTTTACATTCATATGTAATAACCATTGAGTCAATTCCCAATTGGCAGGCGCTTCTTTAGTTTCCAAGTCTGCTATAACAAAAAGTATTGTTATAAATATTTTTTGTACATATGAGTCATTCCCTTCTTTCTTTAAACTCCATGGGATATGTGCCTGTGATGGTTTCATGGAGTCAAATGATTAAGAGGATAGATAGATAGATAGATAGATAGATAAGGAATTACTATTATTTTTCAAGTATTTTTGCTTGATATGTGTCAGACATACAAATACAGTAAAAAAAAAAATTGGTCCTGCTCTCTAGGTGCTGACATTCTAATGGAAAAAGACAAAATATAAAGGGTAGCTGTGGAGGTATGGGTGATATGAAAATGCCAGAAAAGGCATCTTTTTCAGAATAATTGTAAATCACTTTCCAAAAGTCCATTTTGGAATTTTGTCAATATATTGTCTATATATTGTCTATACCAATAACAAAACTCCAAAAGTACTCTGAGACTTGGTGAAATGAAACCCATGACTTAGACCATGACTTTGGGTGGGATTCTCTTTTTCAAAAGAAACAGGCTAGGTAAAACAGGTGGCAATGGTGTTAGCACTGCATAGTGAGAAAGGCATATTCATGTATAGAATTCCAGGAATTAGAAAGGGGAAGCCTGACAGAGAGTATTTGGATGAAGGTCAATGGAGGGAGAAAAATGAGTGATTTTGTCAGTGGAGTATGCCATAAACTACCTGGAAAGAGAGAAAACAGATGAAGAATTTAGGGGAAAAAATCTTAAGCCTGAAAAAAATTGTAAGCAATGCTTGAGGGCTTTAATTGACTGTATTCTATCTGCTGGATCAGTCTGCCAAAAGTAATAACATCATGACTTACCTTAGCGATAATTTCAGACTTCAAAAGGTAAGGGAACCCAAAACAGGAGATTCTATTCTAGATCTGATTCTCACTAATAAGGAAGAAATAGTTTCTGGGGTGGAAAATGGTAAAGTTACCATTACTTCCCAGAGTTTTTTATACAGAAAGGGAGGAAATCTGAGTACCCTCTAGGTTTTGGAAAAAACAGTTTTTAAAAGTATTGGAGGGGGGTGAAGATAGGATCCATGAAACAAAATGCTATAATGGAAGGGGAAATCAGCCCCGGAGTGATGGGAGATGCTCAAGAATTGAATTTTAAAGACATGAAGAGAATTCTAATAAGGAGGAAAAATGAGATTTGTGTGAGAACAATTGGAATCTATGAGAAATCCACCAAGGAATTTGTATTTTTAAATAAATATTCAAAAATGGAATCAACATCAGATAACAGAAAGGTGAAAATGCCAAAGGTCAGAATGAACTGAGACCAATGAGAAAAGCGAAGTACAACAAAAAATAGTAAATTTTTTTTGTTATAATGGAAAGAGAAATGAGGATCAGAAATAATACAAAATGATACCTGCTACATAACCTAGACTAGTTTTCTATAAAAAAGCAACATTATTTTTAATTTTTCCAGAGTACTAAATCTAGAATCATAGGTAGACAAAGTATGAGAGCTCAGGGTCAGTATCTGCTCAGAAGTTCCTGATTAGGTATACCAACATGGAAAATATTTTGTAAGGGAGTTTCACCCAACTGAATCAATGCTGTAAATTAGCTGATTGTGCTTTTCTATGTTATTATTAAGTAATCTGCAAACACTCAGAGAATGATGAATGTGGGTTACCCAGATTTCAAAATCCATTTGCATACAGATACCCTACATAGATTATCCATCATTATGTAATCTGAGACAGACAGAGTAGAGAGGCAATGATATAGACCTGTAGATGAAAGAAAAGGATGAAAATGGGTTGGATTGTTTTCAAGAAATTGGAAAATCTGGTCAAGAGGCAGCAAACGTTCAGACCTCTGAAAACCTTTCCTTACTGATTGCAAACTAAATGTTCCTAGGGGACTGAAAATCAAAACTAACAACAAGACAGAGCCAAGGAATCCTCCTCCTGGACTCAACTTAAAAGGTACGCCCCCAAAAGCCAGAATTTGAGAACACTCCCCTTTAAGCGGAGGAAGAAGGAAGGTCCAGGGACCCCTCCCCCACCTAAAGCAGTAAGCCTCCAGCAGCAGCAGGAACCTCTGGGCAGGCAAAGATGCTGGTCTAGAGGGAGTACCTTGAGGGCAAAGAAATGTGAGGCTCAGAGCATCCAAAACAGGCAGTGGGGAAGCAGATAGAGGAGAAATGCAGAGCACAGAGCAGGAGGCATAGTTAGAGCATCAAAGACACTCCATATTGTCCCCACCTTCCTGAGGTTTTGGCCCCAGGGCACATCTAGCAACCCAGCCAGACTTAATCCCATCAAAGCCTCCAGAGGACAGGGAAGCTCAGGCTCCAAATCCCCTCCCCCACAGATTGCTGGACTTAATCCCATCAAAGCTTCCAGAGGGCAGAGAAGCTCAAGCTCCAACACCCCTCCCCCATATACTGCACTGAGAGATTTCATGACAAAACGCCAAGGGTGAAGATGAAACGAACAGCCCAAAACCACACACACACACACACAATTAGAGGAGCAATAGCTCAGGCAACAGCAGGGAGTAAAGAAGGGGTAAATATGAGCAAACAATAAAAAAAGAAAAAAGAAATTACAATTGACAGCTTCTATACAGTCAATAAACAAAAAACAAATGGAACAGAGAAGGATGAGGGAACTCCAAGCAAAAAAAAAAAAAACAGAAAACCCAATGAATTGGATACAGGCTCTGGAAGAACTCAAAATACAATTCAAAACCCAATTAAGAGAGCCTGAAGACAACCAGGAAACGAACTTTAAAACCAAAAAAAAAAATGTCATCTGGAAAAAGAGGCACTTGAACTAAAACAAGAAAATAGTGTCTTGAATGCCAAAATCAACCAGTGTCAAAATGAGGCAAAGGAAATGAAAGGTGAGGCAAAGAAGATGAAAGATGACCTCCAAAGAAAATTAGACTGGGAGGAAAAGGATGACCAAAAATTCCAGATGAAATCCATTCTTTAAGAACCAGAATACAACAATTAGAAGCAAGTGACCTCACAAGGCAGCAGGACGCTATAAAACAAAGTTGAAAGAATGAAAAAATAGAGGAAAATATGAAGCATCTTATTCACAAAACAAAAGATTTAAAAAATTGTTCCAGGAGAGACAACTTAAGAATCATTGGTCTACCAGAAGACCATAACAAAAGAAAAAGTCTGGACATCATACTATAGAAAATTATCCAAGAAAACTGCCCTGATATTCTAGAACAAGAGGAAAAAGTGGAAATTGAAAGAATCCCTACCTGCAATACTCAGGAATGTTATAGCCAAATTCAAGAACTATCAGAACAAGGAAAAAAAATATTACAAGTTCCCAAGAAGAAGTCATTCAGATACCATGGAACCAGAATAAGGATAACACAGGATCTGACTGCATCTACACTGAAGGACAGAAAGGCATGAAATATGATATTCCGGAAAGCAAGGGAACCAGGTTTACAAACAAGAATCCACTCACCAGCAAATGTGACTATATTCTTATAGGGGAAATTATGGTCATTTAACAAAATAGAAGAATTCCAAGCATTTGTAAAGAAAAGACAAGACCTGAAGAGAAAATTTGATGCACAGAACTCAAATGAATCATCAAAAGGTAATTAAAGAAAAACATAATTAAAATGACCATCCTACCCAAACTTATTTACTTATTTAGTGCCATACCCATTGAACTACCAAAAAACTTTTTTATTGAATTACAAAAACATATAACAAAGTTCATTCTGAAAAACTAAAGATCAAAGATATGCAGGGAAATTATGAAAAAAAAATGCGAATGAAGGAGGCCTTGCAGTCCCAGATTTGAAACCATACTATAAAGCAATGATCACCAAAAGAATTTGGTACTGGCTAAGAGACAGAAAGGAGGATCAGTGGAACAGATTTGGGGTAAGTGACCTCAGCAAGACAGTCTAAGACAAACCCAAAGACTTCAGTTTTGGGGAACAAAATCCACTATTTGATAAAAACTGCTGGAAAAAATTGGAAGACAGTATGGGAGAGATTAGGTTTGGATCAACATTTCACACCCTACACCAAGATAAACTCAGAATGGCTGAAGAACTTGAATATAAAGAAGGAAACGATAAGCAAATTAGGTGAACACAGAATAGTATACATGTCAGATCTTTGGGAAAGGTAAGACTTTAAAACCAAGCAGGAGCTAGAAAAAATCACAAAATGTAAAATCAATAATTTTGATTATATCAAATTAAAAAGGTTTTGTACAAACAAAACTAATGTAACCAAAATTAGAAGGGAAGCAACAAATTGGGAAACAATCTTCATAACAAAAACCTCTGACAAAGGTCTAATTACTCAAATTTATAAAGATCTAAACCAATTATTAAAAAAATCAAGCCATTCTCCAATTGATAAATGGGCAAGGGGCATGAATAGGAAATTTTCAGCTAAAGAAATCAAAACTATGTATAAGAACATGAAAAAGTGTTCTAAATCTCTTATAATAAGAGAAATGCAAATCAAAACAACTCTGAGGTATCACCTCACACCTAGCAGATTGGCTAACATGACAGCAAAGGAAAGTAATGAATGTTGGAGGGGATGTGGCAAAGATAGGACATTAATGCATTGGTGATGGAGTTGTGAATTGATCCAACCATTCTGGAGGGCAATTTGGAATTATGCCCAAAGGGCGACAAAAGAATATCTACCCTTTGATCCAGCCATAGCACTGCTGGGTCTGTACCCCAAAGAAATAATAAGGAAAAAGACATGTACAAAAATATTCATAGCTGTGCTCTTTGTGGTAGCAAAAAAATTGGAAAATGAGGGGATGCCCTTCAATTGGGTAATGACTGAACAAATTGTGGTATATGTTGGTGATGGAAAACTATTGTGCTCAAAGGAATAATGAACTGGAGGAATTCCATGAGAACTGGAATGACCTCCAGGAATTGATGCAGAGTGAAAGGAGCAGAACCAGGAGAACATTGTACACAGAGACTGATACACTGTGGTGCAATCAAATGTAATGGACTTCTCCAATAGTGGCAATGCAGTGATCCTGAACAACTTGGAGGAATCTACGAGAAAAAACATTATCCACATTCAGAGGAAAAACTGTGGGAGTAGAGACACAGAAGAAAAACAACTGCTTGAATACATGGGTTGAGGGGATATGGCTGGGGATGTAGACTCTAAATGAACATCCTAATGCAAACACCAATGACATGGAAATAGGTACTGATCAAGGACACATGTAATACTCAATGAAATTGAGTGTCGCCTGTGGGAAGGGTGTGGTGAGGGGAGGGAGGGAAATAATGTGATTCTTGTAACCAAAGAATAATGTTCTAAATTGACTAAATAAATTAATTTTTAAAAAAGAAATTGTGAAATCTATTTACTAATTTTAAGCTTCCTATGAAAGTGAAGACATCTCTTCAGACTAAAATTCAGTGGTATTGCTATTTGACAATAAAACATGTACTACCACTATTTCTGAAGAATTAAACAGAAATATTATACAGAAGACAATGCTATGGTTGGGGGGATGAGCAAACTATGATATATAAACAAAAAGGAATTTTGAATAATAGAAATAAAGGATGTCATCAAAGAACTGTTTTCTGATAAGGGATGACCTGTTTGTTCCATAAAAGTGAAAGGGGATAAATGGATGGTCAAAGTACTTTGCTGATACCTTTCCAATATTGGGTGAAAATAAATAAGGCTACAATTGGGGAATGGCTGAACAAATTGTGATATGTTATTGTAATGGAATACTGTTGCTCTATAAGAAATTATGAGCAGAACGATTTCAGCAAAAACCTTGTAAAGACGTACATATAGTTATGTAAAGAGAAGCAAGCAAAACCTGAAAAATATTATACAAAGCTATAGCAATAATATACAATGGGCATCTATGAATTCTAATCTAGTTATTCCATCTAGCTATTTTCAGCAATACAATGATCCAAGACAATCCCAAAGGACTCATTATGAAAAATGCCATGCACCTCCAGAGAAAGAACTGATGGAGTCGAAATGCAAATTAAAGCAGACCCTTCTTTACTTTATTTTCTCTATGTCTTTTTATGTATCCTCTTCCAGGTGACAAATAGGGAAATATGTTTTATTTGTTAGCACATTGCTAACTGTCTCAAGGAGAGGGGAGAGAAGGAAGGGAGTATGGAATTCAAAATGTTAGAAAATGAATGCTCAAAATTGTTTATACATGTAAGTGGAAAAAAAAAACATTTTTGAAGAAAAAGAAAGAAAATGAATGAAGCCTCCATACATTGCATGGATCCATTGGGCCAAACTTTGGGGAAACTATGGACAAGAACAAAATGGATAGGCATAGATGGATTATGATCTGCCTTGATGGAGATAACTCCAAAACTGATGAAATCACAGTCATTTAAGTTAAATGTTAGATAACTCAACTGGACAAAACAAGGTAAAGAAGACATTGATAACTAACTACAAGAAAGCAGAGTAGTTCACTTGCTATTTTATTTTTGTTTCTGTGAAAATGAGGACAACTTTGCACTGAAAATCACAGAACAAAAATGAATAGCAGGAATTTGATACTGAAGTAAGGGAAGGAAAGAGAGTATGGTGGTATGGTATGTTACCTTGCCCAGATGAGTAATGTCATCTGGTACTGACAGAGCTGGCAGATAGGATTGCCAGACCACAGTAAATGGTATTTGAAGATCACAGGAAGCTTTGAAAAGGGCAAATACTGTTTTTAATTTTTCAAAAAGGAAAGGGAAAGGAGTTGCAAATTATAATCAATGAGCTTGACTCTGGGAATGTCATAGAATGGATCATTTAAGAAATAGTTTACCAACATCATTAAGAAGTAGGATCAGTGATTTCAAAGATATCCTGGTTTCATCGAGAAGAGAACATTCCATATTCACTTCATTTTCTTTGTTTACAGACCTACTAAACAAGTAGATGCTGTAGATACAGTTTGCATAGATTTGAGCAAGGATCTTGGCAAAGTATCTCATATTTTTCTTGTGCAGAAGATGAACATATACAGACTGAATGATAATATAGTTCAACGATTTCAGAATTACTTAAATGTCTAGGTTCAAAGAACAGCCTTTTTGTAAACCCTTACCTTCTGTCCTAGAATTGATACTAAGCATTTCTTTCAAGGCAGAAGAGTGGTAAGGGCTAGGAAATTGGGGTGAAGTGATTTACTCAGGGATATTTGAACCAGGACCTGATTCTCTCCATCTCCAGACCTGGTTCTCTATCCACTGAGTCACCTAACTACTCCCAACGAACAGCTTTAATAGTTTGATGTTAACTAGAGTGTCAGGGATCTGTGCTTGGCTCCTAACTTTAACATTTTTATCAACCCCTTGGATAAGGACATATATGTAATGCTCATCAGATTTTTAGGTGGCACAAATCTTAAAAGGATTACTACCACATTAGATGGCAGTCAAGTCCAAAAGACTTTTTACAAGCCAAAGCACTGGACTAAATCTATCAAATTGAAATTCAGTTGGAATAAGTGTAATCTGAAACTTTAATTTAAGAAAATCAAGACAGCAGTTCTGAAAAAAAAAATAAAACATCTGTGCCTTTTAGTGGGATTCAAGCTCAACATGTCAGAAGTATAAAGAGCCAGCCAAAAAATAACTAACACAATTTTTGGTTATATTAACAGAAGAACAGAATATTCTTGGAATAGAGAAATGATAGTTTCACTATACCCCACCCTCACCATACCTCACCTGGAGTATTATATTTAGTTCTGGACACTCTCGTTTAAGAATGATGTCAATAAGCTCTAGTGTGTCTTAAGGAAGGGAGCCAGGATAGTGACGATTGCCTTTAGTCTGTGTCACACAAGAATATGTAAATATATAGTTATGGCTATATAGCCATTTATGTAGTGAAACAAATAAGAAATACGAAGAGAATAAACGAAAATTAAATAAATTCAATGTAGTTTTGGAGAGAAACCCATGTTAGTTGGGGGATTGAGGAAAGGTAGCTCTTGATCTGAGTCTTAAAGGAAGAAAGATTCCAGAAGGAGAACAACTGAGAAAGAATGCATTCCAGGGACAAGTGATGTAAGACACAGAGATGGGAGAAGTGTCACCTGTAAAGTAAGGGGAAGACCTATTTGGCTGGATTGCAGAGTACAGAAGGGGAGTATATTTAATCAGAGGAGTTTCTACTTGATCCTAGAGGCAACAGGAAAGCACTGGAGTTTATGGAGCAGGAAAGTGACATGATCAGATATACAGGCAAGAAAAATCATTTTGACAGCAGTTTAAAGAATGTTTTAAAGAGGAAAGTGACTTGAGGCAGACAGATCAATTGAGAGGCAGTAGTTTAGATCAGACCTAAGGTAAAAGCCTAAGCTAAAGTGGTAGTCATTAGACTGGAGAAAATGCACAGGATATGAGGAATATGGGGAGGAAAAAAAGGAGCAAGATGGGCAACTGACTGGACATGTGGGGAGAAGTAAATGAAGGATTTAGAATAATGCAAAAAAGGCAGCAATGCAATGATCCAGGACAATTCTGAGGGATTTATGAGAAAGATGCTTTCCACATCCAGAGGAAAAACTGTGGGAGTGGAAACACAGAAGAAAAACAACTGCTTGATCACATGGGTTGGTGGAGATATGACTGGGGATGTAGACTCTAAACAATAAACCCAGTTCAAATATCAATAATATGGAACTAGGTCTTGATCAATGATACATGTAAAACCCAGTGGAATTGTATGTTGACTTCGGGGGAGGAGAGGAAGGAAAGAACATGAATCATGTAACCATGGAAAATATTCTAAATTAATTAATTAAATAAAATTTTTCATAAAAAAGAATGATGCAAAAATTATTAATCTGTGAGACCATTATAAGGAATGATGGAAAAATGAAAGTTTAGTAGAGGTAGTTTAGAAAGTAAAGACAATTAATTTTGTTGTGGAAATGTTAAATTTAATATGTCTCCAGTGCATCTAAGTTGAAATGTTCAAAAAGCAATTATTTTCACCATGTTCTTCTTGAGGAGCTATCTTATTCACCCATTCCATTGTCATCTTATTTTGAAAAAATTCCTTTTTCAGGAACTTTACTTTCAAGTCATATTTATGCAAAGATTGTGGGCCAGCAGACATGAATTCCATGTTTTTCTGCTCTAAGCCAATAACTATCATTAAGTGAGTGGAAAGTATTCCCTTGTCCCCTTCCCACTCCATTGTACTCCCAAAGAAAGGCACAAGGGAAAAAGCTGAGAGCAATTGATTACTCTCTTATCTAGGACCTCACAAAGGGGTGGGCGCTCTGGATAAGAGTACATTCTCCTCTAAATCTTCTTAAGAGTAGTAGTTACCAAAGGTGGAGGAGCTGCTCCTTAGCCTCTCAATAAGGCACCAATAGACACCATCTATGAAAGGAAAGATGTGTTTATCATTAATGGATAAATAGTGGCACTTATTTTTAGACACATAATTCCTTTATTGTGACTTCATAGGTATAGCATTGTAATATACTGTATGTGCTATGTCCTAAGTATAAATGCTTATGTCTTCTAAATATCGATGAAACACATCAAATGAGCAATTGAGAGGAGGAAGAAGTGGAGCATGCCCCTTTCTTAGACACCATCAAAGGATCAAGGTAGAGAAATGCATAAAAAAGTTGGAATGGTCTAATGAATTATCCCTCTAAGTGGTATCTATATTCTAAAAGAAGGGAATTAGTAGGAAAGCTATGGAAGAAATGTTTTAGGACAGAGAAAACTTCCCTGTACCTCTTAAAAAAAAACCACCACACCATAGCATGTGGGTGGCCTTGCCCAATGGGACAGTGGGGAACCATGACTACAAACGACATTCTATAAGGGATGTATGTGTACGGGTATGCTAATAATGCAAATGTGAAAAGCTTAGTAACTTTTTTGCCTTTTTTCCTTTACATCCCCAAGGAAAATCACTAAATAGGTCCAGTGAAAAATACCCTCCATTTCCCATTCATCCATAATCAATTCCTCTCTGTTTTTGCACAAAGTTTTTTTCTGATCCCCCCAAAAAAGGCAAGCTGGTGAAATGTCAGGACCCAATAGGAGTCAAACTTCCATGATCCTTTCTGCCAAAGGAAGCTGGCAAGGTTTATAAAACACTGTTTGTCCAAGCTATCTCTGCTTACTTGTCTATTCAGGTAGCTGTCTGTACCCAACAAGGAGTAAACAGAGAAAGGACCAGAAAAAAAAAACACAGGTGGGAACACAATGTTCTTTAACCTGCTGGAGGGGGCTAGGAGAATCCCTGTATGAAGGAAGAACTTAAAATACAAACAGTGTCTATTTTCAACCTCAGAACAGAAGAACAGCCAAAGAGGGAATTGGGGTGGGGTAATGTTAAATTTTAATTTAGATGGTTTATCCCTAAATAAACAATCTCACTATAGTCATATTGTTAGCCTGAGAATGAAGGATGATGCTATGTTGTTCCTGTTTCTTGGCCACTTGGGTCTTCTCTCACTCACCCAGTACAGCACATCTTCTCTGTCAATCTGCTCATCAAGACAGCTGATGTATTTTCCCACGGACCATCCTGCTAAAGTCTTCCCAACATCTGTCTAGTGTTCTGTAGGCTGAACAAATGTGAATTAGAATGTTTATTTTACTAGTGGAATATACTTGAAATGTAATGTTATATCACAAACAGACTTCTCTATCTTTAAAATAAGGCTGATATGAAGATTTATAAGCCTAGAAGGTTCATATGTACAAAGAGGGAACAAAGGTCAACCTTGGACTTAGAAATCTGATAAAGTTTGACATGATTAGAAGGAAAATGAAGACTTGGTAGACACATGACATGGTCCCAAGACCCTTTATCATTCTGGTTGTTCTTTTCTGGCCACTCTCCAGCTTTCCAATTCCTCCTAAAACTATAATTCCTATCAAACTAAGACCGATCTTGGATTAACCAGAATGGAGAAGGATTCTCATCTGCTTAAGTCTAGATGTTATGCTGTTCTTGATGCATATGAAGATCAAATAAGCTTTTTAGAAATCAAATCATTCGAGAAGGGAAAGAACATGAATCATGTAACCATGGAAAAACTTTTCTTAATTAATCAATAAAATTAAATTTAAAAATAAAAAGAAATGAAAAAGAAATAAATTCATACTATTCATATATGTGTATGTATACACACAAAATACACACATGTGTGTATATTGTTGTTATTTGGTCTTTGTTTTCAAAGAGGACCAATGATATCATAAGACAATGTCTTGACTTGTATGTGAATTGAATTTAAGTGAGGCAGAGTTATACCATGTTGTCAGCCTCACTCTCTCTTCCAAAGTTATCATCATGGCAATACAAAAGTCAGGATGACTGGTAATGGTCCAGGATGCAGTGGATGTCCAAGCTATAAGCACTCCAGAGTACCTGCTTCAACTGCCTTCAAAACCAAGAACAGTATCTCTTTCCCACTTTTATTTTTTAAAATTATGTTACCTCTTATATCCGTATTTTATATTATTTTGTAGCTTATTGTAGAATATACTATAAGATGTTGATCTAACCCTAATTACTGACAGGAAATTTTTCAGTTTTCCCATTAGTCTCTATATTATAGTGAATCCTTTTCTTAGTAGTTTTCATCTTGGAATTATTGAACACTATCCTATATTTTATTTCTATATATACCTGATCTATTCTACTTTTCAGCTTTTCTCTTTTTTAACCATCATTGGATTATGTAAATATTAAAATTAATCTATAATAATTTCAAATATTTTATAAGATTTATTAATAACTACTAAAAGGAACAAAATAAAAAGGTAACAAAATAAAACCACATGCCCATGGCTAATCTAACTGTTCAAACAGCCCACTCTGCCAATGTCCCAACCCAAAAAGGAAAAAGAATTTAGCCATGGAAGACCTCCCTATTTATTCCTTGTCTACATCAGCATGTAATGACAGGAAGTCAGTGGGCTCCTGGGAAATGTCGTTTAAAGTCACAATTTCCAATTACACAATTGAGGATCACTAATTTGTAATATAACTTTAATATCTAGCATACTAGGTCCCTTTCTTTCCCACTTAAAAAATTCCCTTGTAATTTTTAACCATTTATTCTTCCCATGGATATTATTATTATTATTTATAGTTCTTTAAAGTAATATTTTGATAGTTTGATTGGTATTGTATAATTAGTATTTGCTCCCCAGAACTCTAAATCCCAGGTTCCCATGTTTCTTCTCATGTTATGTCATTACATTTTGGAGATAAAGTTTATGTGTAACCCCATCCCTCTTGCTCTTTGCCTGCAAACGTGGTCAGGAAGATTTTTCTTTACTCAGGCTTTTACTTTTGTCCTTTTATTTCTTCTATTTCAAGTGATTATTAATAAACATTATAAAATATAATACTTGGAGTCATTGGATATTAATTTAAATCTTACTGAATATATGAAGTAATTGAGGTAATAATGTCATTTTTATATTTACATAGTGTTTTGTTATTATATTAATATAATTCCTATGTGTTTAGATGGACTCCCAAATAACTTATACTTTCTTTATTCTGAATAAAATTTCTCTTGGGTTTTATTGGTAGGATAGAAAAAAATGATTATTTTTAAAATTTTATCTTGTACCCTTATTTGTACTTCATCTTCAAAGAAGACCAATGGCATCATGAACATCAGGTACAGGGTCAGGGTACAATCTATTACTTTTTGAGGATGATCAGTCCAATAAGAGTTCAAAAGTAGTGCCACTGATTGAGTGCGCCATAATGGGTGGTCCTGTGCCAGCGTTTCTCATGACTCACAATCAATACTGAAATTCTTCAGAGATACCTCCAGAGTGCCCTTATATCACTTCATCTCATCACCACATGCACATTTACTTTTTATGAGTTCTGCATAAAATAATCCTTTAGGGAAACATGCATTTGGCATTCAGGCTAGGGGGCTAAACCATCCGAGCTGCCCTCTCTGCAACAGAATTTGAAGGCTTAGCACTTCAGCTTTGGAGAGGACCTCAGCATCCAGGACCTTATCTTGCCCGGTACTCTTCATAAGTCTGCATACCACTACTTTGATAAAGTTGTCATTCTAATTATTTTGAAGGTTTTTGAGGTTTCTCATTTCCTCTTTGTCTATGATTATTTTCTCATTTTCTTTTTTCTTACCTTATTTCTATAGCTAATAGGATTTCTAGATCTATATCAAATAATGGTCATGAAGGAAATCATACCTTTATTCCCACCCCAATAAGAAAGGTCTCTAGTGTTTGTCTCCTACATATAATGTTAGCTTTGGATTTGAGATAGATACTATTCATCATATTAAGGACAATCCAATTTTTATAAATGCTATGGTTTTTTTTAATATTTTGGTGCTATTTCGGCAAAATATTTTTTTCAGGGGTCATTTAGGTGGCTCAAAAAATTGAGAGCCGGGGCCAGAGATGGGGAGTCCTGGGTTTAAATCCAGTCTCAGACTAGCTATGTGACCCTGGGCAAGTCACATAATCGCCTTTGCCTACCTCTTACTGCTTTTCTTTCTTTTTTTTTAAATATATTTTATTTGATCATTTCCAAAGACATAGATCATTTTCTTTTCCTCCCCCCCCCACCCCCCATAGCCGAAGCGTAAGTCCACTGGGCATTAGATGTTTTCTTGATTTGAACCCATTGCTTTGTTGATAGTATTTGCATTAGAGTGTTCATTTAGAGTCTGTCCTCTGTCATGTCCCCTCAACCTCTGTATTCAGGCAGTTGCTTTTTCTCGGTGTTTCCACTCCCATAGTTTATCCTTTGCTTATGAATGGTGTTTTTTTCTCCTGGATCCCTGCAAGTTGTTCAGGGACATTACACCACCACCAATGGAGAAGTCCATTACGTTCGATTATACCACAGTGTATTAGTCTCTGTGTACAATGTTCTCCTGGTTCTGCTCCTCTCGCTCTGCATCACTTCCTGGAGGTTGTTCCAGTCTCCATGGAACTTCTCCACTTTATTATTCCTTTTAGCACAATAGTATTCCATCACCAACATATACCACAGTTTGTTCAGCCATTCCCCAATTGATGGGCATCCCCTCGTTTTCCAGTTTTGGGCCACCACAAAGAGCGCAGCTATGAATATTCTTGTACAAATCTTTGTGTCCATTATCTCTTTGGGGTACAGACCCAGCAGTGCTATGGCTGGGTCAAAGGGTAGATATTCTTTTGTCGCCCTTTGGGCATAGTTCCAAATTGCCCTCCAGAATGGTTGGATCAGTTCACAGCTCCACCAGCAATGAATTAATGTCCCTATTTTGCCACATCCCCTCCAGCATTCATTACTTTCCTTTGCTGTTATGTTAGCCAATCTGCTAGGTGTGAGGTGATACCTCAGAGTTGTTTTGATTTGCATCTCTCTGATTATAAGAGATGTAGAACACTTCTTCATGTGCTTGTTAATAGTTTTGATTTCTTTATCTGAGAACTGCCTATCCATGTCCCTTGCCCATTTATCAATTGGAGAATGGCTTGATTTTTTGTACAATTGATTTAGCTCATTATAAATATGAGTAATTAAACCTTTGTCAGAGGTTTCTATGAAGATTTTTTCCCAATTTGTTGTTTCCCTTCTGATTTTAGTTATATTGGTTTTGTTTGTACAAAAGCTTTTTAGTTTGATGTAGTCAAAATTATTTATTTTACATTTTGTGATTCTTTCTATATCTTGCTTGGTTTTAAAGCCTTTCCCCTCCCAAAGGTCTGACATGTATACTATTCTGTGTTTACCCAATTTACTTATGGTTTCCTTCTTTATGTTTAAGTCACTCACCCATTTTGAATTTATCTTGGTGTAGGGTGTGAGGTGTTGATCTATTCCTAGTCTCTCCCACACTGTCTTCCAATTTTCCCAGCAGTTTTTATCGAATAGTGGATTTTTGTCCCAAAAGCTGGGATCTTTGGGTTTATCGTATACTGTCTTGCTGAGGTCGCTTTCCCCCAGTCTATTCCACTGATCCTCCTTTCTGTTTCTTAGCCAGTACCAAATTGTTTTGATGACTGCTGCTTTGTAATATAGTTTTAGGTCAGGGACTGTAAGGCCCCCATCATACGTGTTTTTTTTTCATTATTTCCCTGGATATCCTTGATCTTTTGTTCTTCCAAATGAACTTTGTTATGGTTTTTTCTAAATCAGTGAAGAAGTATTTTGGTAGTTCAATGGGTATGGCACTAAATAGATAAATAAGTTTGGGTACGATGGTCATTTTTATTATATTGGCTCGTCCTATCCATGAGCAGTTAATGTTTTTCCATTTGTTCAAGTCTAGTTTTAGTTGTGTGGCGAGTGTTTTGTAGTTGTGTTCATATAGTTCCTGTGTTTGTCTTGGGAGATAGATTCCTAGGTATTTTATTTTGTCTAAGGTGATTTTGAATGGGATTTCTCTTTCTAGTTCTTGCTGCTGAGCTGTGTTGGAGATATATAGAAAAGCTGATGATTTATGTGGGTTTATTTTGTATCCTGCAACTTTGCTAAAGTTGTTGATTATTTCAATTAGCTTTTTGGTTGAATCTCTAGGATTCTTTAAGTAGACCATCATGTCATCCGCAAAGAGTGATAACTTGGTCTCCTCCTTGCCTATTTTGATGCCTTCAATTCCTTTATCTTCTCTAATTGCTACTGCTAGTGTTTCTAGTACAATGTCAAATAGTAGAGGTGATAATGGGCATCCTTGTTTCACTCCTGATCTTATTGGGAATGCATCTAGTTTATCCCCATTGCAGATGATATTAGCTGTTGGTTTTAGATATATACTGTTTATTATTTTTAGGAATGACCCTTCTATTCCTATGCTTTCTAGTGTTTTTAATAGGAATGGGTGTTGTATTTTATCAAAGGCTTTTTCTGCATCTATTGAAATAATCATGTGATTCTTGCTAGTTTGCTTGTTGATGTGGTCAATTATGTGGATGGTTTTCCTAATGTTGAACCAGCCCTGCATCCCTGGTATGAATCCTACTTGATCATGGTGAATGATCCTTCTGATCACTTGCTGGAGTCTTTTTGATAGTATCCTATTTAAGATTTTTGCATCTATATTCATTAGGGAGATTGGCCTATAGTTTTCTTTCTCTGTTTTTGACCTGCCTGGTTTTGGAATCAGTACCATGTTTGTGTCGTAAAAGGAGTTTGGTAGAACTCCCTCTTTGCTTATTATGTCAAATAGTTTGTATAGTATTGGGATTAACTGTTCTCTGAATGTTTGATAGAATTCACAGGTGAATCCATCAGGCCCTGGGGACTTTTTCTTAGGAAGTTCTTTGATGGCTTGTTGGATTTCAATTTCTGATATGGGATTATTTAGGAATTCTATTTCCTCTTCTGTTAGTCTAGGCAGTTTGTATTTTTGTATATATTCATCCATTTCTCCTAAATTGGTGTATTTATTGCCATATAATTGGGCAAAGTAATTTCTAATGATTGCCTTAATTTCCTCCTCATTGGAGGTGCTGTCCCCCTTTTCATCTTTAATGCTGTGAATTTGCTTTTCTTCCTTCCTTTTTTTAACTAGATTGACCAGTACCTTGTCTATTTTGTTTGTTTTTTCAAAGTACCAGCTTCTTGTCTCATTTATTAAATCAATAGTTCTATCACTTTCGATTTTATTAATTTCTCCCTTAATTTTTAGGATTTCTAATTTGGTTTTCTGCTGGGGGTTTTTAATTTGATCGCTTTCCAGTTTTTTCATTTGCATTTCCAATTGATTGATCTCTGCTCTCCCTTGTTTGTTAATATAAGCATTCAGGGATATGAATTTACCTCTGATTACCGCTTTGGCTGCATCCCAAAAGGTTTGAAAGGATGTTTCGCCATTGTCATTTTCCTCGATGAAATTATTAATTGTTTCTATGATTTCTTCTTTAACTAAACGGTTTTGGAGTATCATATTGTTTAATTTCCAATTGGTTTTAGATTTGGTTTTCCATGTACCATTACTAATCATTATTTTTATTGCCTTGTGATCTGAGAAGGCTGCATTCATTATTTCTGCTTTTCTGCATTTGTGTGCTATGTTTCTGTGACCTAATGTATGGTCAATTTTTGTGAATGTGCCATGTGGTGCTGAGAAGAAGGTGTATTCCTTTTTATCCCTATTTATTTTTCTCCATATGCCTATTAATTCTAATTTTTCTAAGATTTCATTCACTTCTTTTACCTCTTTCTTATTTATTTTTTGATTTGATTTATCTAAATTTGATAATGGTTGGTTTAAGTCTCCCACTAGTATGGTTTTGTTGTCTATTTCTTCCTTCAATTCTCCTAGTTTCTCCATTAGAAATTTGGGTGCTATATTATTTGGTGCATACATATTGATTAATGATATTTCCTCATTGTCTATAGTCCCTTTTAACAAAATATAAATACCTTCCCTATCCCTTTTGATCAGGTCTATTTTTGCATTGGCTTTATCAGATATCATGATTACCACTCCTGCCTTCTTTCTATCAGTTGAAGCCCAGAAGGTCTTACTCCATCCTTTAATTCTGACCTTGTGGGTGTCAACCCGCCTCATGTGTGTTTCTTGAAGACAACATATGGTAGGGTTTTGGATTCTAATCCATTCTGCTATTCGTCTACGTTTTATGGGTGAGTTCATCCCATTCACGTTCAAAGTTATGATTGTCATTTGTGGACTCCCTGGCATTTTGATTGCCTTCCCTAATTCTAACCTTTTCTTCTTCGGCTCTACCTTTTAGCCCAGTGATTTACTTTGAAACAGTCCCCCTTGTCCCCTCCCTTGATGTTTCCCTTTTTAGTCCCTCCCTTTTTCTTCCCTCCCCCTCCCCCCTCTCTTTCCCTCCCTTTTTGTTCTCCCTCTCCCCCTCCCCCCCTTGGTTTTCCCTTCTCCTTACCCTTGTTGGGTAAGATAGAATTCAAGATCCCAATGGATCTGGATGTTTTTCCCTCTCAGAGCTGATTTCCCTGAGATTGAGGTTTAATTAACCCCCCCCCCTCTCTTCCTCTCCTTCTTATAGGAGTTTTCTTCCCCTCCCCTTCCCATGTGAATCTTTGTGTGAGAATGATTATTCTATTTGGTCTTTCTTTACCCCCTATTTACACATTACATTTTCCCCACATGTTAGTATACATAGGTTGATATAAATGTAGTCCTTATAGAAGAGAGTTTGAGTAAAAGAAGAAGATAACATTTTCCCCTTTCCTTAATATTTACCTTTTCAGGTATTCCTTGCTCTTTGATTTTCGGTATCAAACTTTCCACAGAGCTCTGGTCTTTTCTTTGCAAAAAGTTGGAAGTCCTCTATTTTGTTGAATGCCCATACTTTCCCTTGGAAGTATATAGTCAGTTTTGCTGGGTAGCTGATTCTTGGTTGGAGACCCAGCTCTCTTGCCTTTCTGAAGATCATGTTCCATGCCTTACGATCATTCAGAGTAGAACTTGCAAGGTCTTGGGTGACCCTGATTGGCATTCCTTTATATCTAAATTGTCTTTTTCTGGCTTCCTGTAGGATTTTTTCTTTTGTTTGATAGCTTTGGAATTTGGCAATTACATTCCTGGGAGTTGTCTTTTGGGGGTTTAGTGTAGAAGGTGTTCTGTGAGCTCTGTCAGTGGCTGTATTGCCCCCTTGTTCTAGAATCTCTGGGCAATTTTCTTTGATTATATCTTGTATCACCATGTCCAGTTTGGTGTTTATTTCTGGCTTTTCTGGGAGTCCAATTATTCTTAAATTATCCCTTCTCCCCCTATTTTCCAGATCTATCACCTTGTCGGTGAGATATTTTATGTTCTCTTCTAATTTCTTGGTATTTTGGCTTTGCTTTATTAATTCTTGCTCTTTTACACGATCGTTGTCTTCCAGCTGCCTGATTCTGGCCTTTAAAGCCTGGTTTTCTTTTACAGTTTGGTCAAACTGGTTTTGTAGATGTGTGAATTTCTTTTGCATTATTTCCAACTTTTCCTCCCAGAAGGCTTCCAACTTTTTGGTCATTTCTGATTCAAATTCTTCATAGGTTTGTGGAGAGTTTCCATTTCCTTTGGAAGGTTTTGGAGCATTTTCTTTTATATTATCTTCTGTCTGCTCTGTATTTTGTATTTTGGCTCCATAGAATGTGTCCAAAGTCGCCCCTTTCTTCTTATTTTTCTTGGTATTTTGGGGCTTCTGTGGTTCTGTGGAGTTTGCCATTTCTGAATGTGGAGGATTAGTTTTTCTTATCTCTGGTGTTCAGAGGCTTTAGTCCTGGGCATATGGTTCTATGAGCTTTCCCTGGGTTAAACTGAATATGCCTCACTGGAACTGGAATGGAAGGGTCTGACCACGAGGCCACACTCTCCCCCGGCTCGCTTTCCGGAAGTTGCCTTCAGAATCGCTGGCCGTGAGGCTGTTTCGTCGGCCTGCGGGGGGATGGGCTGCAGCTAGCCCAAGCTCCGAGGGCGAGGACTTTCACTGAGACTTGGATAGCAGGATCCAGCCCGTGAGGCTGTCTTGCCCGCCCTGAGGGTTGCTGTTGTTTCGACCAGCTCTCTGCAGCGGAAGCCCCAGGCAGTAACTTTCACCGGGACTGTAGAAGGCCCTGAGGGTTCTGCTCTCTGAGCCCGGCCGGGCTGCGGCTTCCGGGAGCCTTGGACTCTGCGCTTCTACCCCTGAGGTCCGAGTGATCTCGGGTTCTGGCTTTTAAGGGGAGCCGTACCTTTTGAACCGGGTCCAGGTCCAGGAGGAGGGTTCCCAGGGTCTGTGCTGTTGATCGTTTTGAATTTCGGCGCCTTAGGAGCTTATCGTTTGAGATCGGTCGGGAAGGGTTTTCAGGAGATCTGAGCTTTAGCTTTCTCTAAGCCGCCATCTTAACCGGAAGTGATCTAGTGTTCTCTTACTGCTTTTCTACCTTAAAACCAATACACAGTATTGATTTTAGGATAGAAGGTAAAGGATTTTTTAAAAATGATTGTTCTGAATTTATTGACATAATCATGTGATTTTTATCCTATTTTTTGCCTTATATCTATGAGATTTGTAATTTTCCTAATATTGGGCCAACTCTGAATTACCAATACAAATCTAAGCAAGTAATATTATATAATCATATATAAGCAAACATCCTATGTTGCTATAAACTTTTTCTAATATTTTACCCAATATTTTTGTATAGATATTGGTTTATTGTAGTCTTCCTTTGTTTTGTTTTTCCTTGGTTTAGATGTCAAGGATCTACTTATATCAAAGAAGAAATTTGGTATAATTCTTATTTCCCTTTTGTGAATAGTTTCTTTAATAATGAAATGTGAGAATTCACTTGTAAATTTATCTAATCCTGGGGTTTTATATTTGGAATTTCCTTTGTTCTCACTCAATTTCTTTTTCTAAGAGCAGATTATTTGGATTCTCCATTTTTCATTGTATCCATTCATCCTCCACATTTTATTCCATCAAATATTTGATATTGTTCGATGATTTAATTATATCTGTTTTGTTGATATATAATTGGACAAAGTAATATTTGATGTTTTTTTATTTCTTTTTTTTTTTAAACCCTTACCTTCGGTCTTGGAGTCAATACTGTGTATTGGCTCCAAGGCAGAAGAGTGGTAAGGGCTAGGCAATGGGGGTCAAGTGACTTGCCCAGGGTCACACAGCTGGGAAGTGGCTGAAGCCAGATTTGAACCTAGGACCTCCCATATCTAGACCTGACTCTCAATCCACTGTGCTACCCAGCTGCCCCCTTTTTATTTCTTTTTTAACCTGTCCTGAATTATTTTCTCATCTTGTTACAGGTAATTTAGTTTTCTTCTCTTTTTAAGACCAGATTTGTTAGTGGTTTTGCTTTTTTATTAGGTTAAAAAACTATCAATTCAATTTTTTCTTTTGCTTTTATTAATCTATTCTTTCATTTTCAAAATGTGTATTTTAGTATTTGGTTAAAGTTTTTCAGTTTTGGGATTTTCATTTTTCTTTCTAGTTACATACCCAATTTATTGATATGTTCTTTATTTTGCTGGTGAGTTTGTTTAGAGACATAAATTTTAGCTATTTCTCAAAAGGTTTCATATGTTGTTTCATTATTGTCACGTTATTTTGTAAAAATATTGTTTCTCTTCATTTTTCTTTAACATATTTCTTTAGGATTATTAAATAATAATTTAAGATTAAATCTTTTCTACAAAGGACCTTTAATGATTGCCATTTTTGCTTATTTCAATGTGTTCAATAAAAGATGTGTTAACATTTCTTCATCTGTTTATAAGATCTTCATGCCATAGCACATGGTCAATTTTTTAAAGTTGTCGTGCACAGTTGAGAAACAGATATAAATAAATGTTCAATTTACAAGTTTATTGTACCCTTTTCTTTCTGCTCATAAAATCATCAAAAATTGAACAAAACCAATTCCCACTATGACCCTTAAGTACAGAAGGATCTGATGAGATGTTTTCTATTTCATCATTATTAAGTGCCATACAATTTTACAAATGTATTTATCTTTCTAAATTTCTCTTGATTCCTTTGTGTGCATTCAAAATTTTTATTTAACTCTGGTATTTACATCCTGAATTTTTCCATTAAAAATCCACTATATCCTTAAAATTAAACTCAGTCATAAAAGCTAACTTATTATTGATAACATGTCATTTCCTTTGTCTTTTGGAGAAATGTATTATAAGATTTATTCTCTTTTTTTTGTTATTTGCTGCCAGATCTTATCCAATCCTAATCATCTTTCCTTTATCCCTGAATTTTTTTTCTGACTGTAATTTTTCTTTCACTCATAAGCTTGGAATTCAGCTATGATATTCCTGTAAGTTTCCTGTCAGAAAATGACTAGTGAATTCTTTATATTTTCATTTTTTCCTTTGATTCTAATTAGTCTAGATAGCTTTCATTTATAATGTCTTGACATATAATATCCAAAACTTTTATCATTGGTTTTGGGAGTCTAATGATTCTTATATTAGCTACCCTGTTTCTAAATGAGTTGATTGTTATTATAGTTTGTTTCTTTCCATTTTTAAATATTTTTAATATTTTGGTTTATTTTAATATTTTTATTAATTATTAAATATGATTTAGTCCATTCTACTTTTCTGGGAGTTGACATTGTTTCAAATTTTGAGTTCCAAATTCCCTCCCTCCTTCCACTGTCTCTTATTGCCTCCCATCCTGGCCCCCTGTTTACTGAGACAGTAAGCAATCTTATATAGATTTTACATATGCAATCATTTAAAATATTTTTCCATATAATATTAATTTTATTTTCCACATCTTTAAAATGTTTTTAAATTAACCTGCTTGTCATTGATCATGGCATAATAGTATTCCATCCCAATCATATGCTAGATGCTATGTTTCTTATTAAAACCCAAGATTGCATTTGTTTGTTTGCTCCACTATACACTGATGACATATTGAGCTTACAGCCCAATAAGACACCATGATCTTTTTTCCTGCACAAATGATTAACTATGTCTTGTTTTATTTTATACAATTGAAGTTGATTCTTATATCCAAATATGAGGCACATTTTCCCCACTAAATGTAATCTTATAGACTCTACCCAATGCTCTAACCAATCCAATTGACTTATGATGTATTAACTGTCTCTTTCTACTCTAATTCATCTTCAAATTTCATACGTATGGTATCTATGCCTTTCTCCAAGACAATGACAAAAATATTAAATACATAAGATCAAGCATGGATCCCTTAAACATTATACTGGAGATTTCCTGTCCAGTTGACATTGGACCATTAACAACTATTCTTTTAGGCATAACCATACAAATTGCTCAGAATCTATCCATTACATAATTGTCTAAATGTCCATATTCTCCACAAGAGAGTATAAAATGCTATATCAAAGGTTTTGCTAAAATCTAAGATATCTATCATTCATCAGTTTCACAATGTTGTTAATAAAAGAGATAAGGGTAGGCTGACATGATCTACTCCTGATTAAACCATACTACCTCTTTTTAACTATTACTTTCTATTCCAGCTGTTCACTAACTACTACTTCAGTGATCCCCTATAGAGATTTCCCAGGAATAAAAGTCAACTAAACTCATCAAAATATAGTTTGAAAACTATAGTCTCCTTTCTCTTCCCTCTACCACCATCTTTTCCCCAAAATTAAGAAACTTTGGCTTCTGTCCAGTCTTATAAAGCAGTGGTATCAAATTCAAATATGAAAGGATCCCTTTGGACTATATAATGACTCAGAAAACAAAAAATTAATATTATCATGGGTTGTACTGTATTTATTTTTATTTTGTTTAAAATTTCCTGATTTTTTTAATCTGGTAGGACTGTATTTGAGAGGTCTGCCTGCTGGCAGGTCTCAAGTTGGTTACCTATGCTGTAGAAGTTCTCTCATGTGCCACCATCTATCAAATATCATCTCTCCTCTTGTCTCAGAAATCATAGCCTCTAATTACTTTAGGACCTGAGGATGTAGTTCATGGGATGATGACTTATCCTCATTAAGAAAAGTTAAATTCTCTCTTACTATCTACTAAACTTGCATAACAACTATTTGTTGGGCATGTTTAATTAAACATTTTCAGTGTAAATGTCATCCTATTGGGAAAAAGGAGGCGAAAAACAAGAATTGAGCAGGTCTGCCTTCTGCGATCTGTTGTCAGTTTTTAGTGCTCCATCTAACCTAAGTAGTTTCCTAATTTCTTCTTTCATCCTTTCCCCCCAAAATGGCTTTTAAGAAATCAATCCCTTTATGTGGTTCTTCATGTTCTTCCCTAGCCTCAGATCATCTTTGGATAGCTCCATGGGACTAGCACTTCTGGCACTCTTTTTATAGGATTATGCTACATTTTTATGTGACTTTTGCTATGTTCACTTCCAAATTCTCCTTGACAGGTCAGTCCACAGAGCTCAGCCACTTATCACCTGCCTACTCAAAGTTCCTATTCCTCTCAATATCATTGCCAATTAATATCTCCGCAATATTCACTGACCAAATGGTCCCTCTTAAATATCAACTAAACAATTAACATCAATTAGCTTTCACTAAGGGGATTTTTATTGAGAATATATAGCAAATGTCATGGTTAAAAGAAAATCTCCCAAACCGGGAACTTTCCTTTGACTTTAGACCCCAAGGAAAGTGAGTTCAAATTTTAAAAGTTTGGTACAAACACCAATTCCAGTTTCAGGTGTAGCATAGTCAGTGGGTATCTCTCCTTTTACTTGGAGGTCACAGAAATCTTGGCTACTGTTTTGCTGCTCCCCTGTAGGGATGAATCAAACAGGTTTCTCTTCAGGATGAATTCAACGGGACCAAGAGAAACGAGCACCACTCTCTCTTCATGACTTCAAGGCAACAGTAACAGTGCCTACAGCTGCTGTTAACACTACCCCTCTCCTCACTCAGAAGTTCACAGAATTTTTTCTTCCTCATTTGGAAGCCATCAGAAAAAGAAAGAGACAGACAGACAGACAGACAGACAAAGAAAGACACTTAACATCCAAAGTAGTTCAGTGACCACTTAAAAGCTTTGTTGTTATCATTCAGTAAGCTGATAAGAAATAATCATAAGATACTGATATACACTTTAAATTGGAGAGGTAGATCCTCTTCATGAAGCATGATCAGAACTAGGTTCCCCAAGCCTCCACAAGGGTTGGTAGCAGGCAGAGCATATTGAACCTGAGATAAGAACTGAACCACGATTGACTTGTTCCATTTATAATCATCTTCTCTTATCTGAACTTGTTTCTATCTTCAGTTCAATTTTTTAAATCTCAGTTGCTACAGTAGTTTCCTGTTATAGCCATCATCAATCTCTGCAGATAAATTCCTTTTTGTCTTCTCTCTGTTATTATCTCCCTTTTTCTATTCAGAATTTCATATTTAAGGATTTCTCATTTGCCCTTAGGCTGCCTTCTACTGTCAAATTGTAATTCATTGGACCCTTCAGCTGAACTCTGAAAACTGCTTTCTCCCAATCCCAGCATAGGCAACAGGCTATTCCTAGCACTCATTTACTTCTCTGTCATAATCTCCGGAAAATAATATTCACTATCAATAAGGTTTCTGTCATCTTTACCCCAGAAATCAATTTATTCCTGTTAGTAAGAATCAAGTTCAGAATAAAATTTCTAATTGTTTGCTTCTTCACCTCTTGAAGTATGAAATTTCAATGAAAACAAATTAAGGAGGCATCTGCTCTGCTTTTGGCAAAGAGAGGAATCCAACAGATGTCTGGATAATTGAAGTCCCCCATCTATGCCTGGGTGCCAGGTTTATAATCCAGATCCCAAACTCCTTGGGTGTTCCACCTTCTGTCAAGTTACTCACTAGCAAACCTGAATGACCAAGTTGCTTCTGTTTCTCTCCTGTTGACTATGATGATGATGATGATAGTAATGACAAGGATTGAGAGAATGCTTTAGGTTTTCAGAATAATTTTACATGCATTATCTTCTGTGATACAATAACCCAGTGAAGTAGATGCTATTATTATCCCCATTTTACATCTGGACTGTTCAACACCTTGTTCAGAGTCACAGAACCAAGTGACTGAGGTGGAATTTGTACTCAGGTCTCCCCTTTTTCCAAATCCAACACTCTTATCTACTGAGCTGCCTAATTTCCTCCAGTTTTCACTTAATGATCTCCACAATGTTTTTCCTCTCCTTTCTGGATTTCCTCACATAAATATGCCTTGTTAATGCATGATATCACTCTCTCCTCTTTTATCTTTTAAGGTACACCTTATCGTGCCTTGCTTAAAAGCACCTTGCTTTTGAGGCGGTATACCCAAACAAAGCCATGTTCAAACAAATATTCGGTGTTTGTGCAATGGAGCCAAAATGGCCACTTAGTACCAACAAAAGCTGAAACTTCTCTGACAATACTTCCAAACCAATCTTTAAAAAGCACCTGAAAATGACAGGAGACAAAAACCAAGAATATGATGAGGAGAGGGAGCTCTCCTGCAAAAAAAAAAAAAAAAACTTGAAAAGTAAACAGAAATAGTCGATTTTCATGGGATACGGGGTAGCTGAAAATAAAACTGCATACAGAAGAGTGTTTACTGACCACTACCTCACCTACTGCATCAGGTTCTAATTGTAGGCATAGGCCAATTTTGAGATCCCAGGACCCTACCTCCACTAACAAAAAAAGCACCTTATACCTCACACCCACCCCTTGTAATTCCAAGCCCTGGCACTGCCTCACTTCTGGTGGGACCCAGAAGTCTGTAGCACTTGACCTTTTCATTAGCCTCAGGGAAAAATAGCTTGGAGTGTTGAGTACTGCAATACACCAGCAAAGGAGACAGGATCATCTGCTTTCAGAACTCCCAATCTATAAGCAAGAAATAGGCTGGAAAAATGAGCAAACAGAAAAAAATCTAACCATAGAAAATTTTATGGTGACAAGTGAGATCCAAGCAACCATATGCAAAACTATAAAGAAAAATGGGAATTGGTTTCAGGTGCTGGAAGAACTCAAGAAGGAATTTAAAAAAACAAGTAAGAGAAGTGGAAGAAGATGGGAAATATAAATGGAAATTATGCAAAAAAAGTGCCTAAAAAGCAAAATTGATCAACTGGGAAAAGAGGCACAAAAATACAGTGAAGAAAAGAGTACCATGAAAAAGAGAATGGAACAAATGGAAAAGGAGGTCATGACGAAATTCAGTCTTTTAAAGTTAGAATTGGGCAAATAGAAGCTAATGACTTCACAAGACATCAAGAAACTATAAAACAAAATAAAAAGAATGAAAAAAATAGAAGAAAATGTGAAATATCTCATTAAAAAAACAATTGATCTGGAAAAAAAAAGATCCATGAGAGACAATTTAAAAATTATTAGGCTACCTGAAAGTCATGATCAACTTTTTAAAAAGACCTAGACATCATAGTACAAGAAATAATCAAAGAAAATTGTCCTGATATACTTGAACAAGAGGGTAAAATAGAAATTGAAAGAATTCACAGATCATCTCCTGCAATAAATAGCTAAATGACAACAGGAATGTTATAGTCTAGTTAAAGATCTCCCAGGCTAAGGAGAAAATACTGCAAGCAGCTTGAAAGAAACAATTCAAATATGGCACCCCAAACAGAATTAACCAAGATCTGGCAGTTTCCATAATGAAGATGGTAAGGTTTGGAATATGATATTCCAGGAGACAAGGGAACTGGGTTTAAAACCAAGAACCACATATCTATCAAAACTGACTCTAATATTTCAGGAGAAAATATGGTCATTTAATAAAATAGAATATTGCAAAGCATTCCTAAAGAAAAGATCAAGATTAAACAGGAAATTTTTTTGTCCAAAATTCAAGAAAAGAAGATGGCAGCTTAGCAAGCAGCAAAAGTTCAGACCTTGTGGAAGACCCTTCCTTACCGATACAGACTGAATGCTCCTAGGGCACCGAAATTCAATCTGAACAACAGGACAGAAGAGGGGAACCCTCTTTCTGGACTCAAATCAGAAGGTACGCCCCCCAAAAGCCAGAATCCGAGAATACTCAGGGCTAAGGGCAGAGCAAAGGTCCCAGGACCCCTCCCCCACAACCCAGAGGGCTGAGCCCCCAGCAGCAGCGGGAAACTCTGAGCGGGCAAAGGTGCTGGTTTGCAGGGTCTACCTTGTGAGCAGCGGGGCACCGGGCTCGAAGCATCCAGCTTGGACAGTGAGGAGGAAGCCAGGGAGAAACGGCCGTGGCTGGGTCCCTCCATCGGGCTCCAGTCTCACCCTTGCCTAGGGCACATCCAGATCAATCCAGTTGAACTAATCCCATCAGAACTCCTCAGAGTTTAGGGAGGCGGGCAAAGGCACTTGCAGACAGCAGAGAAGCAGCTGGAGAGAACTGGAGAGGGCCTGGGC
This sequence comes from Monodelphis domestica, assembly GCF_027887165.1. Classification (NCBI taxonomy): domain Eukaryota; kingdom Metazoa; phylum Chordata; class Mammalia; order Didelphimorphia; family Didelphidae; genus Monodelphis; species Monodelphis domestica. Next base: position 17,993,179 of record NC_077230.1, on the reverse strand, counting down.
GGCCCAGCCTTCCAGGAGTCTTCAGAGCCTCAGTGCTTCATACCACATACAGCCCAACCCAATTGAACTCAATCCAATCAAAAGCCTCCAGAGGGCAGGGAAGCTAACATTCCTCCCTTAGAGACTGTACCAAGAGATCTGACAAAGCTCAAAGAGGGGAGACTGACAGCCCCAAATCCAAAACAAAATGAGAGGAGCAAGAGCACAGCCAAATACGGGGAGCAAAGAAGGGATAAACTTGACCAAACAACAGAAAAAGAAGAAAGAAATTACAATAGACAGCTTCTGCACAGGTAATGAGCAAAGAGTGAATGAAACAGAGGGGGAGGACCCAGCAAAGGAAAAATCAGAAATCCCAGCGAATTGGATCCAGGGTTTGGAAGAACTCAAAATGCAATTCAAAACACAATTAAGAGAGGCTGAAGACAATTGGGAAAAGAACTTAAAAACTAAGATAAGTCATCTGGAAACTAAATTCAAGAGAAGCACAAAAAGGTAAATAAGAAAGAGAAAAAACTTAAGGGCCTCAATGAAGTTGAATTGTTTTTATTCCTATATGGAAAGATGATATTTGTAACTCTTAAAAATTTTTTTATTATTATCATAGCAGTGAGAAATATACAGAGAGAGAAGGTATGATCATAAGCTGTTTAGGATGATATGCAAAAAATTTTTAGTGGTGAAAAAGAAGATCACATTAAGAGAAATGGGAAGAGAGACATAAAATGAGGTAAATTGTGTCTCAGAAAGAGGCCTGGGTGGGGGGAACAGTGGAGGGGAGATGAAAGTTGTGATGGGTAATATTTAGAACTTCCTTTCATTGGAATTGGCTCAGAGAGGGAAGAACAGCCAGATTCACTGGGTATAGAGAATTAGCAGGGGAATAAGAAAAGAGTCATGGGAAGGAGAGTAATATAAGGGAGGGTGAAGTTGGGGATTAAAAGATCCCAGAGAGAAGTAGGAGGGGAATAAAAAGAGTGGTGTTGGGAAGGAGAGTAATATAAGGGAGATATAATGGGGGGAAGTGATTAAAAGCAAAACACTGGTGTGTAGGAACAAAGTGAAAGGAGAAAGGGCAGGATTAAAAGAGGAAAACAAAATGGAGAGGAATACACAGAGGACAATGATAACTGTGAATGTAAATGGGATGAACTCACCCATAAAACAGAAATGGACAGCAGAGAGTATTAAAAACAAGACCCCTACCCCATGTTGTTTAGAAGAAATACATCTGAGACAGGAAGACATACAGATAAAGGTAAAGGTCTGGATCAGAATATATTGGGCTTGTCTTCTCCACTCCACTGATCTTTATCCAAATGCTCTCATCCATGCTTTCTTCTCCTACCCTAATTCCTGGATTTGGATTTCTTAGCATGAGTTTACCTTCTTAAAATACAGTACTATGACCCCACCTAGATTCTGGATCTATTCTATTTCTGTTGAGAAACCATGACAAATCTCAGTGATACCTATGAGATCAAATTCATATCTCTTTGTATTTGGACCTTGACTCCTTGCTTGTTGCCTAAAATTTGATCATTTGCATATATATACATAAGGTGAATATTTACCACTCTTTCCTATATATTCAGTTTTGTGAACTTTGGTGAACTTCTACATATCAATTCTAGTTAATACTTATATATAACACTTAAAGGTTTACAATAGGTTTTTTAAATTATTAATTCATTGGATCCCCACAGCAAACCAGCGAGGTAGGTATTAATATTATCTCTATTTTATATCAAGAAATTGAGATTTAGAGAGGTCCTGTGATTTTCCCACAATCAAACAGAAACAAATAAATGTCTGAGGCAGGAATTATAATCAGGGCTTCCCAACTTTAGGTCTGGAATTCTAAATACTGAAACACCCAGCTTCCTCAACTACTATTCTACCTTTATCGCCTTGCATTAAGGTATGCAATTGGTGGACATATGAAAGTAGCTCAAAGAAGGGAATGATCTATTTTGGAGAGATTGTGGGAAAATAGAAACATGGGTTTATTGTCAGTGAAATTATAAATCAGTACAGTCATTTCAGAAAACAATTTGGAATTATGCAAATAATGACTGAAATACCCATTTGATCTAGACTCTAGATTCTTGAGATTCTACCACTAGGCATACAATTCAAGGAGGCTATTGACAAAATAAAAGCAAAACATTAGAAACTCTACTCTATCCTTTTACAGAGGAAAGGTCCACAAATGTGGTACATTGTGTATATTTTCAGAATTTTCAATATCCTAATAGATTTTACTGATTTTCCTCATTTTCCTTCTTTCTTTCCTTCTATCCTTTCTTACTACCCCCCTTTTGTCCTTCCTTTATTTCTTCTTTGTTATATGGGATGACTTTTTGAGAAGGTATTAGGGAGAGTAGAGATACTGGGAGAAATATTGGTTTTGCAAAAATAAAAAGACTGATGAACTTCTTTTTTTAAGGTAATTTTTTTCTTCTCCTTACCTTTTTATTTTAAAAGTCTTTTTACTGTGCAATTGGGAAAAACAGGTTAGTCCCAAAGACACTTTCAACGAATCATATGTGTTCTGACTCAGTCTACACTGGGTGATTCAGGATGATGTAGCAATCTCAGTTGTCCCTTTGTCCCACAATGGCTCAGGGAGGGGTTGAGGACTAATGGGGACTAGGGTTGGAGATAGGAGAGGAGAAAGAGCTGTATCAAAGCTATGTCAGAGAAGATTAGTCATGGAACTAGGGAGAAAAGCCCACTCAACAGTCCTTAAAAGGAGTTACTAGAGTCCTTTTGTCTTTCCTTTCTCTGGAATGTGTATGAATTGTGACTCAGTCAGTCTTTGTTTTACTTTCTTTCTTTCTAACATTCTATCTCTCTATCCCTGTCTCTTTTTAACTCTCCTTCTATGTCTTTTTCTGTCTCTTTGCCTTTGCCTCTCTCTGTATATCTTTTTCTCTAATGAGGTCACTCTGTCTCTGTTTCTTTTTATCTTTTTCTTTCTATCTTTCTCTGTTTCTTTATCTCTTGTTCTTTGATTGTCTCTCTGTGTCTGTGTCCATGTATCTGTCTGTCTATGTGTCTCTTTCTCTCACTCACTTCCCTTGAAGGACAGGACCTTCTATCCTGGCAAATATGGTGAACTGTTTGCATTCGGCAACTGGAACAAGGGCTTGACTCTTCTGGCTTCCCATTCTTTGTTACTTTCCCTTAATGTAGGTGACCAAATAGCAATCTGAAGATGGATTTTTCCAGCCTTGAAGGCAGCTTTGGGAGTTCTAGAGGTCAGTAGTTCTTTTAGTTCCCCATCAATGATAGAGGCACTTTGGGAAGTGATAATCGCTCGTGGGAGCAGAGCCACAGTGCACAACTGAATGAAAATGAAATGCTGGGCGGCTTAAAAGCTGTGAAAGTTCAGACCTCAGAAACCCTTCCTTACTGATCACAAACTGAGAGCTCTTAGGACACCGAAATTCAAGCTGAACAACAGGACAGACCCGGGGAACCCTCCTCCCGGACCTGGATCAAAAGGTACGGCCCCCCAAAAGCCAAAACCCTAGATCGCTCGGATCTAAGGGGAAGGCAGAAGGAAGGTCCCAGGACCCATCCCCCCCAACCCAGAGTGCTGAGCACATGGCAGCAGAGGGAATTTCAGGGTCTGCAAAAGGGCCCCAGGACTGGCTATTTTGAAGGACTCACCTTGAAAACAACCTGAGCCAGTCTCCGAGGCGCCCAACACAGATGGCAGGGAAACATAGAGAGAAGGGGGAAGCCTGTAGCCCCCTGGCTGTGTCCTTCCAACTGAATCTCAAGGGAGGTTCCAGCTTTAGGGCACCAACTGAACCCAATCCCATCAGGAGCCCTCAGAGCTACTGAAAGGAGAGAGACCTTACGGCTAGCAAAGAGGTTGCTCTGAAGAGCTTACCTTGAAAGTAACCTGGGCCAGTCTTTGGGCATTCAACATAGATTGTGGAGGAGGAGGTTGTTTTTTTTTCCTTTTTTTTTCTTTGGCTTGGGGATCATATCGGCCCACACCAGCTGAACCTAATCCCATCAGGAGCCCTCAGAGCTTCTGAAAGAACAGAAACAGGGCCGGCGAAGGGCTTACCTTGAAAGCAACCTGGGCCAGTCTCCGGGCATTCAACACAGATTGTGGAGGAGGAGGTTTTTTGCTTTAGGGCTCATTCAGTACAAACAAGCTGAACCTAATCCCATTAGGAGCCCTCAGAGCCCAGGGAGGCCACAACCCCTTCTGCCTTAGAAAGCAGAGTCTTCTGAAAGAACCAGCTGAACCTAATCCCATCAAGAGCCCTCAGAGCCCAGGGAGGCCATGACTCCTCCCCCCTTAGAGAGCAGAGTCTTCTGAAAGAACCAGCTGAACCTAATCCCATCAAGAGCCCTCAGAGCCCAGGGAGCCCATGGTCCCTCCCCCCTTAGAGAGCAGAGTCTTCTGAAAGAACCAGCTGAATCTAATCCCATCAAAAGTCTCTAGAAGACAGGGAAGCCCAGGCTCTCCACCCATCCTCATTGACTGCTAGACTTTAAGCCAATCAAAAGCCTCCAGAGGACAGGGAAGCTCAAACCCCCAAAAACCCTCCCCCAGAGACTACACCAAAAGATATTCTATTAAAGCTCCAAGAGGGGAGACTGATAGAAGTCCCCAAAAAAAACAAATAAAATGAGAGGAACAAGAGCACAGGCAAATACGGGTAGTAAAGAAGGGGTGAATTTGAGCAAACAACAGAAAAAGAAGAAAGAAACTACAGTAGACAGCTACTACTCACCAAATGGAACAGAGGGGGAGAGATCAGCAAATAATAAACCAGAAATCCCAGCGAATTGGATACAGGCTGTGGAAGAACTCAAAACACAATGAAGAGAGGCTGAAGACAATTGGGAAAAGAACTTAAAAATTAAGATAAGTCATCTGGAAACAGAGGCACTTGAACTAAAACAAGAAAATAGTGTCTTGAAAGTCAAAATCAACCAGCTGGAAAATGAGGCAAAGGAGATGAAAGATGAGGCAAAGGAGATGAAAGATGAGGTAAAGAGGATGAAAGACGATCTTCAAAGAAAATCAGACCAGAAGGAAAAAGATGACCAAAAAGCCAGAGATGAAATCCAATCTTTAAGAACCAGAATACAACTAGAATCAAGTGACCTCACAAGGCAGCAGGACACTATAAAACAAAACAAAAAGAATGAAAAAATTGAGGAAAATTTGAAGCATCTCATTCACAAAACAGACGATTTAGAAAATCGTTCAAGAAGAGACAATTTAAGAATAATTGGACTACCAGAAGACCATGACAACAGAAAAAGCCTGGACATAATACTAGAGGAAATTATCCAGGAAAACTGACCCGAAATCCTAGAACAAGAGGGGAAAGTGGAGATTGAAAGAATCCACAGATCATCCCCTGTATTTAATCCCCAACTGACAACACCAAGAAATGTTATAGCCAAATTCAAAAACAATCAGATGAAAGAAAAGATATTACAAGCTGCAAAGAAGAAGCCATTCAGATACCATGGAAACACGGTGAGATTAACACAGAATCTGGCTGCATCCACACTGAAGGACCGAAAGGCATGGAATATGATATTCCAGAAAGCAAGGGAACTAGGTCTACAACCAAGAATAAAATACCCATCAAAACTGACTATATTCTTACAGGGGAAAGTATGGTCATTCAACACAACAGAAGAGTTCCAAGCATTCATAAATAAAAGACCAGACCTGAACAGAAAATTTGATGTCCAACCATAGAACTCAAGAGAATCATCAAAAGGTCATTAAAAAAGAGGGGGAAAAAACAAACAAAACAACAACAAAAATTTTATAAGAGACTCAATAAGTTAAAATGATATGTATCCCTATAAGAAAAGAGGTCATTGGTAACTCTTAAAAACTGTTGCTATCACCTGAGCAGCTAGAAGAATTACACTCAGAGGGAACAGTGACAAACTGTATAGGATGAAAGGATAAGACATAAATAGGTATATAGATATATGCATACATAAATACATATACATGTGTATGTATATATATACTTATATACACATGACTAGAATTAAAAAAGAAAAGAGGTTATGACTAAAAGAAATGGGAAAAGAAACAAATGGGGGTAAATTAATATGTCACAAAGAATCTCATGGCAGGAGGGGGGAGAACATCGATACACTGTAAGGGTAAAGAGGTTGGAGACAGGAAATACTCAACTCTTACATGTATTGAAATTGACCCAAAGAGGGAAGAACAACCCAATCCATTGGGGAAGAGAATAGATTTGCGCCCTATAGGGGAGTAGAAGGGTAAAAAACGGACTGGTGGGGAGGGAAGTAGTACAAGGGAGGGAGAGGGTGGGGGGGAATTTTAAAAAGACTATAGGGGAAAATAAGGGAGGGAATAAGAAGGGAGGGGGGTAAAAGAAAGGGAAGTAAAATAAGGGAGGGACGGGGTGGGGGGAAGGGCTGACTATAAACAAACATTGGTATAGAAGGAAATAGTGAAAGAAGAAAAGGCAGGACCAGGAGTAAAAATCAAAATGCTGGGAAATACACAGCTAGTAATCACAACTCTGAATGTGAATGGAATGAACTCACCCATAAAATGCAAACAAATAGCAGAGTGGATTAGAATCCAAAACCCTACCATATGCTGTCTGCAAGAAACACACATGAGGAAGGTAGATACACATGGGGTGAAAGTAAGAGGATGGAGGCAAACCTATTGGGTATCAAATGATAAAAAGAAGGCAGGAGTTTAGCAATCATTATATCGGACAAAGCCAAAGTAAAAATAAATCTAGTTAAAAGAGATAGGGAAGGTAATTACATCCTGATAAAAGGCAGTATAGACAACAAGGAAATATCTGTACTCAATATGTATGCACCAAATGGCAAAGTATCCAAATTTTTAAAGGAGAAACTAGAGGAGCTCAAAGATGAAATAGATAGGAAAACTATACTAGTGGGAGATCTGAACCTTCCCCTATCTGAACTAGATAAATCAAATCAAAAAATAAATAAGAAAGAGGCGAGAGAAGCAAATGAAATCTTAGAAAAATTAGAGTTAGTAGACATATGGAGAAAAGTAAATAGGGACAAAAAGGAATACACCTTCTTTTCAGCATTACATGGTACATTCACAAAAATTGACCATGTACTAGGGCACAAAATCTTTGCAAACAAGTGCAAAAGGGCAGAAATAATAAATGCAACCTTCTCAGACCACAGTGCAATAAAAATAATAATTAGTAAGGGTACATGGATAGAGAAATCAAAAATTAATTGGAAATTAAACAACATGATTCTCCAAAACCAGCTAGTTAAAGAACAGATCGTAGAAACAATTAATAACTTGATTGAAGAAAATGACAATGGTGAGACATCCTTTCAAAACCTATGGGATGCAGCCAAAGCAGTGCTCAGGGGGAAATTTATATACAAACAAATTAAGGAGGGCAGAGGTCAATGAATTGGGCATGCAAATTAAAAAATTAGAAAGTGAACAAATTAAAAATCCTCAATGAAGACTAAATTAGAGATCCTAAAAATCAAAGGAGAAATTAATAAAATTGAAAGTCAAAGAACTATTGATTTAATAAATAAGACTAGAAGCTGGTACTTTGAAAAAACAAATAAAATTGACAAAGTACTAGTCAGTCTAATTAAAAAAAGGAAAGAAAAAACCAAATTAACAGTATCCAAGATGAAAAGAGAGACCTCACCTCTAATGAAGAGGAAATCAAGGCAATCATTAAAAACTACTATGCCCAATTATATGGCAAAAAATATGGCAATCTAAGTGATATGGATGAATACTTTCAAAAATATAAATTGCCTAGACTAAAAGAAGAAGAAATAAATTACCTAAACAACCCCATGTCAGAAAAAGAAATTGAAGAAGCCATCAAAGAACTCCCTAAGAAAAAATCCCCAGGTCCAGATGGATTCACAAATGAATTCTATCAAACATTCAAAGAAGAACTAATCCCAATACTATACAAACTATTTGACAGAATAAGCCAAGAAGAGGTTCTACCAAATTCTTTTTACGACACAAATATGGTACTGATCCCAAAGCCAGGCAGGTTAAAAACAGAGAAAGAAAACTATAGGCCAATCTCCCTAATGAATACAGATGCAAAAATCTTAAATAGGATACTAGCAAAATGACTCCAGCAAGTCATCACAAGGGTTATCCACTACGATCAGGTAGGATTCATTCCAGGAATGCAAGGATGGTTCAATATTAGGAAAACCATCCACATAATTGACCATATAAACAAGCAAACTGACAAAAATCACATGATTATCTTAATAGATGCATAAAAAAGCCTTTGACAAAATACAATACTCATTCCTATTGAAAACACTAGAAAGTATAGGAATTGAAGGGCCTTTCCTAAAAATAATAAACAGTATATACCTAAAACCATCAGCAAACATCATCTGCAATGGGGAAAAACTCAAAGCCTTCCCAATAAGATCAGGAGTCAAACAAGGATGCCCATTATCACATTTATTATTTAATATTGTACTAGAAACACTAGCAGTAGCAATTAGAGAAGAAAAATAAATTGAAGGTATTAAAATTGACAATGAGGAGACCAAGCTGTCACTCTTTGCGAATGATTTGATGATTTACTTAAAGAATCCCAGGGAATCAACCAAAAAGCTAATTGAAATAATCAACAACTTTAGCAAAGTTGCAGGATACAAACTAATCCCATATAAGTCATCAGCATTTCTATATATCTCCAACACATCTCAGCAGCAGGAATTAGAAAGAGAAATTCCATTTAAAGTCACTCGAGACAATATAAAATACTTGGGAATCTATCTTCCGAGACAAACACAGGAACTATATGAATACAACTACAAAACACTCTCCACACAATTAAAACTAGATCTAAACAATTGGAAAAACATTGATTGCTCATGGGTAGAACAAGCTAACATAATAAAAATGACCATCCTACCCAAACTTATCTATTTAGTGCCATACCCATTGAACTACCAAAAAAATATTTTGCTGAATTAGAGAAAACCATAACAAAGTTCATTTGGAAGAATAAAGGATCAAGGATATCCAGGGAAATAATGAAAAAAAAATACAAAGGAAGTTGACCTTGCAGTCCCAGATCTCAAACTATATTACAAAGCAGCAGTCATCAAAACAATTTGGTACTGGCTAAGAGACAGAAAGGAGGATCAGTGGAATAGACTTGGGGTAAATGACCTCAGTAAGACAGTCTTTGACAAACTCAAAGACCCCAACTTTTGGGACAAAAATCCAGTATTTGATAAAAACTGCTGGGAAAATTAGAAGACAGTGTGGGAGAGATTAGGTTTGGATCAACACCTCACACCCTACACCAAGATAAACTCAGAATGGACGAATGACTTGAATATAAAGAAGGAAACTATAAGCAAATTAGGTGAACACAGAATAGTATACATGTCAGAACTTTGGGAAGGGAAAGATTTTAAAACCAAGCAAGACTTAGAAAGAGTCACAAAATGCAAAATAAATAATTTTGACTACATCAAATTAAAAAGTTTTTTGTACAAACAAAACCAATGTAACTAAAATTAGAAGGAAAGCAACAAATTGGGAAACAATCTCCATAACAAAAACCTCTGACAAAGGTCTAATTACTCAAATCTATAAAGAGCTAAACCAGTTGTACAAAAAATCAAGCCATTCTCCAATTGAAAAATGGGCAAGGGACATGAATAGGGAATTTTCAGTTAAAGAAATCAAGACTATTAATAAGCACATGAAAAAGTGTTCTAAATCTCTTATAATCAGAGAGATGCAAATCAAAACAACTCTGAGGTATCACCTCACACCTAGCAGATTGTTCAACATGACAGCAAAGGAAAGTAATGAATGCTGGAGGTGATGTGGCAAAGTAGGGACATTAATGCATTGCTGGTGGAGTTGTGAATTGATCTAACCATTCTGGAGGGTAATTTGGAACTATGCCCAAAGGGTGATAAAAGACTGTCTGCCCTTTGATCCAGCCATAGCACTGCTGGGTTTGTACCCCAAAGAGATAATAAGGAAAAAGACTTGTGCAAGAATATTCATAGCTGCGCTCTTTGTGGTGGCCAAAAATTGGAAAATGAGGGGATGCCCTTCAACTGGAGAATGGCTGAATACATTGTGGTATCTGTTGGTGATGGAATACTATTGTGCTCAAAGGAATAATAAAGTGGAGGAATTCCATGGAGACTGGAACAACCTCCAGGAAGTGATGCAGAGCGAAAGGAGCAGAACCAGGAGAACATTGTACACAGAGACTAATACATTGTGGTACAAGAGAACATAATGGACTTCTCCAGTAATGGCTTTACAATGTCCCTGAACAACTTGCGAGAAAAAAACAAACAAACAAAAAAAAACCTATCCTCACGCAGAGGACAAACTGAGGGAGTAAAAACACCGAGGAAAAGCAACTGCTTGACTACAGAAGTTGAGGAGACATGATCGAGGAGAGACTCTAAATGAGCACTCTAATGCAAATACCAACAACAAGGAAATGGGTTCAGAGTAAGGACACATGTGATACCCAGACGAATCACGAGTGGGCTAGGGAAGGGGTGGGGGGGAGGAAAAGAAAATTATCTGTTTCCAATGAACAATGTATGAAAATGACAAAATAAAATAATGTTTAAAAAATAAATATATATAACCTCAAAAAAAAAAGAAAATGAAATGCTGATTAATTTCATAAAAGCGTCATAATTTCAAGTGCTGAATATCTACCTCCCCGGAGAGTAAAAATATAAATCACTGATTCATGTTTAAGTTTTTGTCAGTTCTACCTTATGAGCATTTTATGTTTTCAATATATTTTTGTATTACAGGAAACGAATATTTATTTCCTATTTGTTCTACACTGCATATTCAGTACCTTCTATTCGCTTCTGGGAAATCTTAGGCTTGGACCAATTTTAAGCTGTAAATGTCTTTCCTTGTGACCCTGGATGTCAGGGCACAAAAAGCCAGAGAAAAGAAAAGGAGCCTGAGTCTGTTCTCTGGAGGCCAGAATCCAGGACTAACCCTGGTTTGGGCAGTAGATCCAGAGTTAAGGGCTCCTTTGAGGAAGAGGGAAAGTTCCCCAGGCCCCTGAACCCAGCCACAACTCTATTTATCCCCAATCAGATTTTCAAGACATCAACCTTTGGTAGGCTTAGTCCATTCCTGACCTGGAGTCAAGCATCTCACATTCTTTGATATTCAGTTCCCAAATCATTTTTTCTCTTCTTCAACCATGTCCTTCAAAGGGAAGGTACCAAGAAAACGCAACTTGAGCCCACGTGTCCTTCAATTTTGTACCCAAGACTTTTGGCAATCTCTGTTGTTTGTTTGTTGAGCAGGATCATTCATATTCACAGGAATCCCCAGAAGTGGATAGCAAGGAGTTGTTGTTTGTTTGTTTTTTTTAAACCCTTATTTTCCATCTTAGAATCTATACTGTGTATTGGTTCCAAGGCAGAAGAGGGGGTAAGGGCTAGGCAATAGGGATTAAGTGACTTGCCCAGGGTCACACAGCTAGGAAATGGCTGAGGCCAGATTTTAACCCATGACCTCCCATCTCTAGACCTGACTCTCCATCCACTGAGCCACCTAGCTGCCCCCATAGCAAGGTCTTAAAGTATTAAAAGTCCTTTATAGACATTATTTCAATTGAACCTTAAAATTCTACTAGGTAATCAGTACAGGTATGATTAGAAACCTCAACCTATCCCTAATTATTTTGCAGCTAGTAAGCATCAGAGGCAAGATTTGAACCAGGTTCTTCCTGACTCCACGTCTATTTATACACTAAATTATGCTGCCTCTCAGCTAGTAATAAATACCAGGCTGGTGATATAGGGGTTCAGGTTCCATGAATCTCTCCGGCTGAGATTACTGGCTCAATGAAATGGCTATTCATGGAAAGGTAGAGTCATGTTCAGCCAATAGAGACCCAAGCTGGACTCGAACCAATGACTGGAGGGAGAAGGTGAAAGTTTCCATGTCTCCTCTTTTGTTGGTATTCCTCTCCAGCACATGTGGGATTTATTTTGTGTGGGCTTATATATTACTTTCAAAATAAACTCGAATGGCCTCGATGTTTCATTGAATAATTCTTAGTCAAGATAAAAAACCACCTGCAGTGGAGGAGAGAACAGACAGCCAAACTGAAATTGCTCCAGTGTTTAGTTTCCTGAATGGAATTCTCAGGCGCTTTGTCAGACGATGTAAAGATCACATCTGTCCGGAGCTGATTAGAAGATCCCAGAATGGGATTGCTCTTGCTTCAATCCAAACAAAAGAAGTAGAAAGGGAAAAGAAACTCTCCTCCACAGAAAAACAAAAGCCATAGATTTCAATGGCCATTGCATTCCTGATACCAGTCGAGAGCTCAGTGGTCTCAAAGAAGGAACTGGTCTGTTTCTCTAAGCATTTACAGCTATGTAATCTCAGCATAAGGCCACGACCCTTGTGAAAATAATGTCATGTCGGGGATTTTTATGGTCATTTTAATGATTGGCCTCATAAACAAATACAAGTGATGTCAATGCATGGACACAGAGGCCATATTCTCAAACTTACACCATTCGATGGGAATTCGAGTTGTATTCGTTGAGAATTTGGCCAAAGCTCCCCTTATTATAGAAATTCCCATAGACTAACATGAGCTGGAAATCGACCCACAGTTGTAACAAACCCCTGTAGGATGAGAATCTGGCATAGAGCAAACAGAATAAAATCCATCCAAGCCCTGATGAGCACTTTATCAAGATCTCGCCATATCAGTTTATGTGCTGGGATTAAAAAAGTGTCTCCCACCCCCTCTCCTGTGAATCCATCTGCCCCCAAGGTTCCAGCCCAGCAAGAGCAGCAAAGTGTTCTGATCTGATGGGGTCTCCAAAGGCAATTTCCCCTCCTGGCCTCAGTTTCCCTGTCTATAAATTGACCGGTGCTGCTCTTTGTCACTCAGCCTTCTCATTGAAAATGATGTCGGCGAAACAAGCGCCATGGAAAACCTAGTATATAAATACAAAGTCAAGATAGCAGGCACTGAGAACTGGAATTTTGCAGTCACTTGGTTACCAGGAGAAATACACTCATTTGCTAGGTTAGCAAATGCCAACAATGCTAATTGAATTTGTACCAAAACATAACATTTGAAGAATGTTAGCCTGTTCCACTCATTATTTATAGACCACCTAAGGGCAATGTACTCTTGAGAAGCCAACATCTCATCCTGCATTTTATCATAAAGCAACTGCAAGGACTGGGAGGGGGTAAAAGAAATGGGGCTAACGAAGGGGGGGACATTACAGGAAAAGGAGATTTCTACAACCAAGTCGAAGGATTTATTTTCTCCACAGAAGAGGTACCCACAAAGGGATTTTAAGAATGATCTCCAGGCAGATGGGCAGTGGCCATTCTCTCTTTCTACTATAGGGTACAAGGGGGAGAAAAAGACATCACAGCGTGAAAATGTAGGTAAACTCAAAGAATTATCTCAGAGAGAAAATTATAAGCTAGAAAGAATAGTGGAGAGCCAAAATCCTGACTATATAAAATCGTTTCCATCCATAAAACAAATGGGCGAGGGCTGCGTAATCTTTTATATATATTATTTCATCAGGCAAAGAATTGTCCAAAAAAACCTGATGCTGATGCCTAATAAATAAACTCTAATATAAACAAGATCTAGCTAGAAGATGAAAGTAAGGTGAGGTGAGTGAGGATAGTCATAGGATTATGGACAGAGCTGAAGGGACCTCAGAAGTCATCCAGTCCCACCCCCTTATTTTACAGATGAGGAAAGTGAGTCCCAAGAAGATTATTTGACTTCCTTAATGTCACAGTAAGAGACAGTCAGGATTTGAAGCCAGGTCCTCAGACTTCAAATTCAGCACTCTTTCCAGAGATGATGGAGCTGAGAATGAGTTCACCTAGGACTTTTAATGCTATTTGAAGCATTCAGAGCAGATGGCATAATAATTAAGAAAAGGCACAACTCCTCATGTTTTATTTTGTTTCCATTTTCTATGTAAATAACAGCAGTTTTCTGACCACACCTCCAAAAAAGAGTAGATCAAAATATATCCTTAAAGTCTCTCCTGTGACAAGATGATTTTCAGGCATATGGTAAGATCACAAGAGATCATTATATAGATGAAGCAGCAGCTATAAATGTATTCAATAAGGCTCTGACTTTTACTCATCTGGCATAGAGTGCCAGAAGCAATTGCTGCCAGGACTTGCAAGACTCAGGGTCCCCACCCTCCCCAGTCCTGTACCCAGGCGTGCAGTTGCATACCAAGTTCATTGCTCTGGGGTTGTCTGATTTCTCGGAAGGGGAATTAAACTCCCCAATGCTTTATCTCCCCCCACCCAACCTCAGATTCCCAAGGAAAGTTGCTACTTATAGAGGAGCTAATTATAGAAATAGTTATGTACCCAAAGTCTAGTGTTCCTACCAGTAAGAAGAGAAAAAAAAAGGTACACAACACGCAAACATGGGTCAGGTATGGGTGGGGAAGTTCATTTCTACACAGAAAAGAGGGTGCTAAGCAATAAAGAACCACAAGGACTAGAACAAAATCTAGCCACTTGTTACTCCTAATACAATCCGTTGGGAGGATAATAGTTAAGCCTATTTGGACATAACGTATATTAGCCATTTACATTTTACATCTGAGTGGATATCTGTCAAACAGCCAAGAAGGCTACAAGCAAGACTTCTCTTCTGGGCGCCTCCATCTCTGATGTGGATGTTTTCCTCTTCAAAAGCCCATTCCTGCTACTGCTGCTATAACCAAAACCATTTGGCCAGACACTGTCCTTGTTACCAACATTCACAAGCCTTCCAAAATCTTAATGTGATCCCAAGGTTTGACAGCAGAGGAAAAGAAATACAAAAGAAGAGGTGAAGAAATCCCAGTTAGCCCAGTCCTTATTCCTAAGGGAAGCAGAAACCTAGACTGTCCTACTGGCATTATTACATCCAGGCTCAGATATTGAAGGGCTCTTCTTGCATCTCCCTCCTCCTGGAGTTCTATTTTGTCTCCTCAAAAGCCCCCTCTGAGAGATTCTCCCATCTAAAGCTACCAGGTATGTTATCAGCTTTTCTGGTTCAGCAATCAGCAGGGTTACTTGGGTAGAGATATCAGAGCATGCTCGATGTGATCCCCAAGGATAGGCAGAGTATTTTTACATCGTCCAAGGAGGGAAGTCCATGTACCTGATTAGAATGCATGCTGTAATGGGGGAGCCACTCCAGGGCTCTTTGTGTATACCAAGTAAGGCTTAAAACAATAAGAGACTATGTTTGTCAAAGGCATTTGACACAATTGTTGAGACTTTCTAGTATGCAACCCAAATAAAAGATTTTCCCATAGATGGCTCCGTCCTTCAAATGGTTCTATTTGTAGATGGCCTTGATTAAAGGGCATCAAGTTTTAGGACATTGCAGATTCCTTCAAGTGAGATTAAAAAACATTCAAAAGAAAAACAAAATGACTAAAAAGTGTCTATTGTGCAGATTCTGTTTTGCAGTCAGATGAACAGCTGGTTCCTCAAACCATATATCTTGAACACACACAATAGAGGGATACTGAGCTGGGCCCAGAAATATAGAGGGGAAGAGAGTCAGCTGTACTGTCTTTGGGAACTTGTAAGCACTTTCAAGAATGTCAGCCTTGTTACTGAAACAAATACCCATCTTTTTAATAGCAATATTTTCCTGATGATTATTGAAGTCTATGAATCATAGCATCATACTGTCCAGAAAATCAAAATGGCAGATCTGTCAAAAAGTAATGGAAAGGGGGGCAGCTGGGTAGCTCAGTGGACTGAGAACCAGGCCTAGAGATGGGAGGTCCTAGGTTCAAATCTGGCCTCAGACACTTCCCAGCTGTGTGACCCTGGGCAAGTCACTTGACCCCCATTGCCTAGCCCTTACCACTCTTCTGCCTTGGAGCCAATACACAGTATTGACTCCAAGACAGAAGGTAAGAGTTTAAAAAAAAAAGTAATGGAAAGATGTATTCAAAGTATAAATCAATAGCAGCACATTGTTCATGATAAATTGCACATATGCAACAATCAAACAAGATGATGAGTTAGTTATGTATTGAGGATAATGAGTATCAGATGGATAGTCTGTGTGTTGCAATAATGTCATGTTGTAAGCACTAGAATTGGTGGACCTTTTGTAGAGTATTATTTAGACACAGGTTAGAATAAAAGGCACAGAAAATGAGATGACATGATTAGGTTGCCCACTACATTTCTGGAGGAAATACCAAATGGTAGCTGGTTTCTCAAATGTTATCAATCATCTCCTAATTGGCAAATCTAAAGCCTTTTTCTCAAATCTTATCCTTCTTGACCTCTGCAGTCTTGCCACTGTGGATCTGTTAATCTTGCTCCTCTCTTCTTTCTAGGTTTTTGTGACTGTATTCTCTGCAAATTCTCCCCCTACTTGTCATATCACTCCCCTGTCTCCTTTGCTGAATCTTTGTCCAGATAATGCCCCTTAACCATTGGCATCTGTCCTAGGCCCTCTTCTCTTTCATCTTTCCCCTCAAGTTCTCCCTTCTAATACTGATGGTGGCATAATCATCTGTCTAGTTACTCAAATTCAAATTCTGAACCTCTCTCTCTCTCTCTCTCTCTCTCTCTCTCTCTCTCTCTCTCTCTCTCTCTCTCTCTCTCTTTCTCTGTGTGTGTGTGTATGTCTGTCTG